>NC_139043.1:122513036-123048036 GCF_965140915.1 Aythya marila
ATTCCAAGTGAAGACAGATGAGATCAGCTATACCATCTTTCTTAATACTTAGGTGTTTGTAGAAACTAACATTAGCTAAACTAAATTAGATATGTTTATCCCTAAAGAGACGTGCAATCATTTTTCCATCCTGAAACATACCTGGATTTCAATTTTTAACTCTACCCTACATCTGAAAAAATTTCAAAGTATTTTTCATTTTAAAAAGCTAGTATGATCTGAAGTCAGGCAGACACAGGCGACAAAAACATTCTATTAATCTTCCTATCACATTAAAAATATCAATAGTATTTCTCTCTCTCCTTTCAGAAGCATCAAATATAACATACATGTTAATTTTGAACAAATAAAAATTATTCTTTCTTTATATTAATCATTTGCAAGCACGGCATTAATAAAGCCTTAAGTGGCTTTATAGAAAAATGATTCTTTCTCCATAGCGAGTTTTGACTTTTACTAAGTAATATTCTCAGAATTCCAGTTTGTGAGTGAGGAAAAAATCATAATAGGAGAAGATGGGAAGAGATAAGTATCTAAATCTTTCTGCTTTTCTTTTCAAAAAATTTAAAAAGTGTTCTGATGGAGCAGGGCCCAAAAAAAGTCTGTGTCTATAAAACGAATATTTCTATATTTATGGATGTTCTTTTTGTCAACATGGAGACTTTGAAACTCCAGTTTATAGTCTACTGGATTCTTAATCTTGTTCCACTTCCTTGGACTTTCAATTATTCTTTTTTTTTGGTAGCACTATTTTTTCAAACACTAATATGAATATTTTTATCACTACACTACTTTATTACATGAGTGTTCTCTTTTTTATTACTTATATGAACTTTTTGCTCTAACTTTTAATCTTTATTGATGTTTATGAATTATATTGATCTTTACTCCATTGACTATGTGTTCTATTTTTAATTATTCTGCATACTCATAAGATGAGTTGCATTCATGTGGCATGAAAAACTTATTTCTCAGCAGTTGGTGGTTGAATGAGCACATTTAGTTAACAAGAGGCTTTGAATTCTGAACAGATTTTTAGTTCAGTTGCAATCTCATTTCTGATCGGATTAAAAATCTCCAACATGACATTGTCGTTCCATTTTTGCTTAGCAGGCAGAGAGCATCTGTCATGGATATGGAACTTTTTTTTTTATTTTGGAGATAAAACAGATTGAAGCAATTATTATTATTGTCAGCATGAGAAGATGTTATAGTGTTTATTTATTTCTTAACAGATTATAACAAAGAAATTCTTAGGAATGTTGGAAGAAAGAGAATAAATGGATAGGCAATTGGAAAACCACTGACTTCCTGTTTCTTATTTGTTCAATTTATATCTACAGATGTTTTATTCTTCCAAATGACACTATTCACTGTGAGAGGGAGCTGTACCAATCTGCCAGAGCTTGGAAGGACCACAAGGCGTACATTGACAAGGAGGTAGGAGATGTTTTGAAACCTGAGTGATGCCTTTGCACTGCTACCTACCCATTCAAAGAATAATTCTGACTAGGCAATATTCTCTGCAGATCGAAGCTCTCCAAGACAAAATTAAGAATTTGAGGGAAGTTAGAGGACACCTAAAAAGAAGAAAACCAGATGAATGTGATTGTAGTAAACAGAGGTAAGATAGACAACATACAGAATTAGAAGCTATGCTGACTGATAAAGCTTAGATACTTCTCAAGTTTGGTTTGTTGATTTTGTTTGTTCGTTTGTTTGTTTTCTTGGATGGTAAACAAAGAACTTAAGCACTATGGATATTTAAAACCGTTTTAGAAACTCATAGGTTAGCCTATTCAGGTGTCATTTCCGTAGCAGGGAAGGAAAGAAGCTGATTCATAATAAGAGTGTCAATGTCTGTGCTGTCTCTCTCCTGAGTGGAACTTATTTCTCTACTGACTTGAGAAAAAATCAGTTAGCCTGTTTCTGGAAAGAGATTCAAGTGTGAGGATAAGTATCTTAATTCAAAATAGCTGAAAATGAAACTACCCCCCGTTCCAACTTTTAGTTAGATCTCTTTCAGGAGTAGACACCACTCTTTGAAGAAGCATGTACAAATTTTAAGATTAAATTTGTTTGTATTCTACTAACATATTGAACCCAGCTGTAGGTTTACCACAGCCTCGCACAAGAGCACTCACACATATATAACTTCTTTAAACAAAATGAAAATCATGAGTCATTTTGTGTAGTTCCTTAAGAAAATGTCAAAGATGGTATGTTTCTGTTTTGTTTTTATGTTAAAATTAATTGTTTCGTGACTTGATATTTCTTAATAATTTTCAATGTAGCTACTACAACAAAGAGAAAGGGGTAAAGGCCCAAGAGAAAATCAAGAGCCATCTTCATCCCTTCAAGTAAGTTTGCTGTCATCTTCTTACTCTCTCAGCTAGCTTTTTGGTGACTGGAGAAATATGTATGATATTTTTGGAGAGTGAAAGGGGAGAGATGGGGAAAATAATAGGTCATATATGGCAAGCTCTCACAACAAACCTTCAGTATTTTTGGACATACATATGAAGGTTTATGAATAATATTAAAAAGCCCTATTGATAGAAATGGAAGAAATTAATCATTTCAGAAGATTATTGATAAGCAATCATTACAAAGATCCTGTTAAACCTAAATGCAAAAGCACATCACTTCTCATATTTGCTGAGGAAAGCACTTTGTTGTAACTGCTGGGATTGGAAGCTGAGCTGAAAAAGTCAGCATCCAAAAGGGCATATTCTCATCGGCTAATCTTTAAAAAAGCCATATAGACATAAATATTGCTAATGCTTTTGTTAACCAAATAGAAACTGTTCTTCGTCAGACATGCCCAACTTTTTCTCTGAACAGAGAAGCAGCACAGGAGGTAGATGGAAAACTGCAGCTGTTCAAAGAGAATCGCAGAAGGAAGAAGGAAAGGAAGGGGAAAAAGCGACAGAAGAAAGGAGATGAGTGCAGCCTTCCTGGACTGACGTGTTTTACCCATGACAATAATCACTGGCAAACAGCACCTTTCTGGAATTGTAAGTCTTACTTCCCTGTGCAGAGGTAAACTAGGTTGTCCTCTGCTGTGTAAGAGTTCCCACTTCATTTAGTCCGTCAGGTCATTATTTTGAAAAATGTCACTGAGCAGTGCTGCTGCTTCTATTCTGAAGTCTTAAGGAAGAATGTCACTTGAGTATGCTTGTAATTTTTGTGTTGCATATTTATAAGGAATTATCACAAGATGCTCTATGTGAAATACAGAAGAAGCAAAAAGGAGAGCTGGCCTGTTAAAAAGTAAACATTCATAACCAGCCACTGAGGTTCATGTCACATTTTGGTGATCAAGATGACCAAATATATTTGCTAGGAGTTGTGAGTCTTCAGCCTTGCAAGAGGGAAAGAAAAAGGAAGGAAAACCCTTTCCCCATCTGTATCCGAGCAAATTTGTGTGTGCCTATATAATGAAGCTAATCTAACCAATATATAGATTAGCAGAATTAAGTAGCTGTGATACCATGAGATAGAATTAGTGTGATAGAATTAGACATTTCCTGTACCTCATACACATTTTGTCATTACTATGTCCTGAGGTGATAGTATTGATCTTGTCTTTTAGATTTAAGTTATTAATAAATACTAATGCTATCTTCAATCACTGTTATCTGTTGTATACAACTGTTTGAAAAATTCTGAGCTGAGGTTACAGGAAAAATGAGTTTTCTCTCACAAAATCAAACAGAACTCCTTACTTCATTTCCATTATGTTAAATCAAATTATTTACACATATTTAATGCAAACTACAAAACTGCTGGCTGGCTCTTTGGAAATTTAAATTTTTCAAGAAATACTCATCCAGTATTATTGACAGGGAAAGATACTCATCAAGCATAAACCTGATACTTTGTCCAGGCTGCATATCTACTCTGGATCTCATAAAAGTGAGCAGAAGTAACAAATCCCTGAGATAGTAATTCTACATGTTCACCATACAAAATGAATTCTGCAAATACTATGATTAATTCTACTGAGGTTAGAGCTTAAATGTGCATAATATTGCTGAGAAGTTTAGTGGAACTTTGACCTTTTCACTACTGTTCAACATAAAAGTTTCTGCAAACCTATTTTTTCCTAAGAAAAATGCTTAATCAAATTTTTTTGAGGGGAGGGGGGCAAAATAGAATCATATCATCTGGTATTCAAGATGTGTATATCTGAATTAAAACCTTTTCCCTTTTCCTCCTTTGCTATGTTGTGGTTTTAGACAAGGGATTTATGACCAAAGATTTTGTCACAAACTCTTTCTTGTGACTTGACTGTTAAGTGCAGTAGCATTGTGTCACAAACCTCGGTACCTCAGTCTGCCTTAATTTTACCATTTTGATATCAAAGCCTATCATAAACAACTTATTGTGAAGAAAATACAAACACTATCCCTTATGAATTCTCCACATTATTCCCATTTTTGATATTCTAAAAAAATTTAAAGTCAGAACTGCAGAATGCTCACTTACTTTGTAAGAATAAAATCTTATATCTAGAAAATATATTAAGTTACTTTAAACTTCAGGGTATATAGATAACAATCCTACTGGGACATGCTTCAACATTTCTAGGCATTCAGCATTAACAAAACAACATTTTTCTCAGCTTTGGTGGCGGAGGAGGAAAAGTGATTGAAAACTTTATTTTCAAAAACTTGAAGATCAAATGGTGATTAAGGTACAACAATATGACTCTGAACAGAAAATTTGCTAAGAGCAAATACTCATTTCAAGAAAGATGTTGTCTCTTACTGATAATCTGTTCTGACTGCACTAGAACTTTTGCTAGTAAGATTTTTATGTCTTAAAAATTTCCTACAGCAGTAATATGCATGATTTTTGTTTTAAAGGCAACAATTAGATTGATGTATTGCTTTTTAATTGTGGAGTAGCAAACAGTTAAGAAAAGTGTTCTCATACTTCTGTGCATTCTGGCAATGCTCCAGAAAGAGTCATGGGGTAAAAAAAAATGTCTCTTTGATGCAGTTCATAACTGAAAGAAGAGCCAAGGTATTGATTCCAATAGCATGGATGAAAAGGGCCAATACCGTTACTAGTTTTATAAAGTCTGTTAAACACAGTAACACTATTACAGAAAGCTACAGAACTAATTAAATAAAAATCTAAGGCACTATTAATATTTTATTATTGGAATTAAAAAGATATTCTTAGATATTCTTCTAAAACAAAGTGTTGTTATCAGTTTGTTTAAAACTCAAAAGGTTCTGAGCCTTTCTGAGCCTTTTCCACAGGCAGAATGAGATTATAAACAGCCTTAAAAGTATTATGTTTTGGGGAAGAAGTTTAGACAACTCATTAAACGTATTGTACTAAAACTAAATCATCTAATATTTGTGTTGACACTACCTATTGTCTCCTACTATTCTGTTGGTTAAACTACAGTTTATTGAAAAGAAATGAAAGGAGGCTCACCTACTATCATATTTGAAAATCTTGATATTGCACAAAATATGCAATATAAAGACCAATTAAAGCATGTTTCAGTCCATATGTGATTTTACCCTAAAGTACATGTCTGTGTTTGGTTAGCTGAATAGCTGTTCATACTTCACCACGTTTGAGATCTTCATTTTCTCTAATGATGGCTTAGAGACATTAAATTCACGTGTGACACCTGGCTCTTGGTGTCTTCAGTCTGGAGTGCAATCCTGCTCCACGTTTCCCCAGGTTGAAAAGTAAAATAAACCATATATAAATGAGAACAGAGTATTTCCTATTAGCTATAGTAAATGCTTTATTCTGTTTTATTTAAGTATATATTTGAGAAATTTGCATGTTAACAAAGTTTGTTTGTCCTGTTTTAGATGAGACTCTAATGTTATTTGAATATAAGATTTTTTTTAATTGATTTAGAATTTAAGTAAATAATCTATACATTTTGCTAGTACAAGAAACAACCATATTATTTTTCAGCTAAGCTAATAACTTTTTTTTTCTTTTACTTACAGTGGGCTCTTTCTGTGCTTGCACAAGCTCAAATAACAACACTTACTGGTGTTTGCGGACAGTTAATGACACCCACAATTTTCTCTTCTGTGAGTTTGCAACTGGCTTCTTGGAATATTTTGATATGAACACCGATCCCTATCAGGTAAACTCCTTTCCCTGTTACAAAATATTGCGCACTAAATTCCTCTGTTGGTTGTTTATCATTATTTTTTTTATTATTTCCGATAATAAGTATTTTCTCCCCCATTTCTCTTTTTCTCAGCTGACAAATACTGTTCATACAGTGGAAAGAGGCATTTTGAATCAATTACATGTACAGCTAATGGAACTGCGAAGTTGTCAAGGTTACAAGCAGTGCAATCCAAGGCCTAAGGGACTTGAAACAGGTACAAGCAAAGTAGAAGAGAGTGTCTATTTCTATTGTATTACGTTATTGTCATCTCCTCGATTGTATCCATGAAGTCTCAGTCTTTTAATTGTTGCTCTGAGTAAATTAGAATGATCTAAGTACATCATCCTGCATAACTGCATGACCAGAAAGCTTCTTTGCAAGTTTGTGCAGGTTATTTTAGACAGACATTGATGACAAACAACAACATTTGACAGAAATTCTGCAGAAAGTTTATCATGTTATTTGCATGAAGCAATAACAAGCATACACAGATCCTCTTACTCATAGCCATAACCCTTTTCTCCATTGCAGGATTTATTTGGTTAGGTTCTGCCTCCCAGTAGCAGATGAGATATTAAATCCTGTATTTATTCTGATTGCTCTCTGCCTGTATGACCAACCTTGGGCTCTACACCAAACTGGGACTTAACATTGCAAATTTCTAATCATATGTAGCTCTCTCTGTTTATAAGGAAAGCAGTATATCTTTAGAAGATTCTCTGAATACAAAAATAGGTGGCATTTATACTTCATAAGTCTGGAATTCTTTGCACTTAAATTTGGTTGATTGAAATTGTGTTTGTTTGTTTGTTTGCTTGTTTGTTTTTTTACAGGAATATTCCCTTATATGTATTTTATATTGTTGCATCTTTGTATCTCTTTCTTCAGCTACAAACATTTCTCTTTATTAATCATTTGGGGGTTTTATTGTTTTTGAAAAACTATGGCTTTTCAGTTCTTTTATATAAAACTTCCAGGAAATCTTTATTGGACTGCAACTCTGTCTTTATTTAACACAGTACATTTCTTTTTAGGAATTAGATGCTGTGCATGGAAAGCTACATTGTGAATGGTTTTACAAGTTCTAAACACTAACAAAAGTTACTCTTGTATTTTCCTATATCAGGAAATAAAGATGGAGGAAGCTATGATCCACACAGGTATCCACACTTTTTTATTCTCCTCAGCAGCTTCTTTCCAAATAATTGCATGATTCCAGTCCATTTCAACTAATGTCTGTATCCTGCCATGTTGCACACAACCATAGCTTTTGATGCATGCCTTTTCTAACTACTTTACAGTGAACTTGGCCTTTGTTTTTTAGACCTACCATTCTGCATTTAACTTAGCTTATTGTCACAGCAAGACTTCATACAACTCATGTTCCATGCCTGTATTTAGTAGATGTTTACACAGGGAAAATAGAATAATGTCTTTTGGTTGTTTTCCTGTTGCTACATTTTTGGTTGGTTTGTTGTTTTTGTTGTGGGGTTTTTTGTTTGTTTGTTTCTTCCTGTTTTTATTTAGGAAGTCTGTACATACGCTTTTTAAATTAATAATAGGTGTGCTTAAAAGGCTTTCTGAGATGTATGTACCCAAAGAGCCTAGTCAAATCTACAGAAGTAAAGTAAAATCTTCTCACTGGCTTTAGAAATTGTTGGCAGATGCTGCTTTAAGCAAAAACAGTGCTCAGTTTGAGCAGCATGTGCACAGAAGCCAGAATTTCACTGGAAGTAAGGCAGAAAGATAAGGCTCCTTTTGGCAGGGTGCTTTCAGACCAAACCTGACATGTGAAACTAAATCTTTTTAAAAGGTTGCAGTATTTGAACTGAGGAAGGGCAATGGGTGAGATATTTTGTCCCAAATTCTCAAACCCAAGGTATGCAAGAAATACTGCTGTTTACAACTACATTTACCATATGTACCTGTTTATTCCAGCTACTCTTTCTGGTGGAGGAACCAGGGAAACATAAAACAAAAGCCTGATGAGGCTGAAAAATCCCCATTCCTCACAGTACAGCACTTGCTGTTCAGTAAGCAGTACTTGTACTAAGGGGAAAAACAGTTTAGAAGACGTCCATCAGATGTCATATTTAGACTTGATACCTTCTCACTGTATATCAGTTTTATACATTTTCATCTCCATGTGCTTTGGTGGAGTAGCTCCTGATAACACTGCTTGCCTGAGATGTAAATTGGGCCTGAGGAGTACACAAGTCTACAGAAAACTTTTTTTTTTTCACAGAGTCTTTCGGGAAGAATCCTGTTATTAGCTCCCAGCAGCCAGGGAACAATTAAGAGAATGGATTTCAGTGTTTTGTAGTTCTCCAATTTAAGCAGCTATTTTTTCCCATGCAGCTAATTTCATATTTTCTCATTTGTATATTTTTGGGATGTGGGAAAATGATGTTTTTATTTGGTTATACCTCAGTTGTTTGCATTGCTTATAACAGCCTAGTGGGAACTAGTTACTACAATGATAATCCCTGTAATTATGCTTTGAAGTCTTTCATTAGAAGATGTCCTTACAAATATTCCTAATTTTAACTACAGAGCTAACAGAAATGGCATCTTTAAATTGTAGGATTTAATGAAATAGTAGAACACCCAGAAATAATCTTTAAGTTATATCTTGTTGCACAGTGTAGTAATGAAAATATTTTAATTTCTGATACTAAGTCAATAGCGGTAATGCTACTGGTATAAATGGCATGTATAGTATAACACAAATGACATTGCTCAGTGCTGCTCCATTCCAAACACCCAGCTTCTCAGTGTACTCAGGTGCCTGGGTTCAGCATATGGTTCAACCCGTTTCCTGATGGAATTTTTTTTCTAAACTTTTTTTTTTTTTAATTAAAAAAAAAATGGTTCCTAAGGATTTTTTTTTTTAATTAAAAAAAAAAAATCCTTAGGAACCATTAAAAGAATATGTTAGAGGACCCTTTTTATGTTAGAATCATAGAATCATAGAATATCCTGAGCTGGAAGGGACCCATAAGGATCATCAAGTCCAACTCCTGGCACCGCAGAGGTCTACCCAAAAGCTTAGACCATGTGACTAAGTGCACAGTCCAATCGCTTTTTAAATTCGGACATGCTTGGTGCAGTGACTGCTTCACTGGGAAGCCTGTTCCAGTGTGCAACCACCCTCTCGGTGAAGAACCTCTTCCTGATGTCCAGTCTAGACTTCCCCTGCCACAGCTTAACACCTTTTCCACAGGTCCTATCACTGGTGTTTACAGAGAATAGGTCACCTGCCTCTCCACTCCCCCTTGTGAGGAAGTTGTAGACCATGATGAGGTCCCCCCTCAGCCTCCTCTTCTCCAGGCTGAACAGGCCCAGTGACCTCAGCTGCTCCTCATACGTCTTCCCCTCTATGCCCTTCACGATCTTTGTTGCCCTCCTCTGGATACTCTCCAACAGTTCAATGTCCTTTTTATACTGTGGTGCCCAGAACTGCACACAGTACTCCAGATGAGGCTGCATCAGTGCGGAGTAGAGTGGCACAATCACCTCCCTCGACCAACTAGCAATGCCGTGCTTGATGCACCCCAGGATATGGTTGGCCCTCCTGGCTGCCAGGGCACATTGCTGGCTCATATTCAGCTTGCTGTCAACCACAACCCCTAGATCCCTCTCTGCGGGGCTGCTCTCCAGCGTCTTGTCACCCCATCTGTATGTAAAGTCAGGGTTGCCCCGTCCCAGGTGCAGGACCCGGCACTTGCTTTTGTTAAACTTCATACAGTTGGTGATCGCCCAGCTTTCCAATCTGTCCAGGCATCTCTGCAAGGCCTTTCCACCCTCATCCGAGTCCACAACTCCTCCAAGTTTGGTATTGTCGGCAAATTTGCTCAGAACTCCTTCTAGTCCTACATCCAAATCATTTATAAATACATTGAAGAGGACTGGCCCTAAAATGGAGCCTTGAGGGACCCTACTAGTGACCATCTGCCAGCCTGATGTGTCCCCATTTACCACAACCCTTTGAGCCCTACCCGTCAGCCAATTGCTCACCTATCGTATGATGTTTTTGTTACGTTGTACGCTGGACATTTTGTCCAGTAGGATCCTATGGGAAACCGTGTCAAAAGCCTTGCTGAAGTCCAAAAAGATTACATCAGCTGGTTTCCCTTGAAAACCAGATCACCTAGGCGGGTGATCTTACCATAAAAGGAAATCATATTTGTTAGGCAGGACCTACCCCTCATGAACCCATGTTGGCTGGGACCAATGACCACATTGTCCCCCAGGCACACTACAATAACTTCAAGAATCATCTTCGCCATGATTTTTCCAGGCACTGATGTGAGACTGACAGACCTGTAATTGCTAGGGTTTTCTTTCTTACCCTTCTTGAAAATTGGCACAACATTTGCCAGCTTCCAGTCTACTGGGACCACTCCAGATTCCCAAGATCATTGAAAATTAGTTGAGAGAGGTCCCTCAATGACATCAGCCAGCTCTTTAAGCACCCTGCAATGAATCCCATCCAGATCCACAGACTTGTATGGATCCAGGCAGAGCAGCAAATCCCACACACATTCAGGGGAGGTTGGGAGTTTATCATGCCCACCATCATGGTCCTTCAGCTCAGGGCACCCTGGGTCCTGAAGCCCATCATCAGTGTTGAAGACAGAGGCGAAGAAGGCATTAAATGTCTCTGCTTTGCCTATGTCATTGTCTGTGAGGAGACCTTCCCCTTCAAGTAGCAGACCTATGTTTTCTTTGGTCCTCCTTTTTCTGTTCACATACCTAACCAAAATTTTTCTATTGTCTCCCACAGACCTGGCCAGTTTCAACTCTAATTGGGCTTTGGCCACATGAATTTTCTCCTTACAAACATGAACAGCATCCTTGTTGCCTGACCCTCCTTCCAGCAGCCATACACTTTTTTTTTTCACCTAAGCTCCAGTAGAAGATCCCTGGTTAGCCAGGCTGGCCTTCTGTCCCATCTGCCTGACTTCTGATAAATTGGAATTGCCTGATCTTGTGCTTTTATGAGGCAGTGCTTAAAGATTGACCAGCACTGATGGACGCCAATGCCTTCAAAACCTGCAGATAAACCAGTGAAATAAGAAAGGAATAACCCTGTGCTGCCAAGTCATTTGAATCCCCTCCTGCATAATTTCTCAATTCAGATCTGCTTCCACTTCAAAATGTCCTAAGGTAGTACATCACTGCAGGTGTTACAAGTACAATATTGGGACAATGGGCCTGAATGAGAACAGCCAGTGTAGTGCTGTTTGCTTAATACATAGGGATAAACTTTAGCAGGGAAGAATTTGTGTTACTTGTGTCCTTTGACATACGGACCACGAATCCATAGATAACAGGATGTGTAAATCAATCTCCTCTTTCCTGTTTGTCCATGGTCTTTCAAAGCCACTAAGGAAGTGACTACCTACTTACCTTGAGTGGAGATACATCCACATGTTGTGTTAGTTTGGGGATAACACAGCCACAGATAGCATCATGGGACTCTGAGGCACAATAGTATTGGACAATGAAGTTTAGATAATGCGTGACTTTAAAAAAAAAAAAAAAAAAAAGAAGATGCTTTATTATGAACAGTTAGTAACATTTTTTGTCTCTTTTGGGTCTGTGATATAGCTGAGAGATTCCCTAATATCCATAGAGGGAAACCACTGATGTGCTGTTACTCAAATGCAACTCATCTGCATTTTCCTGCTTCATGCCTGTTTGTAATGAGATTTCTTACAGGAGAAAACCTTTTCTTTCCTCTCCCTTTCCCCCTGTATACTTTCATTTCAGTGGGAAACTTCATGCTTACTACTAAGTTGTGGAATTAAACTGTGAGTTGGCTTGCTCTGTCAACCAACATAGACTCAGCTCTATGACCTTAAGACAGCTTTCCTATTTGTTTAACATGTATGAATACGTTACCTTTGTTCCATGCGTTTAAACAAGTTGGTTTTTTTTCTGCTTAACATGAAGGTCATGGAACAATTTCCAGTGCCTTCCCAGCTGTGAAAATCCTCACTCATCAGCAGAGAAACTGAGACTGCAGAAGCAGTCCAACAGTTAGAGGGGAAAAAATAGTTTCAGTATGATGGACCATTTAGCTCTGGCTCAGCCTTTGAGCTATGTTATAGAAATACAACAAGCTCTTTGCTGATCTGAATTCTCTGCCACACAGCCCTGTTGCCCCACTACTGGGGTTTGATGAGGAACTCTGCTCCTCCACCCTTGGACAGACAGCAGAGGCTCTTCTGGGCCCTAAGACAGCATCCTGACCTCTGCTTTGCCCCACACTGCCCTGGTCCATCCCCAAAATTGTTACTGATAAATGGCAGCACTCCTGTTTCAGTTTCTGCCATACACCAAAGCACTTTGGCCATTGACTCTCTCTATGGAAGTTTATTGTCCTATGCAGGTTCTGATTTGGCATATAAAAAACAATTTACAAAGCTGTCAATACAAATAATAACAAAGCAAAAATAATTTATCATTTGTAGTGTAGTTAATCTCTTTGAGGATTGATGACTTTTCTGATTTTTTGATGAATTTGAAGTTCCTTTTGATTAATTTTTATTAATTTTGATTAATTTTGAAATTCCCCAAAACTATATCCCTTCCTGTGATGTTTCCTAGGGCCCTTTATACCTCTAAGCACCAGAACAGTAAGATTTATTTCTTGAAATCTCTGCAGTACTTCATTATTATTATTTGTTTGTTTCAGGAAACAAATTATTTATCATTTAACTTCTTAAGATGTTGCTCATGGCCATGCTGTGATTTCATTTCTCTTGTCTACTTCAGGAAAAGATGAAAGCAAGACACCCTGTCATAACTGCTCTACCAAATCCAAAAAACTTGTGTTGCTTCCAAGTCACTTTATGCTGGGAAACAGAACCATAATTCTGTGGGAAAAACTTTAAAAAAACTAAAATATATACATTTTATATTGTAAAATATTTGCAGCTGTCGTGTTAGATGAAGAAATGTCAATTAAGAGCAACGATTCAGTTTACAAGAAAGGAAAGTGATTTCACTTTGGTGGGAGCAGAATGAGGCTTCTATCAGAATGAGGCTCTTCATAAGAAAAACTCAAATTTCTTTTTTCCAACTATGACAGTATTTTCCTGAGTTTCCATATGATGGACTAAATATTGGAGAAATTCTTTCTACTAAGAAATGATGGAATAGTAAAGAAGGAAAGACTATAAGATAAAATAGATACACATTGTATCTGCTGTTTTACTTGAATGAGAAAAGGCAAGTTAAAATGCAAATAATTAATAGAGATGTCAAGAATTCACTGTAGGAATGAAGAGTCTAATATCGATAAGTGTTTGTACTCAGTTTGCACTGTTGGACTATAGCCACTTGAACTTCCAAGGTAATTAGTACTACCTTACCAGCCTGTACATTTTTCAGAAGAATGTCATCGCAGTGAATTAATTACTAAATATTGCTTACAAGACTTTTTTGTAAGGACAGATCTGACACTTCCCCTGAATGGCTTTTGCATTACCTGATTAGTTTTTCCTTGTAGGCCACTTTGTGAGTAAAATCTTTGGATGAAAGACAGTCTGTGCGGTGAATTTAATGAAATAGTGGTGTTAGGTGTTACTTATCAGTGTAAAATGAGCTTCACAGTACATCTGATAATCTGGGTCACTATAGTCACTGCAGTGACTTTTAAAAATCTTTTGGAAATGGATATCCTTCATAACTTTTTTTTTTTTTTTTCCAGCTATGATGAGTGTAAGAGGTACTATCATTGCTACTTATAGACTCAAGTCTGTGCTTTTTATTCAGACATACTGTCTGACAAATCTGTTGGATACTTTCTTTGAAAGCTTTTCATTTTTATGGGGGAAAAAAAAAAAAAAACATTTAGAAGATACTCTATGTATATTTTAATAACATCTTACGTAATAGTACAGTCCTATAATTCACACCAAGTTGTTACAGTTTTTATTTCTTGTACATGCTCCATGTAAATTAAAATGAATATTTACAGAGTAAATATAAAAGCTACCTTTGGCTATCTTGTATTAAATAAAATGTGGCTAGTTGTTTTGCAGACCTTATGTCTCAAGCTATTTCTACACCAAATTCCTATGGGCTTGGTCAGCAATGGCTTTCTGGTTCTGGTCAGCAATGGCTTTCAGATTCAGGCCCAGTTATTATGCTTTTTATTCATCACATCCTTTGGCGGAGTGTTTAGAAATGGCAAATGGATTATTTGTGTACTGAAGCAAGATTTTTGCCTTGAAATATCAGAGGGAAGATTTGCCTTTAAATGCCATCACAAAGTCCCATTAGGCCAGATTCTGCTCAATTTTACCAGCCCAAGGATGCAGCGGAAGACATGGGTTTTACCAGTGTGTGTTTAGCAGGAGCTGTGAACACACCTGAGGCCACAATCATTAACGAGACGACTGAAGATGTGGAGCATCTTATGTTTTCACCTACATATGCTACGCATAGTGGTGCTTTCAAGCAAATGGAAGTATAAAAGCACGTGGCAGCTTTGCTTGCACTTTTACACTGGTGTTCACCATTAGGCTTTATTCTTTCTTTTAACAGAGGACAGTTATGGGATGGATGGGAAGGCTAACCTGGCCAATTTCACTGACAACATCAACTGGCAAGGACTGGAAGACTTGTACAGTGTGAATGAAAGTGTATATGAATACAGATACAACTATAGACTTAGTCTGGCTGACTGGACTAATTACTTGAAGGATGTAGATAGAATGTTTGCACTGCTGAACAGTTACTACCAGCAAAATAAAACAGACAAGGCTAACACTGCTCAAAGCAATGAGGATGGGGACGAATCATCTACATCAGCCTCAGCAGAAATGACTTCTGCTGAAGAATCGAGCGGCCTGACTGATGAACAGTTGAGGCTTATTGTGCCAACAAACTTTGCAGCCCTAGCTTTGAGCACCGTGAATTTAAGTCAAGAGAGGAAACTTGAATTAAACAATGATATTCCTGAGAAAAGTAGTTTGAATGATGCACACTGGAGAAATAATCATCAAGATGAAAAATGGAGAGAGGATAAAGAATCAGACCGCTTTAATATGGATTTCAGTGGGAACGGTTTGATAGAGTTGGAGTCCCGGCATAGCTTCATGCTACAACGTGTCAGCATTCCTCAGAAAGACATTCATCAGGACAGTGATACTATGGAAGATGTATTTGGTGATCAAATATATCTTCCTGTGAGGTCCAATGAACCCCTTGTTCATCAGGCTGTAAATATATCCATTAGGGATTCACCTATCGGTACCCAGGAAAGAGAAACTTCCTTGAAAAAAAAGAAACAGAGTCTTACAGGGGAAACTTCACAAATTCGAAATGTAGAAGGCAGTGCCTCGTCTCCACTCTCCTTGGATTAGATCAAGTGGCAGACCATTAAATAAATTCTCCTTTCTATTATTAGCAAACTAATAAAGGTAATCATGACAACTGACATTCCATGTTCATTGTAGATACATTTTGCAGCTAAATTGAGACCAGCTCAGTATTTGTCTATGTGTATTTACTTCATTCACACGCACATACCTTCACAGTGAATCTCCACACTGGAAAAAGTTTTCCAGCATTTTAATGAAAAGAAACAGTGTTAACTTTCTAAAGCAGTAGCACATTCTCTGTAAGCTAATATTATTTCTTCAGAGAGGATGTTCAAGTTATTTTCTCTATTTCCAAATGATCCCACCATGAATGAATGTTTCATTTCACCCAATCTGTCTGCATAATGTATTTTTGATAAATTATTTTAACCACTGGAAATTCCTAATGTCACACTTTTGAGTAAAATAATGTTGCACTTTTAAAATCTGTATGCCATACCATTTATGAATCTAATAATTTACCTGTTCTTAGTTTGCTCATTGTCTAATGTAATTGTGAAACCGATAAATAGATTAACAGGAAAAAGGTAATCAGCATGGATTGTGGAAACAGAATGAATCTTATTTTAGCAAAAATATTGCATGTTTTTGTTACTTTGTTTTAATTAAATTTACTCTCAGAAAGGTATGGCTAATAATTATTAATTGTAGGAGGATCTGTTTAAATTGGATTGTTTCCCTATATATTGATTACGTCAGTATTAAAAATACACGATTTTTTTTTTGACTTTTCTTTTTTTTCCTGATACTGGTAGAAAGGTTTACATCAATACGTACACACTTTTGTCAGCACATCTGATTTTTACTGGCTTGAATCTTGAAGTCATTCTTTTCACTTTGATCTTGAAATCATTATTTTCATTTTGACACTTAAATTCTTACTTTGTTTTGTTTCAAGCAGGCATAAAAGGGAATGATAAAATCATGTTAGATTTACATTATTTCAGATATAAAAGGCAAATGAGTGAAAAAGTTGTAGCTTAGATAATATCTGTTGTATTGTTATAATTTTTTTCTTGAACTTTACCATACATTAAATTTTATAAAGTATAATTCAAAAATTACTTTGAAAATCTGTACTACTAGAACTTAATATCTTCCCTTGCTTTTTTTTTTTTTTTTTTTTTTTTTAATAAATTTCTGAATAATTAGCACAACAACAAAAAAAGGAGAATTACCTCAAACAGGTGTAATTCCATAGTGTCCAATTCATGGGAGTGTTTCCTATCTGTTATGTTTCCTAGTGTAGCGAGTATTTTTTGGTTATTGCAAGCACTGCAGTTTAAACTTACATTCACCACATTGTATTTTAAGTTGAAACTTTTTACAAAGGAAATTCTTTTAGTAGGATTTTAATAATTTTAAGAAGCAGTCTTTTTGATGGACTCTGTACATATGTTAAAATTAACTAGCTCTATCTGATGTATGTGTTATGGGCTGATTGATAGAACAAACGTATTTATGGTCATGAATGATGCTATTTGTACATAGATTTCAAGTTACTAGGATACAGACTGTGTTTTTAAATCTTGTATATTTCTGTGATACTTTTATAGAACAATTCTGGCTTCGGGAAAGTCTAGAAGCAATATTTCTTGAAATAAAAAGTGTTTTACTTTACCTGCTTCAGAGAAGTCCAGATGATCCAGCTTTCCTAGTAATTGACTTATTTTAAAAATATGTTTACAGTTTCAGTTTTAAGAATCCATCCACTTTCAACGCAATGGGTAATGAAATAACACACTACATTCTGTTAGTTATAAATTATTCATGGAGATTGTGAATAATATATATTTTTTGTTTAAGACATGCTGTGATTTATTTATTTTTAATCCCAATTCACCTGATCCTTTCTTCCTTGAAGTCAGGGCTCCTGGCAGCACAGCTGGTGGTTCTCAGGAGTAAAGCAATATTACATGGTGCCATCCCCTGGTTCCTCCCTGCAGAGCTCTTCCTACAACAGCAAAGTGCAGCAGACTGGATATGTAGGGCTGTAGGGGTTAATGAAAATAGACCATGGGTCTTCAGAAGGAGTGTCTCCTTGCACGAGTCCACAAAAACAAAACAAAACAAAACAAAACAAAACAAAAGTTTTCAAGGAACCTCACTCATACCTTTGTGCAGGGAATTACCAAGCATCAAGCACGTGCCCTCCATTCTCAGAAAGTACGTTTCCTTGAAAGAATTTAGTAAGGTGCTTGCTCCTCTCCTAATGCTTGAGCAGACACAGAGAAGGAATGGTGCAACAGCGTGGTCTTTTACCCTCACATTTACCCTTCTAGTCCTCCTTTTTTAGTGACAGCTTAAAGTACTCACTCAGAAAATGGAAGATAAGAGTTTGCATCCTCCTCAGTGTGAAAATGGTCTACCTTCCTCCTTCCAGGACAGTGCCTTGCCCTCCAAACTATCAGATAGTGTAGGTGGGAGCTTTTCTAACAGCTCTTATTGCAGTGTGGAGGAAAAAGAAAATAAATAGAAAACAGACTCATTGTATCAGGATTTGCTCAGGATTTTTCTCAATGCCTGAGCACCCATGGGTGATTGTTGCCCAAGAGGTGTTATTCTGTAATAAAACTTCCTCCTGTAGCTTCAGCAAAAAGCAATCCTGTCTGAGTGTTCTGACACCACTCTGCAGCCAGAACCAAAGTGCAGTAGGAGAGGTACGAACTGCAGAGTCATTTCAGAAACATATGTCCCATCTGAAGGGATGCAATCACAGCCTTAGCTGCCTCGAAGCTGCCTGGGATAATTTTACTCCCACTCAGGCAGCAGATGTCAGCGCAGAGCCGCACAACTGTTCCTCTCCTGTGGCCCTTGCACTGCCTGCAGTGCTTTTCAACCCCTCCTGCCGAGGTAACTCATTTATGCAGTTTTAAACTAGCAACAATGCCCTTCATGTGATAGAAATCTATTAATAGCTTTATCCACAGCCTACTCCTTAATTTAATAGTTCTACTGTTGGACACTGGAGACATTCATTCTGCAAAACGCTCTTTAATATGGTTATATGTATTGGAAAATGAAAATGGAAATTGCTCACCACGAGCTTGGAGGTCAGACAAGAACTGGGCCCCACAGGTTTGTCCTCCAGTCTGTGAAACAGCAGCTCCTCGCTAGTTGCACATGTTGGCTGAAGTTGCCTGAGGGCTGAAACCTGCAGTACTGTGCACATCACTGCAGTTTCTGACTTAGGTCATAAACTAAGTGCACTTAGATGCTTCACAAAGCCAAGCTGTGTTCTGAATCAATGCAAATTCAGCTGCTATGTGGTAGCAAATTTTCCTTTGGTCAAGGCTGTTGTTTCATCAGAAAGAAGCCACAGCTTACCCAGCCATGAAAAATGCAATACAGGTCGAAATACTTTTGGCATAAAGGCTCAGCAATGAAGCATGTCTAGAAAAATACATTCAACTTTAACTGTTCTTTGGATCTTGAAAACAAGGCTGCCCTGGGACAGAATTTTCATTTATGGATATATCTATGCTTACAAATAAAAGTGATCTCAGAAAGTGAGAGACCTTGCTCCAAAACTAAATAGTATGGCCTAGGTCACATCCACACTGCAACACCAGGTTGGCCACAGCCACTTTATGAAGCACTTAGCCCTGGGGATCCTCTTTGCTCTGCTGATTTTGGGTCTGGGGTACCAAAATACATTTTCCATTTGTTTTCATTTTTAAATGCATTCAGCACTACAAAGGTATGTTGCTTTTATGGTGTGGTACTGTGGTGTGTGCTACAGGCCTGAGGTGTTGCATGAGGACATGTGGGTCCCTGTTGTATTTGGCGTTGGGAGGAACAAGGAGACCAACCCTGTCTCAGCCACTTCTGACATTTGGGAGCTGTCTGTGGCACAGCCCTACCACATTAACCACATGGAGGTAGCCTGTTGGTGTGGTCCAAACTAGAGCCACGGAGTGAAATAAACACTACACAGTGCAGACATCAGGAGTCTCATCCCTGGGTTCATGCCCCGGGCCTCTATTGAGCAGTGTAGATGCACATAGACTTGTACCCTAAGTGTTTTTCTAACTCTGATGATATCTAGTTCAAACAAACTTGTATTTCTTTTCATGTAACCAATATAAATCAAATTTAATGCTAGAGGAAATGGAAAGTGGAAAGATTTGGTTTTCTCTGACTAAGCACTAAAAAAGTAAACACTTCATCACCTTATCCAGACTGATTGCACACTGATGCAGGTACCTTTTTGTTTGTTTGTTTGTTTTGTCATAAATAAATAAAACACACTTGATATGCTATTTTTTTATTTCCAAATATCAAGTATTCAAGAGTTTGTTTTGTAAACACATGTTTACAACAGATGCTGACAATAGATTTCATGAAACAATGTGTTACACAGCTTTAAAATTATTCTAAGCTCTGCTGAGAAATAAATATCCATTAAAAATCCCCCCATACAGGAGCCTAAAATATGAAGAAAAAAAAAAAAAAAGAAAAAAAAAAAAAAAAGCATAACCAATTAGTCTCTTTTTACCACAGCACAGCACCCACACACTCATACAGTCAGACATACTCTACGAATTTCCTTAATACTCTACACATTTGCTTAATAATTAGTTGTTGGTGTTTTTTTTTTTTTAAAATAACTAAACACTTACAGGCAGTGTGCCCACTCCATGCTCCTAACATGCTACCCAGATTATTTTGTTGCTGTTCTGCTTAAATCATTTGGTAGAGGTATGCACTGCAGCTGAGGGCAAAACTCCCATTTGCTCAAGTGGAGGAAAGAGCAGGTCTGTTAGGAGGAAAGCCTTCACTGAATCATGGATCACAGTGACTCCACATTCTTTTTTTGTTGTTTTTCTTGTTTGTACAGAAACAATTCAGGATTATTTTGTACAACTGTTTGCTTTGACATTTCCCTTTATGTTTTCAAAAGTACCTTTGTTAAAAGAGGTAAAATTTCTGACCTACCAGTCTGAGGTGTACCTCTCAGTGCTATTTAGGACACAAATGCCTCCTCTGAATGAGCAGTCCAGACACAATAACACAAAATAATTATCTTTCAGAATTCAAAATGGAAAGGCAAAATATTGCCTGAAAGATACAACAATCAAAAAACTGTTTTAAATCTGAGCTCCCTTGAAAATTGGCCTAATTTGTCCTTTTTCCATTGGTGCAACTAGAACTTGCTTTTATTCCACCCCTCTCTTTCTGATATTTCATGGAAGAACATTAATATTTCAGATCTGAATCCTCATTTTAATACAAACTCTTACTAATGTTGCCTGGTTAAGAGGTTCCAGAATTTCCTGTCATTCCCATAGCATTTATTTTCAGTCTCTGCATATGCAAAGCCACTAAATAAAGCAACATTCTACAGAAGGAAGAATACATCCTACATGAGATTTCTGTGGTCTGTATAACTTCTACATTAGCCATTAGTGCTGAGTCAAATCCTATACTGCCTCCTAAAGTGACTTTCCCACAGAAGAGCTAGGCAAAATTGGACCACTAGGAACTATAAACACTGTCTTTGCTGGAGCAGTTCCAGCCTTTAAGAATGAAAACACATGCAGTTGCACAATTGACATGTTTTGAATATGTCATTTAAGTCATAGTGAATACATCATAAAATACTTCAGTACCTATTAGCACCACAGTGTTGTTTAGCCCAAAGATTATCAAGCTCACTTTTCCTTGAGTTGACCAATGTTTTGGATGCTTTTTGTAGCCCTTCATAAATTCCACAGCTTTTCACCTATTCTATATCATGAGAAAAAAATAAGGTTACAGGATAACATTGTGACAGCTAATTTGAGACAGAAAAAAAATAAAATACAGTATACACAATGGATAAAGTAATCATTAGAAGAGTAGAATGGAACCTGAATAAATAAGCATCTATTTTACTGAAACCAGTAAAAGTTTGGAGCTACTTTGAACTTGCGGAGCGAGACCTGTGTTTAAAAGGCTGGATTAAGTCAAAAGAAAATAGTTTATCTGAAGGATTGGAGGCTCATGGGTTTATGCTAAAAATTATGGTTATTAACTACATCTGATTACAGATATTGGATATGGATATTACCAGCTGTCCTCCTTACTTTATGTAGCATACTCTGGGAAAGGATAGGGAAAATTTTCTTTCTGAGGATCAGCTAAGATTTCAAAGCTTTGGCCATGTAATAGTATGCATTAGTGCAGTAACGTATTCAGTAACAAAGTTAAGGAAGAAGAATCACATGAATTTTGGCCATATCTTTTCTCCACAGTGAAGGCTCCCATTTCTACTCTGTGACAATGTTTACCTTTTCCAATTGTTATTTGTAAAATAAGATGTTATATATGAAAAAAAGACAAAAACTTAATTCTATACCAAAGAATTAACGTACCTTTTTGATGTCAACTGCCTGTTTTCTAAACAATCTGAATGATAAAAATCTGTCTAAAATCAAGTCCAATGTGAAAAACCTGAAATATGTTGATACAGACTTAATCTACAACCAGCAAACGCTCTGTTCAAAGCTATGCCAATTCACATTGCAGTTGAGGTAAACCTCTGTTTCCAGGTGTTTTAAACCCCTGGAAAGCAGACACAGCTGGATGGCTTCAGCTGTGGGAACCCAGACAATGCAGCATAACATTTCCTATGCCGCTATATTATAAAAGAGAGAGTATTGAGAAAAGAGACAAAGATAAACATGTTAAGGAAATATTTTGTCTTTGATCTACAAAAGCAGAAGTACTAACCAATGATCAGAGTATAAAAACTAAACAAGTGCTTTATGTCGCTTAGTTCACATATACTTGCTAAAGTGTCTGTTTGTTAAGGTCCAACACAAGGTACTGGCCCAGTTCTTCAGCCTCATTGTCAGACCGATGAGGCTGAGAATCTGGTTCCAAAATTGCAGTAAGACACTTTGGACCTATTTATCATCAGTTTTATGTCAATATAACACCATGAAGAGCTGTGGTATTATACACACAGGAAGTGTAGTAAGGCAGCAGTAATTCAGGCAATTTGGGGGAAAATCTGCAAGAACAGTACAGAAGGTGCTGACCCCTCTACCCAGCCATGTTCACCAGAGTTCCACAGAGCAGATGGTGCTCTCTTCCATATGTGGAAGATACTGAAAAACTATCATTTGAACCTTTAGGTCCAAATTCTATGAAAGGGCACAGTCTTGAACTGTCTTTATGGCCAGAAAGATGCCCTTATTTAATCTGTATCCACACATAATACCTAGGTTTACAGCCAAAATTCATAAAACATATGAACAGTGTGTTTTGTCATCCAGATCTAGAATATACCTTTGAGCAAGTCCACAAAATATTTTGAATGCTAACGTGACCATTATCTGAGATGATCTGACAGAAGCCATCTCTGGCTGGATTAGGTGATATTAGATGACCTCATCAGGGTGACAAGTTGACTTGTACCTCTTGCTCTGGAGCTAGATAACTGTACTGCCTGGTGTAGACATGTTCATGATGCCCTCTGCTTCTGTATGCAGACTATTAATTTCCCTCACTGTGTAATCAATCCTCCTCCCCTACCTTTTTCTAGTTAGAATTCTAGTAAAAAGTTTTACAGTTTATATCACTGAATGTTGCTACTTAGAACTGTCTTATATTTGCAATTGAAAACTTCCTTCATTGCCAGATATATAAGTAGCCACATGTGAATGCCACAGGGAAGTACTTGAGTGCTACTTTGTGCTATTCTGGCAAAAATGATCACTGAATCCATGGGGAAAAAAAAGACATCTTAGCATGGAAATTACCCCTTGGGTAAAGGAACTCCTTTCTGAATGCACATGGGATTCAGTCCAACACCTATATACATGCATTATTTTTAAGTGCATCACTTAACTATATAAACTTACAATGTATTTAAGTGTTCTGTTGGATCTGAGCCATAATGAATAAATAGTTATGCTATAAATGTATGAGCTATATTTAAAAAAAAAAAAAAAAAAGCAAGCATATATGTTTGAAAACACTACACTCAGTTGTTTGTAATTAATTTAGGAGCTTTCAAATATATTTCTAATATCTAGGAGGAGATTTGTTCTCCTAGTTCACTTACAGAACAGCAAGTTCTGAAGAACAGCATGTTATTACATGTATTTTTAAAGGTATAATGGCTGGACAAAGAGCCGAAAGCTTCCAATTACATATCAATTGCACCATAACATTCAACTCATTTCTGGTAGCTGTTTACACTGTCCTGAAAGGATAGCTCCAAAACACCAGTTCCAAATTATACCTTATTATATCCAGTATGCTCATGAGGAAAAGAGGACCAGAAATGCAGGGCTTTGCCTAGTATTGGAACTACAGGCTACTACTCTCCAGCTATACCAACCAAGACCACAACTGGAAGCTCTACAAACTACTCTCCTAACAGTACTGTGCTCATACGCACCCAAGGCTATGGCTATTCCCTTTCTAAAATCTTCCCCTTTTTAAGGAAACATGTATGAATGGGAGGCTAAGCCAGGATGGGAGGATAATCTCTTCAGTCATTTTTTCATGTATCATTCATGTATTTCTCTAAACTAGGAATAACTGGTGCAAGAGGAATTTAGGCAATCCTCATAGCATGAAGCCTCCCTGGGGACTTGTAGTTAACCTCTCTTTGTCATTGCTCCATATTATCCCTGGCTGGTTAACTGCAGGTAGCATACTTTGCCTACCAACAGCAGCGTGTGGCTGAACAGGACCCCTGCCTTACCTTTTCTTGTGCTTGCTGCTAACCAAAGTTAAGCGTTTGTGGGTAGAGAGGAGGAGGGCAGCACTTACAACAAATTAAACCAAAATGACTTCGGAACTTTACATTTCATGGTCAGGCAGTTTCATGACAACTCTGCTTCCTTCAGCAATGATAGCCTCCGAAAATAGTGTTTGCTCAGCAGGTCTCAGTCCATATTTCAGTCAGTGTTGACAACACTGGAATTGACTTCTCTAGTGAGTTACTGTTTTTACCCTGCATGCCTTTATTGGCTTATTTTAGACTGTTACAGCTTACTCATAATAAAGCCTCCTTCAGGAACAAATCAAAAATTGGCCAGAGGCTGGGTTTTCTTTCCTTCACAGGATGCTGATTTAATTACATGATTTTGTAGAAATATATTGTAATAATTATCTATATCAAAAATACTAAAGGATTTTGATGTTATTTTTGCTAAGCATATAATTTTGAAAGGAAAATTAAAAGGCTACAGAAGGTATGTAAACACAGGTTTTTCAGCATTTCCAAAGGGAGCATCTTTCCCTCTACATTCCAATTTCTCAGACCTTTTTTTTTTAAAAAAATGAATGTTTTTAGAAGTTGAGGTGTCAGGACATCCTAAAAAACAAAAGTTCTCAGTTCTGACAAGCTCTGAATTCCTTTGAAATCAGCTCAGAAGCTGCAGCAGTTGCAGATGTGTCACTTACATAACTCTCATTCTCTGTCATCAGTGTTAGCTCCTGACAATCCTACAAGCCTAATCTGCTCTCACTTGTTATTTGTATGGAAAATACGTGCACACAAGGCATGAAATAGAGTAAATCGGGAGAGATGATTCATCTCCAGCCTCTTTTTGATTCCCTAAATGCTCTGTTTCTGAGATATTTGAAGATTGTCTCTCTTCACCTCATCCCATACTGATTAAAATGGGCAAGTGATTAAAGTGGATGGGTGATGGGTTGCAATTACACTTTGTCCTACTACTTTGCCTCAAATTTTGCCATGGCATGAATTTCTTTGTGCAAGAAGCATTAAAAACTGTAAGAGAAGGAGACACTTTTAGCATCTATTCTGATATTCTATGGAAAAAAAAATGTACCCTGTACCTTTGAGCCAAGGAAATTTACTCCTCGAGATGAGAAGTATAGAAGCTAATGTCTCAGGTGGCACAAGCTGGCTAGGGTTTTAAACTGTTTTAAACGTGGGGTTTAAACATAGGGTTTTAAACGTGCTCAGTGGCTGCACAAACAAACAAAAAAAAAAAACAAAATATTGACCCTGAAAACCTGTTACTATGTACAGAATAGCAGGAGGTGATTTCAATTATATTCCTCTCTGCTGTATTTTGGGGTAGAAGCATCAGAGTCTGTAGCCAGAGTGGAAGTCATTACAAGTCAAATAAATGGACTGAGACATTGTGAAATAAGCAGCCAGCATTTCAAGCAGGGGAACCAGCCCTGTGGTTAAGCCCATATGTTGGTCAAGAAGAGACAGGAGATGATGGAATGCAACCAGCAAAGGAGAAGGAGAGGGAAATGTACTCTTCCCAGGTACCAAAATGAGTATTGCCTTTAATTTCAAGGGAAACAGGACTTGGTTCCATATAATATTCAATCATCTTACATGTTGTAAATTAAAAATCCAGGAAGAAAATCTTTCTTACATTCCCAAAGTTCTGCTCTCTGTTATTTATTTTCATGCAGGCTCCCCACATGACAAAACCCAAACCTGCCCATCGCTGATTCCTCTTAAAAGAGTGCTTTTAATTTCCTAAACTTCTAAGACTTTCCCTGGAGGGTAAAATACAGCTTTGACTTCCTGATGTCCGCCTGAAATCATTCTCTGCCCTTTGAGACATCATTAGTACATCAGAAGAAGGACACTACAAAGCCTCCAGAGTAAGATATGAAATGCTAAGTACATTTGATGAGAAAGTCTCAGCATCTCCAGGGGAGAAAACACACCATAGTAATTTGGAATAAGCAATGGCCACTTCACATCCCATGGGTCCATGCTTACAGACAATTTCTATTCCTAGCTCTTCCCTGGGAGGTGGAGGAGAGCCATGCTTTGCCTTCATGGAAAGCTTTAAATGAAGCTGAGGCAAGTTGTCCACATGTGGGACAAACCATACAACTACGACTTCCAGGGCTTCCTCCACCCTGCCCCAATGCCAGGCAGCAGGAGAGGCAGAACAGGGGCAGAAATGCTGCTGGTGGGGAGCACAGCACCGCAGAGGTGCCAGCAGTCAAGAAGAAAACCTCATGCCAGGCACGGTGGCAGCTCACGTGCTCTCAGCCACCTTGAAGGGTTTCTCTGCTGAGTCCTGGAGCAAGTGGTGCTGCTTTGGCCCTGATCCCTGCTGTGAGGGCTCCACCAGGTCCCACACAGCCCGCCAGACATGAAACAGGACCATTAACTCTCCCTGGAGGTTTCTTCACCAAAGCTGAACTAGACTTCTGAAGTGCTGCCAAGCACTTCCTATCAAGCTATAACTGGTTATTTTCTTCAGGAAAAGTATGGATTCAGTACTAATAACAGCCACTCAAATAACTGCCAATATCATTGCAGAAGTATGCATGTCTGGTCTGGTATGTTCATATGACTCCAACATCCCAGTGTTATTACAAATTAATACTGAAGGTTTTTTGTTGTTGTTGTTGTTTTTTTTCTCCAAGCATTATACTTTCCTAGCCTGTGTACTTTGTGAAGAATGACTGCATCCAATTAATTGAAAATTATCATACATTTTGACAGGATAAAGATATTATGTCTCAATATTTGCAAACATTACCTGATGCAGAACTTTTGTATGGCTTAATGTGTTATTAACAGTACTTTAAACCTTATGTTCTTTTTTATTTTAATGCTTATGTCTGAAAATAGCCCCTTTCAAATTGAGTCACAATGATGTCTTTAAAAGCAAACTTTAAACTTAATTTGCTGCACATACAATTATCCAAGTAAGTTGCATAGTTTAAATAAGTTTAGTTGTGCTTTGTAGCAGAACTCACAGTAATTACTCATCTCTTAAAAACACAATTTGCAGATGTGAAGCTGATGATACATTTAAGCATTTTTGTGACATCTAGACATCAACAATATGAGTTTTTGTCACTCTTTCACTGACTTTTGCTGTTCATAATACCTCACCCTTACGTTGATATTAGATCAGAGCATGGACATTTAATGGACACATCTGAAATAATTACAAACACAATTTTTAAAACTCCGTTGTCAGGAAGGGAGAAATAAGAACTTGGGTTGGTTTGAGGTATCCAGCCCTCAGGAACATACTATGGTTGTTTGCATTAAGCTTTGTTGGTTTTTATCATGTGTTACATTTAGATTAAAAATAGAAGGCACAGGTGTTTTACAAGGCGCCATAATTAAGTCAACCAACAAAACTAAACATTACATTACCAAACCAGGGGTCTATATCTCAGCAGTGACTTCTTCCAATGCATTTTCATTTGAGGAATTTATTGCTTCTGAAAAAGGGCCAGGGTATGTCTGTGCTACGCAGTTCATTCCTTGTGCCACACCAATGTCTCCTCGAGAACTGAAGGTAGGGCAGGATCTAGTCCGTGCATAGTTTTGTTGGAGTCCAGCTTGGCCAACCATCTCACTCACAGTGTTCACCGGCGAAGCCCTCCACCTCTGTCTCTGTAGTTGCTCTTCTTTACACTTAATGGAGTACCAGGCCAGAAAAATAAAAAAGAATCCCACAAATTTGAGAGCAGCGGCCAATCCAAAGTAGACAAAACGAAATGAGGTGACATCGTATTCCCAGCAAGATCCTTGTACGCCACAGTCCTGTTGCCAAAGCATGCATGTGGTATCAATAACAGCCCCAAAATAAATAGGAGTGGGAATGTAAGCTGAAATAAAAATAGCGACAGAATTAATATGTGTTAGCATACAGTGGAAGACTTCTTAAGAAACTATATATCTAAGCCAAACAGGCATATGTCAAGAAGTTTTGAGATTTCTACCCTCCTATTCTTCCCACCACCACTACCTATCCCCCACATGAAACATACCACACATGTGACAGTGTGCAAGCAAAGAAGACAATGCAGCAACACCTTACTATAGTTACTGCTCCAGTCTGCGGTCCCCAGACAGCTCTTCATAAACTATGTGTCCCTCAAAAGAAATTCCAGTGTTGCTCTCAGGAAATAAAATCAGCATAGGAACAAAACAAGGTTATCTCCAGTGTTACTTGTTGAACACCCATTATCCATGAGTTGGGAAGGAGTGGGGGTTGCTGCTTTAGATTAAGGGGAGAAACCCCCCAAAACTGAAAAAAGTTTATCTTCCTGGAGAAAGATGGAAGTGGACCACAAAAAAATCAGATTTTCTTTTGAAGAGATCTTCCTCGGAAACAGAAGTAAACTCCTAAAGCTGCTATAACTGCAGCCAGACCCTTATACACCCTGCTCTCCCTGAAAATATTACACCTTTAAGATGAGTCAGAAAGAGCCTGCCCCAAAGACAACCGTTGCCTTACTGACCAGATGCAGCTAGATGGGGCTCCCCTCTTCTTCTCTCTTAGAATAGTCATCATTTGCTCTATACACTTTTGGTAGTAGCTGAACACCTGGACTACATGTTAGGCAGGATTTTAGAAGTTCAAGACCTTGAAAGGAATCAATTTGTGTAAAAACCACTTTTAACATGCTTTTCTTTTTGCTTTGAAACTTTGTGAATCGTAGAATATCCAAGTTGGAAGGGACCTACAAGGATCATCGAGTCCAACTCCTGGGTCTCTAAAGGACCACCAAAAAAAAAAAAAAAAATCAGACCAAGTGTCTAAGAGTGTTGTCCAGATGCTTCTTAAACTCTGGTAGGCTCACTGCTCTGGGGAGCCTGTCCCAGTGCCTGACAACCCTCTCCATGAAGAACCTTTCCCTAACACCCAGCCTGACCCTCCCCTGTCCAAGCTCCATGCTGTTCCCTCGGGTCCTGTCACTGTCCCCAGAGAGCAGAGCTCAGCGCCTGCCCCTCCGCTCCCCTCGTGAGGGAGCTGGAGGCTGCAATGAGGCCTCCCCTCAGCCTGCTCTACTCTGGGCTGAACAAACCAAGGGGCCTCAGCCACTCCTCATATGTCTTCCACTCTAGACTTTTCACCATCTTTGTAGCCTTCCTTTGGACATTCTCTAACAGTTTTATATCTTTCTTATACTGCAGTGCCCAAAACTGCACACAGTACTTCAAATCAGACATTAAGTAACATTAGATACTTATTTTGAAAAAGCAAAGAACTTTTCTTATTTCTGAAAGCAACAAAAATGTGTTTCTAAAACAACAACAAAAAATCATTTTAAGTGATATATAATAACTGTATTAATACATTGTATATATTCACAGGGTGACCAGTGGTATTTCATTTTCTTTTCCAAGTAGCCCTTGTTTTTGTCCTTGAATATGTAACATTATGTGTGGGAGAGGAGAAATTCTGAAGACATACACACTCCTTCTACAAACACTATTTAAAAGACTGATACTGTTTTTGTTTTGTTATCTAACCAGATCAAGAAGTTACCAATAAATGCTTGTCAGAAGAAATCATTAACTTGTCAAAAACTGAATCATTTCATGGGGAATGACTATTTTGACAAATCTCTTCTTTTCTTGTGGAATGATTCTTAAATAAAAATTGAAACTGTAAAAAGAAATCTCTTTCTGGGACAAAAATGTTGTTCTGGAAAGTCAGTAATAATATATGTATACATATATACATATATATGAAATACATACTCAACTACATTTTCAGGAGCTATTAATTTTAGGTTCCTGATACAATTAGTCAGGCAATTAATATTCATGGAATTTTAGTACTTTTATGGTACATTTAAGCCAAATATGGCAAGCCTTTTGGGAACTCTGTGGTTTATGTGGAAGCTTAGTGACTGCAAGACTTACCAAGAGTACGTAATAAAACAAACTGCATTCCTAGTGCAAAGGGCCGTTCCCCATCTTCCACAGACCTAGCAGGCAAAAAGAAAACTCTTTTGAAGAAACAGTCAGTAACAGATAATCATTGTAGTATGTTCTGCCTTCATCTCCCAGCTTTCTTTTTTCTGAGCTATAATAAATCCTTGTCTAAATTTCTTCTGTTTAGGTTCTAATATTGTTAATTCTTATTGCTAGGAAAAAAAAAATAATGTCTCCTATCCCTGTTCAATCAAAATCTCAATCCTGCCTTTGAATTTTTCTTTACCTCTGTAAGGTAAAGAAGAATCTGATCCAAAACTATTAAGGAATTGGAAAATCCATCTAAAATGTTTGTGACTTCTCACAAGTTTCCTATTATTTCATCTAACCTCTTGCTTTGTTTGCCCTTTTTTTTGCAACCAAATCAAAAGCTTGAACATTTTTCTTTGAATGGACAAATGAACGACACTACCTTTACCTACAAAGACCATGTTGTTCTCTACCCTTATATGACCACAGTGACAACAACACTACTACAGTACAGAACTTAAAGTTCAAAATCATTAGGAAGAAAAAAGGAAAGATTCAAAAACAAGCATGTGGAAGAAATGAACAATTTAAAGAAACAGAAGAGGATCATTTTAAAACTTCCTTTCATTTGAACTATGAATGATTCAAATATTACCTTTTCTCAATTGCATTTTAAAACCTAAACCATTGTTCTAAGAAGGCTGAAAATTTCTTTAAGAGCTGTATTTTTCTTATGTTTTTATTTGTTCTCTCTTTATATGGTCTGGAAATCCCTGGACATTTGTTTCCTAAGAGTCATTATCATGTCACATATTCTAAATGCAAGAAAGTTTCACTTTATCCATTTCATCCCTATTCTCTTCCCTTGGTAAGGATACATAAGCTTGAAGGAGTTAGGCTGCATTGCTCCAGCCTCTCTGACACAGACACTGGTGAGAGCAGGCACAGCAAAAATACACTAAGGTCTTACCTGAGTGTCACTATGATTGCTGACGGCTGGGCACACGCTGTTATAAGGGTCACAATGAAAAGAAATATCAGGAATGGGATGAGCGTGTTGCAGGTTCTATCACACTTCCCAGAAACAGCATAGCCATTTTCATTCAGGTAGGTTTTGACGATAACCAGTCTGAGCTGACTGCGCTGGCCCACTGTTGGCGGGGTGATAACCTGGCGGCTTTGGACACATGCACATTCTGTGTAATTTCTTACCTGGGAAAAGGAAACAGAGAACATTTGCACATGAAAAACTTGCAGGAGAAAAACATTACACAGGAACGTGGTACGTCCCATGCAGTCTTCTCATCAGGAATCAAACACTACTTCTCCATCTTCTGCCTCTAACATTATTACCCCAGGTACAACCAAGGCTGCCACTCCAAGGGTTTTGAAAGGCAGCCCAAACTTCGCGTGATAGGACTGCCATTGCTTATGACTACCACCATTTAGGCTGACTGTTATAAAAAAAAAAAAAAAATCTGGGACACTTTTGGAAAATTCTGCAAAAAACATTCAATCACTTCTGACAAGGAGACTGGAGGAAAAGAGTGTTTCTATTTTTTTACCAAAACTGTGAGGAAACACTCTTTAAACAGTACTGACAATGCCATATTCTGGAATTTGGCAGGCTGTCAGTTTTCATCTTCTAGAGGTATCTTCTGCTATCTCAGTGGAAACCTACCAGACTCAGCTAAAGAACAAAAAGCTGCACTGCACACTTGGAGCCCAGAGACTTTCAGCTGGATGTAGATATGGATAGGATGTAAACAGGTGCAAAAACAGAGAACAAGGGACTTAAACAGTGACACTGGAGGACATGAGATTCCTGACTGGGCAAAGAGGTTGAAATTAGGATGAAAAGATTGTGTAGCAAACTGGCATTTCACAGGCAAAGGGGATTGTGATATGAGCAAGGTGAAGAAAAGCTATGTCAGAAATAGCCTCCCATCTACTACTGTTTTCTAATAGCAAAGGGGTGTGCAGTAGATGAGAATATTCCAGTATTAGAGAGGATCAGGGCCAGTGTGATGTTAAAGGAAGGAACTTTTGGCTTTTATGTTCACATTCTTAAAACATAGGACCACACGTGCACAAAAGTTACATTACAAGACCATCTTAATATTGCAAATTTAAGCACTCAGGCATCAGGAAATATCCAAATTAGGGTTGACTGTCAGCTTTAATTTATGCCCATGTATGCAGTTGTGTTATAACATTGCTGTACATTCTTTTTCCATGGTATTTAGATGAATTTCTGAATGAGTATTTATCCAGTAGTTTACCTCCAATTTTCAAAATGTGGCTTCATGTGTTTTTTCCTCACACTTATCATATTCCACTACAAATACAGAATGGCTCATATTTCATATGGATTTTTCTATCACACTCATCATTATAGCTTAACATTTTCAAAGAGGTGTAATTTATCTTCAAAACAGTTAGGAGGCACTGAAGTTGTTATCCCTATTTTGTAGGTAAGTAACTGAAACAGATCAAAAGTTTTGGAAATGTGGGTGGCAAATCTGAGACAACCATGATCCCTTTTTTTTCAGAATATTTTGATATTCACAGCTTTTTCTGCCTTAACAGAACTCTTTCTGCCTTTAGATACACATTTAGGCACTTCTGCAAATGACACTTATGTTTATTGCTCATGTCCATTATCCAAAATATGAGGAATACTAAATTAATGGGCAATTGGGAAAAGTTTGGTTTAATGACTGGCCCAGTAGTGTTTAGGAATAGAAGCAATGACAGAATTCAGTTTCCCAAGGCAGCACTCCATTGTCTAATATCACAAGTATTAGCTTTCTTCCTACAGTCCTCACCTTAATCTTCTTATTGCTTCAAAATAGGCACTCTACAGAAAATCTTGCTTCATCAGCAGAAAAAAAACAAGTCTGTACACTAAATGAGACAGAGGTCTTATGCAACAGAAATGCCAGAGTACAGGAACATGTACATTATACCAGTTCTGAACTGTACACGGGCATCCTTTTTCCTGCTTCCAATTTTAAGTGGTTAATTTTGAAAATACTATATATTATAGGCTTAAATCCAAATGTTATGTTAGCAGCATTTTATGCGCTATAGAGTGACACAAACCTACATTTGTTGTTTCTAAAAGTACCCTACATAAAGCATTATTTAATCAAGAAAAGTATTTTTCTATTCATTCTATTCACCTTTAGCTACTGAGTTCAAACTTCAGTCCATGAAGGATCTTTTTTTAAACAATAGTAGGAAATAGTGTATTTCAAAATTTGTACTGATGAGTACATACTACCAAAGTATATCCTACTAAATGAATTCGTACTGCCAGTTTGATATCAGGTGAAATATAGCAAAGATCAAACCTGTGTCTCAATCCAGTAAAGCACAAATAAGATTTATATAGACACTGAAAGTTAACCACAGGTTCACACTTCAGGCTTTTAAAGCAATTTTCTACTAAAAAACAGAAAGGTACTTTAAAAAACTATATATAGGAAACTAGTCTGTTCTAGGTGGAATCTATGTAGGAACCTTAATTTATGGAATGAATATCCATTCAAACTGAATGGATCCAGTCAAACCTGATAAAAGGCAGTGATGGAACCACCATCCTCCAGTTCACAGGCTGGCTCACAACTGCAAATCAGGAGACTGCGGCATTATAAATAAGCTTTCTGGAAAGTACAATTAAGTCCTTAGAAAATCAATGTTTACATTACTTCCTGCCTTTCTTAATGATTTTTTAAGACAGTCCTGTAATAGAAGAATTTAAGGGTTTGCATTTCTATGAAATGAGCATAACCACACTGCTGTTGCTACTAATGTCAGATCGTATATTTCAATGTTTTTCTGTGCCCATTTCAGGAAACTACCAAATTTCTATGGTGTGATTTAACCAGCAGGATGCCCTCCGCCAGTCCAGAAGACAGGGAGGACTGGGCTGTAACAGGCAATGTGTTTCCAAGAAAGAAAGTGGATTAACATCTTTTAATTTCTGGTTACTTGAGTTTAAAGATAATCACTTAGGTTGGAAAAGGTCTCAAGAAGGACATAAGAATGGCGAAGCTATTTTACAAGAGCAGAATAAACAGGCAGTCTTTTACAATGAGATTGGCACAAACACCAATGGCTTTAAAAAGGCCATAATTAAATTTAGACAGGAGTTTAAAACATTTCCTGAAGAGTTAAGTTCTTAACTACCTGAAGAGTTAAGTTCTTCCTTCCATTCAAAGAGGGAAAAACAACAACAAAAATACCAACTGCTCTTAGAAGTAACATCAATGAGCTTGTGAAAAGACTGTATGCTTCGAGGGGGGGATGTTTGCTCTAGAAACAGAGTAGTCTTTGATCTGCTCTGACCCTGAGGAGCTACTCGCTATCTGTAGGTTGTATGTGGGTGGGTGGGTGAAAGACTTACCCCTGTGCTATGGTTTCCACCATTGATGCAGCCAGCTAGGCAAGGATTAAAATATGTAATTCCATCTGATCCACAGACAGGCTCGTACTCATGAATCTTACATCCGCAGTTCACATTACAGCTCCCAGTCAGATTCCTGTGGGCCATGGCAAGAGTGGGACTGAAGAAAGGAAAAAGAGCATACTAGTAGGGCAAGTACTAGTATCCTGCTGTTCAGAAGGAGAAAACATCCTAGCCATTAACTCTGGAACTAGCACTTGATCATTAAAGAAAGGCTGCATTAACTCTGGATCATGTACATGATTTAAACAACATAGAAGAATGCCCCAGGCATCTCTGCTGTCAACTGAAAACACAATACAAAAATAATCCCAAAGTATAAAACTTTTATGTTTTTGCCTTGGTAAAAGTTGTATTTTTTTTCCTGATTTTTCTTTTCTTTTAGATGCCACTACTTTGTATGCCCACCATAACCTGCAGCAATTTGCCGTTAATTACTAATAAAGGCCCCATAAGCGAGATATAAGCTTTATATGAACTAATAGGAATCTCTTCCCACATACTAACAACTGTTCAGAAAATTTAATGCTTGCATTATACGTGTATCAGTGATATAAAACACAGAAATCGCTCTAGAGCTGGAGAAGTACTGTTCTTTTACTAAATGTCTGTAAAAGAACCACTACTCCACCTCCTTGGATTTTTTCCCAATATCCTGCCAAAAAACAACTTTCTAAGTCCTCCCATGAAGAGTTTGGTTGTATGCTCAGAACGACTGAGTTCTCATGTGCAGCTCATGGCTGGAATGAAGATTTATCCCCCCATGGCTTTGCTTTACCAGTTGTACCACTGTGGCTCAATCCAGACATGGCTAAGACCTCAGTAATGGTAGAGTCTGTATCTGTAAGATCATAGACTCTTCATCAGAATGAGGTGGAAAAAAACCTCACTGATGAAATGCTTCTCCTTGCTTCTTGTAGAAAGAAATCAGCTCTGCTTACAACTGACTGCAAACTGTCACAGTCAGAGGTTTTGACTCAGGTTGATGAAGTTGGACAGTAACCAACTCACCCAGCTGCTGCCTTGCCTACCACATCACTTCAGTCCTGCCTAAAACAACTCTCAGGTCACTTGTAAACCACCAGCTCTAGGCACAAGCACTGCAAGGTTACCCATTTACACCCTGCCCCAAAGAAAAGACCAGGGTGACACTAGACTTTTAGCATTCCTGGATATAGTGAGGGCTTGGAGTACAAAGCAAAGGAGGAAAAGCACTAGCAGAAACAGAGTCAATCTCTTCTCTGAAAGAAAATACTAGAACCTCCTACATAACTGCATATATAAATTGTGGTCATAGACTAACAAAGTTAAAATAAAAAACTTTTAAGAAAGATAAAGTGGATACTAGTTTGTTTCTTCCCAAGTTAAAAACAGACTGGCACAACTGGGCCCAGCGTAAATACAGCTGATATCACAGGTAGTAAGGTGTCCAGTCTGTATTATCTAGAACCTTCTTATTAATGAGGAAATAGGTGATGATCAAACTGTATGTTTCTGTCACATAATTGTTTTGAAAAGCCATTTACTTTTAGTAAATAAGTTTACGTACTAAAAGTATTACTCCTGCATAATACCAGAGGGTGTTATGTTGGAAGGTATCTCAAGGTACAGATAAATTATTACCTTTCATCTGTACTATTACTGAACATGCTAGCTCAAGTACCAAAAGGAAAATAACCAATCTGCTCAGATATATATGCAGACACACCATGAAATGCAAGTTATTTTCTGCTGTCATTATGAAGCCAAAATATAACAGGCATGGACTTTTAAATAGACTGTAATATATTTATACCTATTTTTACTACACTTACCATGTTCTCCATCTTGTTTCAGGTTCCTAAATTAATTTAATAAGTGGAAAAGCAGGCATCTGCAGGGTGGTTTATTGCTGATTCAATTTTCTGCGTCCCATTTGGAATTTCATCTGGTTTCAAAGTACTGTCAGCAACATGAAGGCATTAAGCCAGTGGAAAAGTTACCTGAATGATCTTATTCATACCAATCTATTTTCAAATGACAGCCTTGGCTGAGGCTGGGGAGCCTACCTTTTATTTCCTAAATACATTTCAGTTTAATGAAATCAAGGTTCCAGAATTCTGCACCCGCACTCCCTCCTCACTGTACAAGGCTACTCCAAAAAAACGAAAACTGAAAAGCAGCTGATACTGGTTTTCACTTGAAGCTTACCTTGTTATTGAGGAAAACCATGATTTTATTACACTTTCAGAAACTGCAAACTGTAGTTTCCTGTGATGCTTAAACAGCACTTTTTTTCTGGCATTTACTCCTCAGCGTGCATCTTACCTTCTATCTCAGATGCCCTCTCGGCCTGTAAATGCTATTTGGGGCCTCAAAGTACCCAAATGTTATGCACTGCAATATTCAGTATTGCAAAACCTAAGCTCTTCTGAAGACAGAGGGCCAGTTTCAAACCATTTACTTTAGGGACTGTAGTTTGTATTATCTAAACCTGGAAGTTTTTAGTTCATCCAGGTACCAAAGGCAGAAAGGCAGGTTCTCTAAAGAATGAGGACAGCTCACAGTTCTGAAGATCTCCAAAAATTCAGAACATGGAAATGAGGCAACAAAGCTGGCTCCCTGCCTCCTCTGCAAGGGAAGGTGAACTGGGAGCTGAGACTGGCAGTAAGAGCAGATCAGAATTGGGTCCAGAGTCAGAGACCAGACAGATTCAGCCCAGTGATCACACAGCAAACCTAAGAAATTTAGGGCAGGCCCTCACTTCCAGCTTTCTTCACAATAGCTCTTCTCAGTGATGGAGCTGAACCTGGACTCAGCCAGCTGAACTCCATAATTCAGGTGTCCAAGCTCCCACACACAGGTGGGGGAAAGTGCCTCATGCCCTGATATTTTATGGGAATATGGGTGCTCACTGACAACAGTTCAGTGAATTCCTACACATGGAGCAAAAACCTGCCCCTCTGGGCTGATAGCATTCTCCAGTTACATGAACTTGTAACAGATAATACTTCTATGAAGTGGAGGAGGAAGCTTCTTCTTCTTCATCGACTCTGTAACTGCCTGAGGTGGGAATATTGGGGTTCAAGGGCCTCCCCAACCTGAACGGGTTCACACTTACACCTCCCTGATATTATTTTTATCAGCAAGCTCCAAAATGGAGTGTCCTTCCATCCTTCCTGCTGAAACTGAACCTGATCTTAATCCCATTCATGTCTCCTCATCAATGACTCTTTATTGCCACATCTGTAAGCAAAACCTAGAGCAGGGACCAGGGCCCAAAGTCAGTTCTTCCAAAGGAAATCTCCTTTCAGTGTGTTTTAAAATCACATTCTTCCCTTGCTTACTCCTTCTTCTGTATCTCTATCTGTTCCTCATCTTTTTCTTCTTCCTCTTCTCCTGTATCCATTGCTGTAAAATAGCTTTAGTACCACAAAAGGAATGAAGGGCAGTCCTGTGTCAGAAGACTGAACTATGCAATAATTATGGTGCTTTCATGGACATCAGGAGTTCAGGGTCAGATTTCCTCAGACTAATTCTTTTCTGACCTCCTAGCAAAAACAGGCTATTGGGCAGTTCCCGTCTTCTCCACAACAACTGTTCAACACAGTGGCCAATGCTAATCAAAGTGGGTATCATTAGAAAACACACATCCATCCCTTCTGGATTTAGAATTATTTCAAAAGCTTCAATCCCATCTTCGAATCGCAGCAACTTAAACATCAGCACCTCCTTGCTGATCATAAAATGCATAAGAACCTGTGCTTGAGCATTTGGAGAACACTGGCCAAGATACAAACCACAGCATATTTTACTGCAGTAGTCCTCAAGAAAAAGTAGCCGTACAAATCTCTGAGATTTAAGAGTTTTTGTGTAAGAGCCAGCACTTTCATCAGCATGGTTCTGGGACTCTTCAAATGCTCATGGCATCTGAACAGTGAAGAAAGCTGGTGCTTTGGGAATGCAGTTTTAGATATTTTTCAGTTATGGGTTTTATCACAGAAATGGTACCAGAACCCTTTGCTGTGCTATTAGCTTATTTTGAAAGGTTACTCTGAACACTCCGTGTGCCGTGTTTCCCCCTTGTTTAGAGCTGCAGGATGCCACAGCTCACAGCTACAGTCACCCTGGCCTTGATCCACAGATTCTGGATCCTCTCTCAGGATGCTGGCTCTGCTTAGCTCCAAAGCACAGGGCTGTCACTTCTTCTTCTTCCTGGCTGATATATTTAAACTGGCTGACCTTTTCTTCAAAACTGGAAACTAAGAGTGTCCTCCATTACATCATTTATCTAGTAGTCTACTGAGAAGATATGAAAACCCGATTTCCAATTAATATTGAAGTAATCCCTACAAGGTTGAACCTGACGAAGAGGAGAGGCTGAAGGAATAAGACTTGAAGGCTTTTCCCAGGGAATAGAATATATATATATGAAAACCCCCAAACCCAGCAGTTGCATGTGACCTTCATCTTCTTACATCTGAGTGGTGAATGGAGCCACAGGCACCATCCTACCCCATCCTGTGGTTAGTGTGCAGTCCGATCCTGAAGACCTGAATTTCTGAGAACAAATGATAGTGTGGCTCCTTGAGAATTCACAAAAACAGATAGATTGTAAGTGTGAGCTAGGTACTGAGATCCATTAGGGCATGGGTATTTGCACATGCACCATAAACAAAAATCTTGCCCTGGGAATTATGTTGGTATGCACAGCATCTCCACAGCGGGCACCGCAGCGTAATATTGAATTAACTGCTCTGCCTTGTTTGCCCTGCTCTCAGTACTGCTCAGTGGTGCCACAGAGAGGCCATGGCCATTCCGAGCTTGCTCAAGTGGCTGCTCTAAACAGATCAGCAGATATCTCAGGAATGTTGGCACCCCCTCAGCCAGGCAGGAGCTGAAGAGGAATCTGGACTGTTTGCGTGGCTGCATCCCCGAGATGCTGTGCTCGTGCTCACAGACCGGCACTGTTTTGGAGCCCTGTGAGGGCTGCTGTTTGCTCACCTTCACGTCTGCAACACTTGAGCAAAACTGATGTAAAGGTAAACAGCAAGCATCAGATGTATTGTTTCCCAGCAACCCTATGGATGATAAGGGATGTGCTGCTCCCATCTTCTACACCCGAATAGCTTGGAGACTTGGCTGAGGAGTCAGTCTACACACGACGCCTGTCATCCATGTCATCTGTCACCTCACCTCCCATTATTAGTGACACTACGCATTATAACTGCTGCTCAGTGGCTTCCACTTGACTCATTTTTAATGTATTTATACACCACTATTTGCTTTTGCTGAATATGCTTGTCCTCCCAGCTGTGCACTTTTGCAGCTGATCAAATGTTACTAAGTAGCTCTTAAATATTTATTGACTTGTCTACTGATCACACAAATCAGGTTCACAAATTTAGCTCTTGGAGCTCTTGGAGCTACTTTGCACTTTATGGTCTAGTTGGATGCTAACCAAAGCCTTTCTGAGTATATTCTTTCTTGTACCATAAACAAACAAGGTGCAGTTTTAGAAACAAGTTGCAGCCCTAGCAGGAAATTAAATATCTAGGACTGGTATTGGTTCTGTCGCCTTCTCAGCTATCAGCTGAAACCTGTTTCACTATATAATGCTGGATTTCAGAAGGCAATTTGCAGCAACATGTCATAGACCAGCATGCAGACTTTTCCAGTAATCTCCCAGCAGAACCTTCTCTCTGATGGAAAACACCCAAATCACCAAAACATTTCTCGGGAACATACTGATTTCAGCAGCGATGTGACAGACATTTTTCACAGAAACAAGAGAGGCAGCATTTTTGGAGTTTTGCAAGCTCATTGGCAGCTTGCTGAGCTAGATGTCCCTGGTGATAAATATCTGGGAAAAGCTGGGGTTCACAGCCTGCCCAGGGAACCCTCGTGAGGATGCCCTGGCTTCCAGCAGGGCTCTATCACCCTGCACATGCACAGAATGGGGGCATCTCTGGCTGCTGGGAAAGGCACAGCTTGGGCCTTTCCTCTCCAGCCTTTCCCATCCAATTAAATGCATTCTTCTGGCCTCTTACCCCTCCTTCACATCAAAGCCTTCTCGGCAGCAGATGGGTTTGGGACAGCTTTCTGGTACCTTGCGTAGCCAACTTGAGCTGCACTGCTGAATATTACCATGACATGCAGGTTAGGAAATCAGCTGAAGAATGAAAGTGAATGAAATCAGGCATGAAAATAGTTAGAAATATGAAACTGGAAACTGAACTGTGACCACTCTGAAAATTTACTCTTAGGGACATTTTTGTTTTGCTTGGAAGAATCCTTACATTTGCAGATATGCAAAGCAAATATGCTCAAATGAATAACAAGCTACAAATGAATGCAAGCTGTGTGTCTCCAGCTTTCATCACTCCTTGTACCTCAACAAATCACTGTATGGTTTATTATGGGTATTTGTTTGCTTTTTTGTTGTTGTTTACAGCAAATGCCATGCACACAAAGATTTTTTTTATCTTCTCAAGAACATATAATAGACAAAATTATCCATTAGCTCTGTTTCCAAAAGCTCATTATCAGGCATTTTTAAGAGGTTCATATTTTCATCTGTATTACTCTGTACTGTATTACTCTGTACAATTACATCTGTATTCAGTCTTCAGCCATTGCTCTTTCCTCTCTTAAAGATGGGAAACTAGTGAAGGACTACAGATGCCAAGGACATGAAATCACATGTCTGTGTAACCCCATTTTCATCATGTAAGATCTATATAGCTAATATATAGCACATTTTATAACACATTTCTGTGAATGCCTCTCACAGTAGTAAGTCATTTTTTTCTTGAAGGTGTATATTTTTCCAGCACTAAGCCAAACCGAAGAACTGTAATCCTGTCTTCTAACACTGAAAGGCTGCCTATTTCCCCAAAAAGAAAACAGAGCAGTAAACTCTGAATTACTGCACTGCACAGCACAGATTTACCTGCATTGGTCAGAAAAAGCAGAATTTATACACTGGAGCTAGTTAAGTCCTACTCATGATGTGTGCTGCTGGAAAAGCAGCTTAGTTTCATTGCACCTACTGCTGTAGACACACAGGATATGTGAGAAACAGCTGCCCTGCTTGTTTCAGTGGCATGGATGCTGTCAACCTGCAGTGATGCTTCATGAGCTCCCAGAGACATCTGTCATGGAGTGAGGCACTTGTGCACACACACAGAAACAGAGACCAGCCCCAAATGACAGCATTTCCTGAACTATTCTTTCAATTGCAAGCAATGATTCTGCTCATTTCATTAAGAAGCTTTAACTGCAGGTTTGCTAAACATGCATACTGGGACAAAACCCAGAATCCCAGCTGGCAAATTGCATTTGTTCCCTTCTCAGGGAGACTGTTCTGTGTCTCTATGACACAATGCTGGTAAAGATAACAGAGAGAATACCTTTCCTAGATGTGACTGATGATAAAAGGGACTCTAGTTCCTAACACTTTGTCTAAACTCTGTTCTCCTCTCCAACTATTGTTCTGTGGAAGACTTATGGTTTAGGAATAAAAAGAAAAGGGAAAGTATAAGGCAGGATATGTCTTTAGAGCTGTGACCTGTTATTTCAGATATCCAGGCTTGGACTGGTACCTCACTGTGCTGGCAGTCTATACACAGATACTAAAAAAGAGGTGGACCCTCTTCCATGAGGCTACAATCTAAATTACATGAGGTTAAAAAAAACAATGCCTGATTATATTTTGGTAACATCTAAACAAAGAATTGGTTTGCACATGGCTTTATTAATATTTTTTTTAGATTGCTGTAGTAACCTACACTACTGAACACCAAGGAAACACAAAGAAAAGAAAACCCCTCACCCCACCACACAATTTCTCTAATGTTAATATTGGACTGTACGATAAAAAAAGTTATCTTAACTTGATGGTAATATTTTTGGTTTGGTGTTGAACCTTTAAGACCAAGGACATTCTGGATCTGCAGTCTCCTTGTTGGCAAACAGCTGGAATCACAGCAATGACGCAACTTTTGTGTAGCTGTCAAACAAGGGACCCTCTCACTGCGCTAGCTAGATTCCTTCTTTGTTGTTATTGTTCTGACCCAATTAGTCACTGCTTCCAAATTATGAGATCTGATTGGACTGAAAGAGATACAAGGGTAATAGAAACCCATACTGGCGGCCCAAGAGGAAGATTTTTTTTGTTAAGTGCCTCAGTAACTCAATTACGTGTTTTAACCAAACTTTAATTACACCAAAACAACAAAAAGCAATCAGAAAGGGCCTGTTTTGATTCATTACATGCCAGAAATATGAGAGAGGGAAGTGAACTAATCCAGGAATATGTCATTATGAGTAAGGCTTCCTGGGAGTCTGTTTAGTTACCCAATATCACAAAACATAGAAAAGACAGGTCTACAAACCACCAAAGTGGCTATTCTCTTCTATTTCCCCTTTATTCAACGATGGTGAGACCACACCTGTGGTGCTGTGTCCTCATCTGGGGTCCACCTTACAGAAGAGACATGGAACTTCTGAAGAGAATCCACTCCACGTCCACTCTCAGTACCCTGCAGGATGCCAGCCTGAAACACCAACTTACTGATGTTGTTTAGCAATTGCAGATAAAGAAATCTGCTATAACTACTGAGGTTCAATTTTAAATTTATTTATTGCACTGTGATATCCCTTTTCAATAAATAAGTTGCTAATTGGGGTAATTTCTGAGCATTTAGCTCTCATCGAAGTGGCTGCACATCAGAGGGACACTTGAACTTTTTGAAAGCACTGCATGCTGTTTTTCTTCAATTTTGCTCTTTAATGCACTTTTATTCTCCTATATTAAGGTACAAATCTTAATTTTCTTCTGCAAGAAGCTGCAAGAAGACAATTCGCTGATGCAGGGCCTCCTATCTGGTTGCTAGTTATGATGTAAGAGGAGGAATGCTAAACAGCAGTTCGACATTAAGCTCTCTATACTGTGTTCAATATCAAACATGCCTTTAGAGGCAAGGCTCAGGAACTGAAAAACAGGCTCTGAAATGCTGAGATGTATAATACAGGGGTGTCCTTGACCTTCCTGATAACAGAACTGCTGATAAGGCACCAACAACGGAAAAACTGCTTGTGCCCAACATAAAACAGCAGAGAATCCTTGCATGTAGAAATGTATTCTAATCTCTGTGTGCCTCCAGGTCCCATCCACTTCCCTTCAGCTGGTACAGTCAAAAAAATACTGAGTTATGAACCATACTGAATTATAATGTATCACTGACTACATTGCTCAGTGCTGATGTGCATGTATTTCTGTTAACTAAAACCCAGCTCTTATGTGCTGGCTTATATCTCAACTCACCAAAGGCAAAGAGCTACTTTTTTGAATGTAAGAGAAAAGGAAAGGAGAACTGAACATACAAGTCCAAAGAAAATCAAGAAAGGAGAATCTCCCCTACAGTATGTCTACACTGCAGTGCAGCTGAGATCTCCAGGCTGCTGCCAGCACAAGTACCTCAGACCTGACATCGCCAAGCTAAGGTAGAGCATTGTGCAAGACAATTTACGCTGAACCAAACAGCTCTAGGGCTTCTTGTATCTGATCTGGTGTGTTGAACTGGCTTTGATGTCTGTACACTATGCTGTGTGCAGTGAATGAAGAACATGTTTTATTAAACCTCGGAATGAAAGCATGCTTTTTTGTTGCACGAACAATTACATTCTTTGATGTCTGAGGAGAAGAGCTCCTTAGCAAGTAAATGATTTGAAGCTATCAAATGATTGACCATGAGGAATAACAGAATGTTTACCATGTCATATTTTCAAGATGAATTTATGAGTAGTGGTGCTTCTTTATTATTTTTTATCAGCTGATTTGATCACTGCACTAATAAAAAGTCATATAGGGCTGAGGCTGCAAACTCCTGAACCCTGCTTTATCACATGCTGGTTATTCTCAATTTCTGATGACATTACTGCCTAAGCATACCGATTTTTATACTGATTTCAAAGGCTTGATATACCTCAATATTTCACCAAATTCTGCCATTACTATGTCTCATCTCTTGTAAGTAAGAAGAATTAGATGAAGATGTAAATGAACTAATGCTACTGCACTTTCAGAACAGCTGTGGATAGACTCCTGTTTCAATTCATGCATTTACTGCAAATACTATTTACCATAAAAGTGAATTAGATACTCTTACAACTCTAATGTGAGTGTTCACATACCAGTAGTTTTCCTTGACTTCAATTTTGGAATAGATTTTAATTACATAACACTTTTTCACATGCAGAGAACTACAACCTTCTCATTAGTCAGACAGGGACATTCTCATTCACTGCACAGTTCAGTTCATTGCTATCTGAAATTTATATTTTATTTCCAATTAATTTACATTTCTTCATCTACCCCTGCAGTCTTTCAACAAACATCACCAGAAGATGGACAATTGAACTGTCCTACCCACCTTCCATCCCCATTTTCTCCTTCTTCAACCCACTATGCTCAGATCAGGATTTATTGACCATGCTACTCCGCTCCACAGTTAGCCCACTGGCACTGAGATTTAACTCTAGGTATTAAGAACAAAAAGAATCATAGAAGCTTCCTACCGGCTCAAGACTTTTAGTTGCTGGTTTTCTTAGCATTAGTGTTTGACAGCAACTTAGTAACACACAGCAACATGCAATGCAAAATACTCTCTATGAAAAGTGTCTATTTTCTCCCTCCCTTGTTTTCCATTCTTCCTCTTTGTTTGTTATTTGGCTTGCTCACTGCCCCAGTGTAGTTTTTTCCTTATTTGATCACCCCTTTTCCTGCTCCACACTTCTTCTACAGTCTCTTCCAAAACTCAAAATGTCAGTCCAAAGCTAACCCTTAAAACTACAATATTCAAATATCTTTGATACCCAGCAACCAGCCATAAAAAAGAGGCAGACATTGTCTCAGATGTAGAAGCAAAGTGAAAAATACTGATTCAGATAAGTTTGTACTAGTCTGAAGGAAGCAATTTTGGGGAAAAGTTAATGCATTTTATAAGAAAGAAAATAAAAGCTCACGATCAAGCTTCTGAGGAACTACCTTCCAGTGAAACACCTTCTCACAACTTTTACCACACTTTCTTGCTTCCAAATATCCCTAATGTTTAAAAAATAGCCTATCATGCATTTCTTGATGTCACAGCCTAAATCCCTCACTCCCATTACTTTCCCACATCCATGCCTTCTTGTTCATGACAGCCTTCTTTAAGGATTGTAATCTGGTCAGTGTCCCTGGAAAGCAATGCCAGGGACATAAAACTTGTTAAAGGGTTCAGAAGCAGCACACATCACGAATGTCAACAGCATATGCACAAATAATTTATCCCAACTTTGGACTGAAGAAGATACTATTATGGTGATATTAAACAAACCTATTCAGAAATAATCTTTGCAATCCCTTTAGTATTTTCATAATTTTCCTGAGCAGAAAACATTTTGAAACACTATCTAAAGTTTTGGCAATCTGCACAGTATATTATTGTTGTTTTCCTGTGAAATTCACTGAAATCCGCTCTAACGCATTTTTCCATCCCTCAAAAAGGTGAGTTATTAGATAGACATCATTACAAAACAGATGTAAAATGGAAGGGCCACGTTCATATGTTCATACTACAATACTCACCATATTCCTATTTGATCATGTGGCTTCTTCAGTACATCAGCCATCAGCATTTTTTACATTTCTTTACCAGGCTTACTGGAAAAAGCTGGTGATACAAAGATACTTACCCAGTTGTATAAGGTATATTTATTCCCCCTAGATTAATGCTTTCACATCCAACAATGAAGAGAGTTGAAAAGCACAGCAAAGACACACCACTGCAGATCATAGCCAACTTTGCAGACTCTCTCGCACCAAGTTTCAGTTTTTTGATAATGTAGCCGCCTAGGACAATACCAACACCAGCACTTGGAACAATAATCACACCTGCCAGGATGAAATTCAAGCAACATTAAAACAGGATGTATAGAAATAGAATAAAACATAAATATTGTTTTAATTCCCTAATTAGATGACTATAAATGCTGTACTAAGATCTCCATTGTCTGATTCTCTGCTAGTTAGCAAACTGAGTCAGACTTTTCAAACCTCTGGAGTGTTGTCAAAGAATTAATGAAAGCCTCCTTATGATATTACCAGCAGCCAAAGCACTATAAGAGACCTATTGTATTTACAAGCAGAAACATTGCTTTGTATTTATTTTAGAATGGGGAGAAGGGATATGCATTGCTCCCAATTACTAAAAATATGAAGAAATCCAAATTTGGACATGGATCTTCCTCTTCTTACTCACATGATTTAGTACAGCAAAGCACAGATGTTAACCTAAGGCAGGACCCCTGAAGCCTGCCCAACTGGGAGCACGTGCAGGCAGCTGGCTGCGAATTCTGCATTCTGGTAACTTGGCTCAAGTGGAATAGCACTTTCCTACATCAGCAGCCCCATTCATTTCAGCACAGCCACTCAAGGTCTAAACTGATTAAACATGATTAAAGGAATTAAAATAAAGGAATTAAATCAAACACAGTAAGTTTAAGTCAAAAAAGACATGCCCATGAAATTTTTGTCACTGGTGGCAGTTTGGCTATATGACACAAGGCTGTCCTCACTTCCCAGTGCTTGAGGTGTTAAGTCATTTAATTTCTTGCGCACCTTAGCTTCTCTTGGCTTTTGCTTCTAACATGTGAGAAAGTCTTTAAATAAGGTCTTTGTTAATAAAGATGTGTATATAAATTCCATATATAAATACAGAATTTGAACAACTTTGGCAGCTGCATGTAGGGAGAAGAAGCTAAATATTATAACACAAATTCTTAAAGATGTTGGTCTAGTTTCTAAAGAAGCCTGCAAGATTATCACTTGAAAATATCTTTAATATTATCACAAAGCAATAATATTCTCATATAATATTCTCATTCTCTGCTACTTTGTGTAAAGGTGAAGGAGACATTACATTTATCAAAATGTTGAGATTGAGAAAGCAAAAATAAGAGGTAAAAATAGTTGCTGCCTTAATTATACTTCCATCACCAATGACATTATAAAGTAAAATGTCATTTCATGAGGAAGATTCTTAATAACAACCCTTCACAGAATCAAAAACAGTTTCAAAAGAGCAGAATTTAAATTTATAAGCCTTTCTAGGAGAATTAAATGATTTCACAAAGTTCAAATCTGTTACCTCTCTCAAGTTTCAATGCCTGGAATATGAACAAGGGAAACAGATGCCAATCCTTTCACTTGCACTGAAAACCTTCTCTTCTGACTGTGGTAACTCAGCCATCTAAGCCTGCCATGCAGGCCCTGCTCTAAGAAGTCCACATCAGAGAAGCCCACGTACCCAACGAAGGAAGACTGGGATCATTTGTGAATGGCTTCTGAAACACCCATGTCAGATGAACCAAATTTCATGGATCAAATCCTTGGTTACACTAGCTACGTGAATTAAAGATATACCTCAATATAAGGGGTTATTGGATATAATTAAACTTTGTATTTTATTAGTCCTTCCACCTTACAACTTAGCTTTGAGTTCTTAACATCTTCTGGACCTGAATTTATCTTCTCTTTCATATTCTCTTGAGGGCATGTATGTTAGAAAAGCCTTTCATTAGGTGTGAGACTGTGTGTCTATGTCTAGTGTCTTGTCAAAACTGGGCATGTAAGTATTTTGTGAGGCATTTGGTTAGTGGCTGTTCTGTTAGTGAGTTATACTGCACTGCTGTTTGCAGACATCCTCTGCCACAAAGAGATTAGAACATAAAAAAGATTAGAACATAAATAAAGAGGAGATGAGCAGGAACAAACTGCCTGCCTACGCTGTCTATCATTCAGGAGGATGAAAAGGTAAGGGCAAACCTACACAGAGGATGCATAAAGAGAAATTCCTCTACGCAAACTATAGCAGGGGATGGAAAAGCCTTTCTGGGAGAAACTGGAAGGACAGAAACAGATTTAGCTGCTTGTGGTGAAAGCAGCAGCTCATTCCTTCCTGCATGTCAGGAAGGCTGAGAAGTTCCCTTGCCCCAAGTACAAATTCTTCATCCCTATGCTCCTCTCCTTTCCTGCAGGGGATGTAAAATCAGAAGTGATATACTGTCAAGGGAACGCTGCTGCTACAGTGCACTTCAAGGAGAGCTTACAGGGCAAAGCAAAGCATGTACATCTAATCAGGACACGCATTCTTCATTTTCAAAGCCATTTAAAGGAATAAAGCTTAAGATCTGATTCTATGCTGTTGCACTGCACTTTCCTTCATTTTATAATGACAGTTTGGCTTACAGGAATTGTGCATGTGCCAAAAAGCCTCCTTGCTACAGTGCTCCAAGGCAGTATCAGCTTTCAGTCAGCAATTTTCAGGCTTTGTCCTTTTTTGCTGTTGTCAGCTGCAGCACTTGAGGCTTTCCACAGTGGCAAAAGATGATATTAACAGATACTAATAGTCTGGTAACAGAAAACTGCAATATCTGCTAAGAGGGATACACTTCCAAAGAGAATACTGTAGAGATTTTCAATCCAATTCTGTCTGAGATAATGTGCTATACCATTTCTAGAGCTAAAGGGAGATCCAACCTATTTGTAACCAGCTTAGCACAAGTTACCAGAGCAGGGCTTTATAATATAGCAGCTCTTCCAACTACAAATTATTTGAACTCTCTTTTTCACAAGTAAATCTTCTATCAAAGCACTAGAAATTTTAACCGTATTTGTCTAATATCTACCTGCAACCTGAAGTCAAAGTTAATTTGGGAGTAAATCAAGGAGGCTGAATGCCACCTGCTCTACACATGGAAAATAAAATTCCAAACAAGACAAGACTGCAGCACAAACTGCACAAGTTAAAGATATGAAATTTGACACATGGCATTTTTGCTGCTGATTAATGCCATGTTTGGTTAAAAATAGAAACAAATTAATTAATTCTAGCTAATTAAGGAATTGCTGCTTATGAATTGCGATGGAAAATGACCAATATAAAATTTATATCAGTCACATAAGATTCAGCAAGGCAATGTATATATAAAGTATGGATCCAGTAGTACAAATAAATTGTAAGTCCTCCTTCTGCAAACCAGAAAATTTTAGAAACTGAACATATTTATTAGATTAACTAATAGAAATCTCATGCAAAATCTTGTTTCCTTTTCCAATTTTTCCTAGAAAAATAATTTATAAAATTAATAACAACTGTTGATATTCGCGCTAAGTTTAGGAGTTGGGGATGTGGAAGCAGTGCTCACTTGTCCATGTTGAACATACAGCCTGAGCTATTTCATCTTCTTCTGGTGCCTTAAAATAGTCTTTATCTATTAATTTCTAACAGGGCAAACTACACATCCCAACAACACAGGGGAATCTTCACATCCTCAATAGGGTCACATTCTTTCCTCTTCTTATAATGTGCTGGTTGTTGAATGTTTTGTCTGGTAACCAAGTTTCTGTCTTAACCTGAGAATGACATGAGTTACAGAGCAGCAATCCCATTAAGACTCATTACAGCAAAACTCCTGTGCATGTGTAGCTACATTAAACTTCAAGTAGAATCATGGCTCCATCAATCAAATTTTCTTCCTTAGATACAGAACACAGGGATTTCATGCCCCGAAGAAAATCTCATCCCAGCAAATTCTCAAACAGAAGTCACCTCATGGTGCTTCTCTGATGCTTCTCCTCAACACTCTAGAGAGATTTCTTGTGTATCTTTCAGCCACTGTAGGTAACAAATGATTCCCATTTGTCTCTGTGTCTTGCCCCTCTTTCTCTCAGTACTTTTTGTCTTCTCCTCATACTTCACATTTCCTCCCATAACTCACTCTCCACCCCACTATGCCTTCCTACTCAGGTGTAATACCTGGAAGCATGGGGGAGCAAAGAATTAACCTGCCCAGCATTCAAAGATATTCTGTATGGAACACAGTAAGGAGAAGGCAAAAAGATGCTTATAAAACAAAAAGAAGACACTGATTGACAAGAAGATGGGAAGGGAGATGACCTTCCTGCCGTGGGTCCCAATTCTGCACAAAAATTTGTCCCCTTCCCCTAGGGGAGTTGCAGGTGGAGCTCATCCCTCTCTCATCCCAGAGCAGTTATGAAGCTGCAGAACAGAAACTTTGAAGCTATGTTAATAGCTGACTTGGCTGCACTTTACTACAGCAGCAGGGAAAGTGTCACAGCTGCAAAAGAGGGGCCTCAGACCTGAAATGCCGGGAGAGGGAGCATTTGAGGAGCTCTCCTGGCTAGACTGGATTGCTGTGTGCTCTGTGTTAATAAACAATTAGGGAGAAGACCATCAGCCTGGAGGGGAGAGATGAGTAAAGGAAGGATGGTACAAATAAACAATTGGTCACTGGAGAAAAGGAAAGGTTATAATATTTTAAAGATCAAAGTGGATGTAAAATTCACATAAAATAAGAACAGTTTTAAAATATATTTTAAGCCACACAAATCACAGCAACACTCCTGGGCATTTTCTAGCTTTTGTTGCTTTCTTTCCCCCTGAAGGCTATTAACATATTAGAAAATGTCACTATCTAGGCTCATGGGAAAAAAAAAAAAAAAAAGCACTCTTTAACAATATAAATAGGTTCACATTTTACTAAACAAATATAGCAAACATGAAAGAACAGCCTGGCTATCTAAACAATCACAAAGGCACAAAGCTGAATTGAATATCCTGTTCTAAAAACCGTGTTTTCAGTTCATTCCTATATTGATTTATTTCATCAGCCAAAGAACAACAACCCTTGCACATTACACTCATTGGCAATGCCTTACCAGTGTAGATGCTGGCATTGGAAGCTGGGATGCCAAACTGTGACTCGATGAACTTGGGAATGAAGGTAATAAAAGCTGTAACAATGGCACTCTCAGCTGTGTATGACAAACTCACAAAAAGGAATGTCATGTTGCTTAAGATCCTGACAGCTGCTCTTGGAAGCTCTATAAAGTGACAAAAATGAGAAATGAATGTTATAAATAATGAGTGAAAAACAAAAGCAAACTGGAACAAAACAAATTGATTTTCTTTGAGATGGACTGTAAATAATGGCTTGCTAGCATCTGGCTATTTGCTGAGCGGAAGGGAGAGTGCATATTTTGAATTGCACTCTTTGCTGCTTGCTCTTACACTATCTCACTGCATCGCCCCAGGGCTGCAGTCCCATTTTTCACAAACAGAACTGAAGACTGCTTTAACAAAAAATGTCTAAAGAAACACAGCCCACGCAGTAACAGTAAAAAGCAAGGAGAAACAGCAAGAAATTGTAGCAAATTTGGAATTATTCTGACGTCTTATTTTGAAATAGCACCCTGCTGAACTGACAATACTGAATTTTGCACTCCACATGAGGAAAAAAGACCCCATGCCTTCTGCTTAAAAGACCACAGTTGGAAAGCTGGGATAACAATACTGTAATTTGAAAAAGAAACCAAACAATTTTACATTAAACATTTTTGTATATGATTAAAAAATTTTACAAAAGCATGCAGACAAAGTGTACTGAAAAAATGATGTCAATATCAATGAATCTCAACATACATTACATACAACTAATATTCCCAGAAGGGATAAAACAATCAATTAAAAATGAGAGCATATCATTAGCTTAAATTGAAAAAGTGTTCATAGATGTTGCAATTATCCTTAAAGCAAATACCAAAACACCATGAAATTCAGAACTGTAGTTAAAAAAAAAAAAAAAAAAAAAAACACTTAAATACTTTTAATTCAGTCCTTTAGTGATGTCAAGATGATAACAGCTCTATTCACGACTCTTTTTTTTTTTCAGATTTGATGGCACGATTTTTAAACATTTTTTTCCCTTGGGGCTTCTACCAAGATCAGATGTTCTGTCCAAGCATGACAAGTATTATTTTCAGCCCAACAGTAGCTTCCTACTTTTCATGTGAACTGAACCAAAGCCTACTGAATTCAATGTCAAGAACACCCATTAGAAATATAATGTATTGAGTAAAAGCACAGAACAGTAGAACTCCTGAGCTGGAACATTACTGAACCTAAAAGTTGTCAAGTCAAAACTCTGTCTCATTTACTCCATTGACTCCAGCAGGTTATCTGTATAAAAGCAAACAGAGTTTAGAATCCTGTCAAGTCGAAGCTTGTCAGACTGCAAATTAGTACCTCAGTTGTCTGACTGCATCCAGACTTAGCTTATGCCAGTTGTCAAAAATAATCAATTCATTATGAGTATGGGGTTTATAATTTTAATGTAGACAAATGCTCTCTTGCTGCGTCTATAAAGAAAAATATTAAATGTTAAATACTAAATTTGCTGGAAATAAGTGATGTATAACCTGTATTGAGAAGCACTGAAACTTAATGTTTTTAACCACTTACTGTTTTTGTGTTTGTTTGTTTTGTTTTTTTTTCTACTTGTGGCACTGTTTACAATCGCAGAACAGGAAAACAAATGAAAACGCAAGTCTGAGGCAATATAATATCAACATATCTGCAATATATGTAATGTAGCTGTCCCTGTGCAAAAATTACACTACAGTAGTGAGTAACAAAAAAAGTTTACTGGTATTTATTGTCAAATATGATGCATGTTCAAATTGATCAAAACTGATTTCATTGTCCAAGAGGAAATGAAAGAGATAAAACATCTACAATACATTTAGTCCTCAAACCTCATCAACTTTTGCTTTATGTCTGGTTTTGGGTTGGGTTGGGTTGGGTTATCTGATGGAGGCATAGATGCAAAAAGAATCCAAAGAGCAAGAACCAAGATGCTTTTGCAAAGCTTCTCATGAGGCTAAGATGATGCAGTTTAAGAAAACTGCTGCCACAGGGCTGCAGTGGTGCAGCTGTAGCCGGATTTCCCTGGGGACATGGTGCAGGATTGAATGCCTCTCCCTCAAAATGACGGCAAACAGTTATGACCATGCTGCTGCTGTGAGAAAGGGGTCAGAAAAAAGCAAGTGTGCCAGGATCGGATCTGCTAGAAAATGAGCATTTGGGTGTTTTTAATCATGGGCAGCAGCATTCAGTTTTCTGGGTGAGGAGGAGATGACAGAAACACTGGCAGAGAGACTACACACTGGCTGAGGCAGCTCATCACAGCACCAAGAGCCAGAGCTGGCAAATGCATGATACCAGCCTCAAAAAAAAAAAAAAAAAAAAAGACATGTTCATCTTAAAAGATATTTTCCCTTACGGGAAGACAAAAGTGACAGAAGGGGAACAAAACAAAAAAGCCAACATCCCCTAGGACACCTGGTTGGCCCCTACCTTTTTTTTTTTTTTTTTTTTTTTTTATCAATGCTGACTCAGCAAGAACACAAACCTCCCTGTTTTCAAATGCAGCAAATAGATAGGACATCTTCACTGTTGCTCCAACTCTGTCCTCCCTGCCAAAGTTTTAGTTAAAAGAAGACAAAAAGGTATACAATTGAAAACTTCTTATGGAAGTAAAGATGCCTGTTCAGTAACAGCAAGTGGCATTACCATCAGCCACTCTGGCGGTCTACTCTAGCATCTAAACTTTGTTTATGTATATTAGGATCATGTATGATACATACACAGACATGCAATTGGTATGAACAGACCAAAAATACATGAGGAAAAAAAAAAAAACAACAACAGCATCTTTCACATTTCAACCTCATTGTGCTGACTTAAAGTAAGTGTTGGTGGAAGAGTGACTTTGAGTAGGCCTCCTAAAAAGCTCTATAAATGTGGAAGAAAATAATAAGGTGGTAACTTTCAAAGACTGGACATCACAAAGAGAAATGTCATTTCACTAGGATGATGAATTTGGTGTTCTCTGTAGAAATAAACTGGAAGTCTCTGGCCCAGAACTAAATCCAAGGTCTTTGCTAAAATTATTATTTTAAAGGACTTTGTCCAAATATAATACCTAGTAAAGTTTAGCCCTTCCTGGTAAAACTGATCTTTGGGAAAATGTATGGTTTAGAATTTTTTATCTAAAGATACCAAACAATTAATTAGATAAACAACTGCGGAGCTATTGAACATTTTGCTCTGGCATTCTGATGTAAAGCTGTGCTTTCTGTTAACTCCTACTTATATCTTTCAGGGTACTGAGCACTCAGCCTAAAGGTCATTATTAATTTGAAAACTAATTAGCACATTCAAAACTGGATTTGTACTGCTAAATAAATAAAATTCAGAGTATCTTGGAATAAGCACAAGTTCTCTTAAACCCATGTGAAGGATTCTCCAGGGAACAGCTCTGTTCTGATTGCTGTAATTTCTGGCACGAAATAAATAATTCCTGTACGCTGCACCAACGCATGCAACATGTAGCAGTTGAGGCTTGAAGCTCTTTGTGATTCCTGAAGAGCAACTGCCTGACATACAAAGAAAAGCTTTTTATTAAGAGTTTTGCAAATAAAAATACATATCCAGAATTGGGTTTTCTCTGGTTTCCTCCTATGATTACAATAAAACCCTGTGCAACAGAACCTGCATTACTCTCCAGAATCTAAGAATTCTAGTAAGAAGCAAGAATGATAAAAACCTTAAGGATCCTTTGTACTACATAATCAATCATGCATTTAAAACAATTCAATGTCACATTATTTTTGTGCGACTAGCCATAGGCCTAGTCTTTCATTTCAAGGTCATTATTAAACCTGTCAGGTTCAGATTTTTAGCAGGTCTTCAAGAATCATCCCTCCTTTTACCAAGTGTGTAGCAGAAACAAACTTCATTCTGTCATTTGAACAAATAAGTCTCTATCAATTACATTCCTAAAACGGAAGCAATAATTTAGTATGGCTGCAAATACGTTCACTCTACTGTAAAATAATTAAAATAGCAAATTCTTCATTTTGTTTTTATTTTTTAAATAACATAAATATGTAACTAAACATAAATTGGAACCTGCCTTGCTGGACTGGTTTGCTACCTTACTGGCAGTTTTCTTCCCCTGCTGCTCTTTCACCATATTTTACCTCTAGCCTCTATTCATTTTCTTTCACTGATGTGCTGGACCACTGCTTGACTCATGGTAAGGGAATAGCCTAAGAAAAATCTGCAAGCAATACAAATATTTGTAAATACTGCTCTAAGCGAAACTCTTAAAGCACTGTAAACAGTATTTCAATTAAAAATAAATAATAATAAAAAAGAAATAATCCCAACTTTACTTCCTTTACTGTAATTCATTTTCTTTTAGCCCTGTTCTTTTACATCTAGCCAAAGGTGAATACAACCAGGGGAATAAACTATCTGGCTCTACAGCACCGTCCTCTCATGACCCTTGTAAGGGTGACACATGCATCAGCAAGAGGATCTCCTTTCCAATTGTGCTCAAAGTCCTGACAGCTCTGTCCCAGACAGCTCTGAGAGTAGTTTATGCCATACTGAAATCCCAGGGACAGCTTCTGTATTCACACAGTACAAAGCAGAGCCAATATTTGAGACAGAATTTTGGTTTTGTTTGTTGGAATGGAAATTACCATTTTCAGTCACACATGACTATTTGCTTGCTTTCAAGCAGCTTCTCAAGGCTCCAGATAATGTTGCTCATCACTGTACAGGGCCACGCCAACCCTTTCTATTTTGGGTCCTCCAGGATGACAGAAGCCAGGAGCAGGGGGAGTGACCAGCTTGAGGTCAGTGGCACAGCAGAACCTCCAGCCCACAGTCTCCTGAACTCTCTGACATTTACAGGGCTCACTGAGCACCTCTGTGCACAGCCCAGCATCTCCTGCTCTTGTGCTGATTCTTACCGACTGCTCGTCATCTACTGCAGCAACTTCAGTTGGGTTCCTCGAGGGAGCACTTCAGCACTTCACATCCCCCAGGAACTTCTTTTACCTTGGCCTGCATTATTGCCATGCATAATTATCCCATCTCATTTCAGGATTGACTGGGAATGGCATACGACAGCTGGCAGACGTGAAAAGGCTGACAGGAAAATTGCACTTTTAAGAGGCTGCGCTCAGATATAGCTCTGCTTTAAGTACATATATATAGGGAAAAAAAAAAAAGACTATTATAAAGTACATGCAATTAACACCTCTTAGATTAGATCAGTCCATTTTAGGTGAGTGATATATGCATTTGCTTTCTTTACTCTGCCCCTTTATCCAATTGCACAGTCAGTTGCATTACAGCGGTAAGAAAAATGGTCTGCAGAAACAGTTTCTATGGTACAGAACCCTAAGGGTATCCATATAATAAATGAAAACAGAGGTTTTGTTTGCTCAAGTTCTTGATTTATCTCTGTGTGTGGGATTACACTATGACTTCATTATAAATCTTCTTTATCTCATGTTATTTATGTTACCTCCATTTCTTCCAATAAACAACATCCAATTTTCTTCCTCCTATGACCTATATAATGCTTTTGATACCTGCCTCAGAAGCATTCTCCCTCTCACTTTGTTTACTTGCAACATAAATAGAAAAGACTGAATTCCAAACCCTTGTGTCTTGAAAAATGAGAAAAAGCAAAGATGGATCTATATTGTTATCTGATTCTAGCTCTATCACGGGCCAACAAAAACCCTAGGTCACTGAAGTTGGAAGATACTTGCAGTGGGAGCCAGTTTTGTTTTGTATCATCAGACTGTGCTGGCAGCTATTGCAGGAAAAATGACCCTAGCCCTCTCCTATCACAACTTTTCAATACCTTTTCATTCACCTAGAAAACTAACTTCAATGAAATTAGGGCAAGTTACAGCAGGACAAGGTTTCCCAAGAAAGACAATGTCAGATCAGAAGATCAAAGTAAACAGTCTCTTCCATGAGACTTTCCCTATCAAAGATGCACAGACTTTACAGGTTAATGGCACTGACCTCTGTCATGACAGATTGCGACATCACTGGTATTTATTAGTACGGAACAGAAGATGTGACCTACTAAATCATCTGTCCCCCAGCTATTGCCTAAGCGGAGTTTCTGCCATAACATTCTATTAAAAGATGAAGCCCTGAAACTCAATGGGAAGTATAAATTGTACACTGCATCTCAGAAGCAATGCTAAATGACTTAGACACATGTGGTCCTTTTTCCTTCCCATTATAAATGACATTACATCAACTGAGAAGCTTGAGGCATGATCTCACTCCATAAAGCCCACTTAAACTTGAAAAATAATTAAATGACAGTGCATTCCTGCTGCAGGCCCTCTTTGCTAGGGCAAATGACACCTAATAGGAAAGCTATTATCAGCTTATAGCAAAATACTTTTCCCTGTGTTATCTTGACTCGCTCAGTGTCTCTCTGACATGTGGAATATAATGCTGTTTTTCACAGTTCCACATGGTGAAGTTTCTCTTCTAAAGAAACTCAAATGTTTTGTATATGAGAAGCTCTAATTTGGAGGCACAATTATTATGTTAATGTAGGATTTTGTTAGTAGAAGGTATGATACACATTTAGGCTGATATATGCCTTAGACTCTTACGACATGACCTGGAAGGTGAAATTATGTTCAGAAACGGAGAACCAGCATCATGAAAATCCTCCAGTTGCAGAGTTTGGCTAAACACCTGTATCTTTTCCAGGCACACCTACAGGATGAAGCAGTTGCTCTACTGTGACATTGCCGGCAGTGGTTAGAAAGAAGTCCAGCCTGATCTCCTGTTTCCTACCTCCCTGACCTAGTAAGAATACCTTGATAGGAGAACCCCACAACTACTTTTGCTAGTCAGAGGCCTATAGGTTTGAAGGAAAAAAAAAAAAAGAAAAAAAAAGTTTAGAGTACAAATTATGTCTAATGATACAAATGACATTTCATGATTTCTCTTAGTCCTAATTTCATCAGAGTATCATAAACCTGGAACAGAGCTTTCATATCACAGAAATCAGGGTGGACAAAACAGCATCGATAACACAGAGGCATTAAGTTTTGTTCATTTTTATCCTGTATTATTCAATATTAAGACACTTTTAAGCCTACATTTTAAACTTCTAAGTTACTTGCTTCACATTGATTCATTTTTAACAACACTGCATTTCTTCCCACGGCATTTTATCCATCACTAGTAGTGACTGTTAAATTTCACATTAATATTTTACTCATTGAATAAAATAAAAATCACATTACTTGTCCATCTTTTGAATTCTTCTTGTTTCAAAATTAGCACAGGTTTCATTCATCCTTGCCTTTGGAAAACAAAAAAAGCTTGCAATACATAATAGCCAGGTAATGCATATGAAATAAAACAATCTTCACCAGTTAACTTGCTAAAATAGAGGAAAGTAATTTAAATCACTTAACTAGAATTCCTTTTTTCTTGTTTTGCTTATTTTTCAGAAGAGCACTTTATTTTGTGAAGAAAAGATTAAGCAAGTACGACAATTGCAAACTGCAAGGTGCACAAATGTGCCTGGTAATAAAGGTCATATAGTTTGATATAGTTATATGACCTTACAGTTTGCCATACAACTATAGCAAACAGACCCCCTATTACCTATTTGTCACTGGTACACTATAAATGCTTCAGTAATTTATGTAAAGTGATGTCTTACTCTTGCAGGTGTACTTTGTAATTTTAAAAGACCATCAATAGCAAAGTATAGTATTACATACAACATTCAATAAATCTGCCTTCAATTGCACTTCATACAACCCTAGAAGATGAACCTGTAAACAAAATTTAAAGCATTTAAAACTTAAAAACAAACCTCACCTTTAACATTTTTTCCAAATCCCATAGAGGCAGGAACTGCACTGTCTGCTTGCATTTTGCTATTTGTTTTCTCTTTCATGACTTCATCATCACTTGATACATCATCAGAGTTCATCTTCTTTTTCTTTTTCTTTTTTTTATGTCGAGGAGGAAGCTTTTTTGGAAAGGTAAACATTGGAAATATCACAAGGAGCATTGCAATGGCACAAAGAAGAAATCCACTCCACCTAATGCCAGGAGATAGGAACAGAAATGAAAGCCAATGCATTACATGAAATAAAAACACCAAAGTGATTATTACAGGCTGTACTAGCTGGAAGGACAAATTTGCAAAATATGGAACACTGAAATTAGAGTAAATTAATTGAGTGGAGGGGAGCTTTTACTGCATTAAAACCTTTAATTAGAAGATGTTTCTGTTGGCTTTCCTACTGATAAAGGTATTTATACAGAAACCAGCAAATGGTTTCTGAAATAGCGCCAGGTTTGAATTCCTGTAAGTTTTCGCTTCTGATAACTACTCAGTACCAAGCTCTTAGAAGTAGGCATTCACTTTTACTTTGCCTTTCTCAGATAATTCACAGTAAAGGAATATAGTATTCCTCCGGAGAACATGAAAAAGGTTATCCACAGCATTATCCATGGCATGATGTCCAGATGGATATATCAGGGCTAAATCTGTTCTGCTTTCCAGTGCCAACTTCTCAGTGCACTGACTGTCCAACCCTCTCCCTTCCTAGTGAAGAGCTCCTGAAGCCTGGCTGTACACAGGCAATGTCCTGCAGTTCATGCCAGGGCTTAAGCCTAGGACCTTGCAGCTCTGCTCTGCTACCATGACCAGAAATACCCCTTCACAAATAAATCCCTCTTCTCTCCCTCTGTTTTATAAGAATGGGACACAATCTGCCCTATGAAGACATCTTGGCTCACACTGAACAACTTGGGGCCTACTCACAGAGAAGGATAATGCAGGATGCAGTGCCAGAAATGGGCCAACAGTATACACACAATTATCTTCCCTGAGGCCACAAACCTTCAGTAACTTTAACATGGCCACACAGATGGGCAACAGGGCCTTACCAGATGTGCAATGGGGCCTACTGGAAAGTACACTAGAGTTAACCTTCAGCAGTCAGAAGGCAGGTAGTCGAGTATAAGGTAATATATTTTTTCCTCTGCATTTTCCTCTACTAAAAGACTGCAGGGAAATATGTCTAACTCACACCAGTGCTTCCATAAAGAAGGATGACCTCAGAAGTCACCCACCGAGTTCTTGCAGTGTACTGAAAGTGTGGGTGTCATTAGGTACTAACCTAATTTACACCAGTGCTTGGAAGCTTCATTGAAGTTAATCACCTTACTCCAACATCGAAGCACAAGAATGAAAGTTTGAAGCTCTTTGCTTTCAAATCACAGTTTGCGGGACAAATTTTATATTTTTGTACGTCCTTTACCCTTAATAAAGTAAGCTACCTCAGGAAGCTACTAATTAAATATTTGTGCACATTTTTAACATTTAAAAGTATAGAGAAGAGAGGATTATCTGCACAACAAACAAAAATGTTTGGCATCACTTTTGCCATGCAAACATATTGCAAACTATATTTTTAAACAAAGGCTGATCCATACACGTGTGTAATGTTTTGTGTGATAACAGGTTATGCAAAGGCAAACACCAAACAAACTTCCATGTGTAACACTGATTTTGTTAGGAAGATTGTGCAGGGAGCTTTTGTGAGGCAACTCTAAGTTACTGAAAGTTTTCACTTGCTTTGATATTACATAAACAGAAAATCCTCTATTCACTCATTTTAGCTGATAAAATACATGGATTAGCAACCAGTCTTTCAGAAGGATCAGTCAGCACTATCGAATAGGGAATATATCGGCAGGCTGAATAAAAACGTAGTAACATCCCTTTCAGGACCTCAAAGGCAGAAGCTGCAAAGCACTGATCAAAGAAACAATCTGTGGCAATAACAGATAGAAATATGAAACCACCCACTCAGCAGGAAACAGCAAAGGAGACAGGGCCTTGTGATGTAGCACGAGATGAAATTCAAATCCAAAGGGACCATTATGGCAGCATACCAAGTGCTGGAGATGTCACAAATGCAGCAGTGTATGTAATTATGTGCACTGTCTACATTTCACATCTTCCTGGAGCAGTATCAAAGAACTCGGAAACAGACAAAAGAGGATATCAAAAATAATAAAGACACCTACAATGGGAAATGAGAGGTCAGAATGGGATCTGTATTAATTAAAAAGCCCTTGATTTCCTGTGTTCTTGAAGTCAAAGAAAATATGCAGGGGAATACCTCAAAGGCATCTGCACAAGCCTTAAGACCTCAAATAAAAGCAATTAAAGCTAAGGAAGGACCAGACAGTGCTGGAGGAATTCCTTTAAACTTCTTCCACTTGTGTGGAATGATGATGAAAGATGATATAAGAAGATCCAAGTATTAAGCAGATTCAGAACTAGGTAAACACTTCAAAAAGTGTCAGCAAAAGAAAAGTTGATTCAAAGCACTTGACAGACTGCCAAGGGCTACTCCACAACTAACGAGATCCCTATACCGCATATTAGCAGTTCTTAAAGACAACAGCATGACAAATGATTTCTAACAGATGTCCCCACAGTTACCACACTTGAATAAAAAGCAGTTTTAAACATTTGATGGGATGGCAAAGACAGCTGGCCTGTAATTTAGCCCAGAGCACCTACAAAAAACAGGTGTGCAAAACCCAGGTGTGCAACCCAAGTTCTGTGAAACGAGGAAAATCAAATCAGAAATAACCCTGAGAGAAGCACTTACTTTATCAGGTCTGACATGAGATAAGCCAGGTTGCCTGTCCTGCATATATGCAAAATACCTCTTAGAAAGGAGCAGCTTAAGTAAAAAAAACAGACCTCTGAGCAATTTTTGTTGTTGTATATCACTGTTGCTATATTTACTATCTTGTAATCATTGCCTCCTTTAATAGTGGAATTTTTCCACTGGTTCCTGTGATAAGTAGAGTTAGGAACCTTACAGCTATAATAAAGGAAAGATGAAAATCAAAGACACTAATTCACTTCAAAGGAGATGAGGCTGAGAAATCTCAAATATGATTGCCCATTAACTTATCTCAACTGCACCCTACTTTTGAAAAGCATGTCAGCTCTCTGAAGTGCTAGACTACTCTTATATTTCAAATTGTTAGATTACATACATAAAAATAAATTTGGATATGTGGCACTTCCCTGCAAGGAGTAAATGTCACAGTCCCAGAAAATAGACTTCAATGGAAGGAAAGTCTACACTTTCAGAGCCCTCTGTAACCAGGCAGTCATTAAGTAACAAGGGACAAAGGACCAGTGGTAACACCATTAGGATTATAATTTTAAAGGGTAGATAAAGCTTCAGAAAAGAAAAGAGAATAAGGCACAAATGCTCTAAGCGCCACTGAACTTTTATTAGAAGCCACCACAGACAGTGAAACTAATTACCAGATATTTGATAACAGGCAATACTCTTGAGAAAGTTAACAGAAAAAAAAAAAAAAAAAAGTAGAGACCCAAAAACCAACAGAGTAATACAGCAACCTGGAACACCATTTGGCAGTAGCCAATCTACCAATTTAATCAACGTGATGGAAAAAATTAATGACTTTTCTGTGCTGGCTAGAACATGACTCGCTTGCTGAGATGCTGTGACAGCTGATTTCCTGCCCTTCCTTCAGTCTTATTTGCATCACTTCTACCAGCACCCCTGTCTAAAACTGAAATCACCAAGATACCTGTTTAGGTGATATTGAAGATACATAAAACCCTGTTTAACATAAAATCTTCCAAATGCACAAACTACACTCTTTAGTCCCTTTTGCTTGCAAGGCCTGGCACAGTAGGTACTCTCAAAGCCTGAGCACAGAGATGTTTGTACAAAGTGACCTCTCACCACTACTACCACAGATTCATTGGCTAAAGCACTCCTGAAAGATGCTGAGGATCCAACCCTGGCACTCAGTCTTCTGAGGGAGGGAAGTTGAACTTGTAATTCATGAGAAAGGACAGGCATTTTTTTGCCAGATCTCTCTTGCACACTTGGCTATGATAACATTACAGATATCCAAGCTAGCTGTGTACTAGCAGTAGTGGCAGTCCATCAGCTGCTTCACAGAACTCGGTGCACACGGCCTGAGAAGCAGCTTTGGTTATGTCCATGCTGCTTTGGTTATTTTACCCTTAACTTATGTGTTTAAGCTACAGTCACAGAGATGTGCCCACACTACAAGGCAGCTACCTCAGTGGTTACATTATAGACAAACTCAAAATTAAAGCCTGCCTCACTTTCACATAGCCCCGCTGATTTCAATTAATGGATATATTTATGGGCCTGTTTGAGATTTCAGTTGAATAACTGAAACATTTCCCTAAAAGCACAATAAACATAAGAATTTTACTAGAAATGTATAATAGTTTGTTCTGGTTTCAAATCTCTTATTCAAAATTAGTCAAAGCTCTTTTTAACACTGTAGCACATTCACATCACAGATCTTTCCTGTGAGATATGTCAGTATATGGATGAGAGCACAGAGTCATTAATCCCAAGGTCACAGGTGAACTGAGTTCTCAGGTTTCATCTTCTCTGATTCAAAATTCAGCTAGACCTGTGCAGCAATGCTCTTGGGCTAAATAAGACATATAAAGCAGTGATAAACCTTCAAAGTATTAAGAACACTCTAAAGAATGATTTTTCATATCAAACTGTCAGGATTGATCACTGTAGGATAAAAAGAAACAGATATGGTCTAACTGAAGTGGCATAGTGACAAATAATAATCCAGTGCACAAGACCTAAAACTGTACTCTATAAAATACTGGAGTCAAGAATCAGAGAAAAAACACATCAAAGATGTGCTGAAACAAAAGCAAGCCCCCCAGCTTCTCTAAAGAGCCAACAAGATGATTCAAGGATGCTGATAAGCTCCTTGAAATAAACCACCAACACAACTAACAGCTGAGATGCACAGCAGGGGCTTCCTCCTGAGATGACAAACTTCAGTCTTCATTGGACTTGCATGAAGATTTCAAGACATATTTATGAATTATCTGGGGAAAAAAAAGCCAGTCAAAGCCCCCTCAAGACACGCTTCCTCAAGAAGACATTTCCAAGCAGGCCACATATCAAAGGCTGCACAAAGACATCATCTAAGGATTACGGTTGTTACATCTCAGCACTGCTGGCAACGTACTGTTTACTAGAGAATAATGTGATGGTTTACATCATCTGCTACTCAAACACAAGCCATCACCCAGAGTAACAAGACCAGAAAGGCTATGTTATGACACCATCCTATCTCTTTCTCCTAGACAACCGTAAATGAGTTTACTATTTCTCATTTGGGTTGCAGAGTTCAGCATTTCTAGCTGCCTGTTTTGGAAAACCAAAGCTGGGATTTACCCAGCTTCCATCAGGAAGGGATAGGCTCTGGGCAGCAGTGTTCTTGACAACCTCCTAAAATCTCCAGTATGCTGTCCTGCCATTCCTGTGCCGAGTGCTGTCAATCGGCACCAACTGTGTCAGTCAGAGGAAGTCCTGGAGCCAAAAGCAGGAGGTTTTCCATTAAGTGTACACACGTGTTTCTGCAGCATTTCCTCTCTGTCAGGAGCTAGTATCATAATCAATACAGCATATTCTTCTTCCTCAGCCTCCTCCTACAGACCCAAACAAGCCCTCAAGGGATATGATTTCCGACCCTGTCCCAGTTTCCTACTGGCAATTTAGAGAGTCATTCTGAAAAATGCTTGACCCTTACCAGTTTCCAATGAATCGGGGATCACTCTGGTCAATATAAACAGTTGTCCTAGGATCAACATAGAAACCAATAAGAAGTCCTCCCAGTAAGTAGCCAGCTGCAGGACCAAGTGCTCCCATTACATACATGATAGCTGAGGAAATAAAAGATCAGAGTTGTTAATCAATAACACTTCATTAGTTATTTGTATGTAAATTGGGGATCTAAAAGTGAAAGATGCCTCTTAAAGCAGGGAATTTTGCACCCCAGAAATTTCAGAGCCCTTTTTTGCAATCTTCAAAGGCAGCAATTTCTGTGTAAGTAAAATATCAGTAAGAAAATTACTGCTTTCTGCACATTTTCAGTCAAATTACAGATGGAAGTATACAGTATTTTGGCATTTTGGATGGAAAGCAGATATCATTTTGACAAGATTTTTCATATTTGGTAACATTTCCTTTGAATAAAAACTTAACAAATTTTAAAATATTAACAGAAAAAATATAAGTAATGGTAAGCAAAGAATAAAAATAATGCATGGCACCAAAGAACAGACTCCAACACTCCAACTTAGTTACCATCAGATTAATGCTGGATTTAAAAGAACCATCAGAGTTTAGAAATCAAGTACTCCTATTTTGGAGGTTGACAGAATTATTTTTTTAACTGTGCAGCCACAGACTTAGCCTTGTTGTACACACCGGTACCAAGAGCTCACATATACTATATTTCCAGAAGACTCTTGCCTTGTTCAGGACATTTAAAATGTTAATGTTATTATTAAGGAAATTTCCTAATTTAAAAAGCAAGTTAAATGAAAAAAAAAAAATCTCACATGCAAACCTACAAGCATATATTTTACAATATCATTGGTCTGAACATTGGATGACAGCAAAATCCTTATCACTCAAAATAACAGAGTAGGCTCCTGTCTGCTGTGTCTTGTACAAAATACTCCACACAGTGAAGCCTCCAGTTCTTGCAGTTCAATCATCCATTGAGAAAGCATCGCAGCTCCCATTTGGCTTGTGTGCCAGTGCTGCCAGGAGCAAGGGAGAGACAGAGGCAATAAAAGACGGCAGATATTTCATCTTAGAGTGGGGCCAAGATGCCACTGGACCTCAGACCCAGGAAAACTTTCTGCAGCTCCCAGTACAGATATAATTGTGAGACATCAGCAGGAGCAGACAGAAATATCTGTTGCTTGCTGACAAGAACTGAATGCTGAGATTTAGAAATCTTGCTCTCATTTCCAGCTTTTAAAGGTATATAATTTAAAGGCTATCATTTGTCTTGCCCTTAAATCCTGTCAGTTCCACTCCTTTCCTCTTCTACTTCTGCAAATCCCAAATCAACTTCTGAACTAAGCCAAGGTCAGTTACCTCAGCCTTAAAATTAGATACCTTTAGCAAGATCCATTTATTCTTGACCATACAACTACAGCTATTTTCCAAAGATTGTTCTCATATTCTCCATCTATTTTCTTCCCTAATGCATTTTGCAGCACTCATCCCTTTCAAGATGCTCCTGTTCTGCTTCCCGTAGTGTCTGGCTGGAAGCATGAAAGACCAGATGGGTTGTAAGGGATGGTCTTTGCCGCACACTTCCACGTCTGAGACCACAAAAAAATCAAACTCCAGCAGCACAGCAACATTTGCTCAGGTGCTGCAGTCTCACTACACAGCACATCAGAAGAAACCTGATTACCGAATTATCTCAAAACAACATCTTCACTCCAAAATCTCCATCTCCACATCGTTTCTGTGTGCCAGTTGCTCTCCCTGGCAGTGTGCAGGCTCCATACTGTTTGGTCCCATCCTCAGTCAGATGAGCTGCAGCCTGGGGTTGCATAATGGGGTTGTAAGAGCTTGGGATACTGTGCTACAAGGTATAGCAAACTACATGTATATCTCACAGACAAACAACTAAAAGGAAATCAATAAATCTGCCTGATTAAACTGAAATAACTTGTACATTTTCATCTAATGTTTTGAAAGAAGAGAAGGAGAAAAACAATCTCATGAGTAAGAAGGTGACATTTATCAAAGAGCTATAGTGTGGGGAAAAAATCACAGAAGCTACCACAAAAAGGAAACTGCGTATAGAAAAAAATGTCTTCAGACTGCAAATTGATTTATTACTTTTAAGTTACTCTTTCTTAAACACATTTTCAATTTTTATGAAACTGCAATTTCACATGATTAGATTTCTCTAAAGTCGTTTTTGCATAATGGTTTCCAGAACTGTGTTCACTATTTAAATTTATTCCAGACATGTTCCCCTCTGGATTGATTGCAAACAATCCTTTGCATGTGTAAAATGCTCCACGAGACATTGTAACACTGCTACTTAATGGTAAGTGGTTAAGAAAAAAACACACTAACTGTTATTTGTAAAATCCACATCATAAGGAAGGGAAAAACTAATAATAAACTCATTCCAATATAATAAATTATGTTCAATAATGTTTCATTGGAAAATAGATCCAAACAACTACAGCAACCTCAGGTCTCTAAAAAGTTTACAGAAAGGAAACACAAAGGGAGTAAAAGAGTGACCTAATCCATTCATTTCAGCATTCAGAAAAAATACTTATGCTGTATTTATTCAGCCTCAAGTCCACTACTGAAAGAGGCAAAATGCAGCAACTGTTTAGGCTTAGAAGTACTGCTCAGCATTTGCATTATATATACCTGGTAACCTCAGAGGATATTCTTAGTAAGCAGAAATACTGTAGAGTAAAAATAATAATATCAGTGTACACTGTGCTCCCTTAGAATAGGGGATGCTGCCAATCATTTCAAAAGTATTTTTAAATTACTATATGCTGTTCAAATTTCAAGATTTTTTTTTTTAATGTAGCTTACAGATAACATGTAACATTCTTGATCTTTCAGAAAATGGGGGTGCCCCACGTGTCTGGACCAGGGCTTAAGGAAACACTTGAGCACACGAGCTCCACAGCTGCCATTTTAGGACACTTTGCAGCATCTTCTCCAGCACCCAGTAATGACCACTATCACAGACCAGATACCAACTACAGTAGATTGATCTGGATTTCTAAACAGGACTAACGGTACAGCATGGCAAGTAAAATATACTGGTATATCAAAATGGGGTACTTGGAAAAGTCTGCCCCAAACCTTGCTGTGAAAGTGAAGGTAGAGCCATCTCCAAGAGTCAGCATGGCAGGTTGCTCTAGGATCCTGGATCTGTGAAAGTCTGATCACAGACTCCACGATATTGCACCCCAATGCCTGGGAAAACTGATTCCCAAACAGGACACTGAGACTGGTGGATGATATAGAGAGGAAACTAAAGAGGAAACAGGTTCAGTCAGGGCATCATCAATTCTGAAACCTCTTCACAAACAGAAAGTTCTGAGGACAACTGCTCCATAATTTATTGCACTCAGAGGCCACCAGAAGGTCTGCAGCTTCTTGATGAAGAAGGTTCTGAAACATGGAGGTGATGTAGGAACACCTTCCTTTCAGCCCCCTGCCTGGCCTTTTCAGCTAGCCTTCTTTGAGCTGCCCTTTTTGGGCCACAGTCTAAGGTCTTGATCTAGGAAGATGCTCGGATTCAACAGCAGAGAAGCTGTGACTACAGAAGTAACACACATTTCTGATCAAGAAGCACGCAGGAGTTCTCTGTTGCCGAGGCAGGCTGAATGGCATCCAGATGATCTTTTAATTGTAGGAGATGGACTTAATGATCCTGGTGGGTCCCTTCCAACTCAGGATATTCTATGATTAAGTTGCACTTGAACAAACTTTGGATGTGCCTCAAACTCTGAACCATAATCTTCACAGGTGCTTATATGTGCAAGCTATCTTCAAATTTCTTAAATCATAAAAATATACTATAAAATAGCAGTAGTATCTCCTTTTTCATGATAAAATAGAGATGATGTATGCTATATGTTATAGTTCTGTACCAAAGCATAAGTCATCTTCCAGAAATAAATAGGGAAACTATTGTTAATACAGACATATGGGCTACAACAGATATCTAATTCTCTTCTGATTGGTTTCCACTGAAATGAAAAAATCGTACCTTTCAGAATTACTGTATTAGCCATATCCATACTCAATGCTGACAAGTCACTGTACAATTCTCAGGGAATGTGGTTGTCTCCAGGAAAAAACAACTGCAGGTCAACCACTCTTAGCTGAATTATACATGTATTTGAGGACTACTTGTGGTACCCAACACAACCAGCTCAGGTCAGACCTTACAAATGTATTTTTATTTTTAATTTTTTTCCCAGAGCTTGTCATAGCTTGCTGCTGCTGTGATGTAGGACCTTCTGTCTTCAAACCAAAGCACAGGATAGTCTACTGAAATTATGTGTCATTTAGAAAGATAATTTCAAAGACTGAAAAGACCTTGCATAGTCTTTTAAGGTTCCCTTTTCCTTCAAGAGCCAAGTGTTGTGGAGAGAAGTTTGCACTAGCAAGCACACCTCATTCTCTGGGTACTGCTTCTCTTCAGATTGACCCAGGACAGCCTTTCCCAGCCCTCCCAAACCTGGTCTTTCAGATTGTAGTTCTGAAAAATAGTTCTGTCTGAGCCTGACATAGACTGTAAAAGAGTAAAAAGATCCTAGCTCAGACACACTCAGTTAACTGTTCATTATATACCATTGTCCCATTGATATTTATCAAGCTAGAGATATTTTAGTTCTCTTGTTTTATCTGAGGAGCTTCTCTGCCTCACTGAGGATGCCCTTGGCATGGCATAGTATCTCAGGTGCAACATGATAGCAAGGCTATATGGCTTACTGACTATGGCTAGCTACGCTTAGACACAAATGTCTGTCACAGGTAAGATGCTGGATGGGAGAGAATGGGAGTCAAAACAACAGTAACTGAATTACACATGTAACATACCTACCAAAGTGACACAGGATTAAGCAATGTCTTCCTTCTCCATTGAAAAGTTTATCTTGGGACATGTTCCAACGAATGCTGCCATTTTGACAAAAATGAAAATAAGTAGACTTTTTTGCTTCCAGAGAAGACTCTGCATAGCCTCTAAATAGTTGCAGCAAAGTCCCTGTGATAGCAGTAAGATGGACTGAATCCTCTATGGGTCCAAAAATCCCTATGTTCACAACACATATATAAAATAACTTGGTTGCCAAAGATACTTTTTCAGTCTACCCACACCACAAAAATACACTTAAACAGAGGTCACAAAAATACTTTCCCTTTCCTCCTCTAATTGCACAAAATGACAACTTCAATATGTTTTGTGTATGCGAATATACAACATATCCCTGTGGCATCTTGAAATGCATACTGTGTTACTCCTCCATCTTTTGATTTTTTGCATTAGTAATGCTAACATCAGCTAAAGTAACAGGCATCATGTTGTGCCTAGAGGAACAGAAGGTCCACATCAGTGGCCTACACCAGGTCATGTAGCTTCTGGGTTCAAAAAAAAGCCATTTTGGTTTAAGAGTAAAAACAAAGGAATACATCGCTCGATACCTCTCATCTCTGTGTACACACACATGTCACCACACAGAGTATATCACTGAATGGAGAGGAACATTTCTCAAAGGTCCCATTGTTACGGTCTTGGCAGCACATCACCATAGTACAACTGTTCATTTCACACATGTGTAAGGCAAGCAGAATTTCACTTTTATTCTGTTTTCAATTAAAGTTTAGAATTTGCAAATTCCTGCAAAAACTAGAGTGTTCATTCTGGAGTATTTTTATTTCTTTTTCATATGCAAGCTTTCTCCTGCAATAGAGCTGATATTTTGGTAGATTTGTAGGACACTTTTTAGTAAGATGCAGACATAATCCTTTTTTATCTGTAGATTTCAAATTTTTACTTCAAAAACTTCATTGCCGTTATAAAACGAAGTTATAGATTAGGAAGCAGAGGTACAAAAAATAAAATGAATCACCTACAGTTATGTAGTAGAGTGGAAAGGCCAGGAGTATAATTTATTTCACCAAAGCAATAACTGTGTCCTGCCTGCTGAACAACATTCATCCTGAAAGAACAGCACAAGGAAGAATAAAAATAACTCAAAAAGAAAACAAAATGCTCATGCGAATTCATAAGAAATGGCCCATGTTTATAGGTTACCTGTCTACAAGCTGAGGAATGAGCTTTAGCAGAAATGGCAAAATGGACTTTATATAATTCTGACTGAGATCATTCTATATGTTGTGAGATTTAGGGGACTACAGGAAGAAAGAAAGAAAGTCACAGGGGATTACAGACTGGGATTTTGTAAGCCAAAGAAGCAGTGCCATGCGATGGTACCATGGCATCCTCTCTACTCCTACTGGCAGCGTGTTTCCTATAAATGCTGAGCTGTGCTGTCACTGGAGAGTAAACAGCAGGATATTTCTTCAGGGTAGAGAGCAGGTTTTGATTCACTCACAGAACAAAGCTGGCAGGCAGAACACAATGCAGAACACAAATTTCCAAGCCCTCCCCAACCCCTCTCGTGTCCCCGCACCTGTGATGGAGTGGCAAGGAGTAAACATAAGGCAGCTTCCAAAGAAACACTACTCTGCCAAAAGGCACATTTACCTCATTTGTCTAAATTCACCCACAGAGAAAGCTATCCAAAAAAAAACAAAAACGTAAGTTTTAACCACACTTGAGCCTGAGGACACAAAACTGAGAGGACTTGTGAGCAGGACCCAAGCATATTTCACAAAAGCCTTGAAGTCAGGAAATCATGCAGTTCGCTTCCTTCTTTTCTTCATGAACACCCAGCCAACCCTATCTATACATGCTTTAGGAGATTTTTCTTTTATGTGGGTATTTGCTTAGGAAAAAAAAAAAAAAAAAAAAAAAAAAACACAATGCTTTGAGCATTGTTGCACTTCAGATAACAATGTAAAGTTCAAAACTTTCAATAATTTCCTTTCAAAACGTATTAGAGTTACCACGACTTTAGAAGTCTATCAGATCCAATGTTGTATGCAAAATAATAAATAGAGAAACAAACCTACTCCGGTAGCCTGCCTTGATCTTTGTATAGAATGCGTTTGATAATACTTTCATGAGCAGATTCAACAGGTCTGGAAGACAAATTTTTAGAGAAACATAGACAAAGCATAATTTTACATGTCTACTACTAAACTAAAATGAATGGTCCAGCTCACAGCTCTACTAAAAATTATAAAATTTAAATTAAATATTAATATATGCAGTGACTTGCTGATATCAGATCAAAAGCACTATATTTTTATTTTTCTCTTACAGATTTATTACTAAGATATCATTTGTATCAAAACAAATTCATTTCCTAGCTTAAAGAGCTGTCATTTCTAAACTGCTATATGCTTTTTTTTCTCCATTTGTGGCCATATTCTAAAATACGACAATCATTTTCACAGGACCCAATACTAATGTCACAAAAAACACGGAAATAAGCCCAAACAAAACATGCTAAAATAAGCTGCCTATCCCAATGTGTGCCTCTTGCGTGCAATGTCACTGCAATGCTGCTCCGTATCACTTACTATGCTATGGAGTCACAATGACTACAAGGCAAAATTTCACCGAATTCAGCACCTGTCATTGGGATACACTAACAATAGCTATCTGCATTCAGTGCAAAGTTTTAAAACACTCAAAATATTGAAGAATAAAAGTTTGCATTTGTACCAAGCTATTTTAGCCGTAGAGAGACCCAGAGAAAGATTGCCCCACGGAAAACTACTCCAGTGCTTAAAATGAGATCTTTATTTCTTTATTCCTAAAAAGAGAGAAATTCTGTTAAGTAGAAACCCAATAGTCAACTGGAAACCATTCTGCTCTTTAGAGACAATTCCGTTTCATTTAAAATTAACTTCTTACTACTGTTTTTGTTTTTGTTTTTGTTTTCTGAAAAATCTGGCTTTTCTGTCTTTACATTCATCTATAAATAATCATTTACTGATAACATTACCAAGCATGACTTGTGGTTGTTAAGTAAATACAGGAAAGGAAGATCTGCTGCAAGAGTTCAATGAAAACAGCTGCAATTTTCATGTGCAGTTTCCAAAACAATGTGGTTAACTGAATTAAGACACCATGCATGAGAAAATTCTTGGATCAGATATTTAAGCATATCAAGCATTATCAGATATTAAACAAATTATAAGCGAAAAACCTTCTGGTGACAGTATTACAAAAGCACATACAGCTATCTCTGATTCTAAGAATACCCAAAGTCCTTACCAATGTAAATGGTTTGTGTGACCACAGATGAGCTTGTCTATACTTGCTTGATCAGAACCTAAACTGAAAACTAAGGTGCTCTGACATTCTTTCTACAGACAAAGAGGTATTAAGCACTTTAGGTCTTGGAAAGAAATATTTTTTACAAAACAAGTGTCAACAACTACTTAAATGCATGAATAAGAGAACAATCAAAACCATCTTTCTTAAGCCCCCAAGGTATTTTTCCACAATTTTGATGTGGAAATGCACTTTTATTGAAATTTAGCTCTCAGACAAATACACACACTACTTGTACTGAGTGCAATGAGGATGTCAAAAGATGAATTGAAAGGCAAAACTTTGCTCTTAGCTGTTTTTCTCTGGAAATCGGTTATCAAAAAAGCTCCGCATCTTACCTCCAAGTTTTTCAAGTCCCTGTCAGTATGTTGCATTATAAATATAAAATAACGACTCCCAAGATGGTTACTAGCTCTCTGTGCCCAGGCTCTGATTTTAAAAAAAAAAAAAAATGTTTTCTGAACATATTTTCTCATGTGGCTACATTTAACCAGTAGAACTAGGCAAAGACATAAACTATTCAGTAAATATGTACTGAATGCCTCCTTGGCCCCTTCTGAATTCTTGACCTGTCAGCATCGTAAAGTTACTTTCAAAGAAATGTCATAAACGTGACATTCATTTCCATACAGAAAATGATCTACTGTATATAACCACTAACCTAAATCCTAAGCCAACTTCTTCTGTAAATCATTTTAAAAACTTTGATCTCCAAAATCCAAGAAATAACTTGCTAGGTAATTTGTCTTATTTCCCATTCATTCCAACACTGAAAGCTAGTGAATTATTCACGCAGGCACGACCCTGTAAGTTAGTGGGGCTATTCTCGTGAGGCAGGCAGGCACTTCTGTCATATTAGTCAGTTATGGTCCTAATAACAGGACACTGAAGCTGTCAGCTGTCTTTAAGAGATACTGGAGCAGCCCCTTGACTAATAGTCATTCTTTCCGTTAAGTCATGTCAAATGGGAATATCTCATCTCTGCCTTTTAATTGCTTGCCTTTGTTTTTTTTTTTTAACTTGTTTGGCAGTTGAAGGAGCATGAACACACAGTTACTTTGCATTGGGGACTATCCCCAGGTGTAAATTTAAGCACGTACTTATGGACTCTGTTGATCTTAACCTCTTCAAACAAAGTTTCACTTCTTTAATATTGCCTTTAAGTAAACTGGAATGAGGCTGGCTTGGTGATTTGCATCTCATCACTTTTTCTTTAAATGATCATAACTGTAAAATATCTGTGAATATACTGTGAAAGTTGAAATTCGGCTTGCAAGCAAACCTCACCAGGTAGATCACTAATAATCAAATGCAAGACACTGAAATATTTCAAAATTATGTGATTTTAAAATTGCAGTGAGAAAGCTCAGGGCCACAGCCACAAGACCAGCAAAACCCAGCTGAGAACAGTATACTGTATCTGTCATAGTTTTATATCACGTTCAAGCAGTGTGATCAGGCATGAACATGTCATTCAGGTCCTTTTGTTCTGTTCTGCAGGGAGAGCACACATACTTTTGGAAAAAAGAAGGGGAAGAGCCTGGTCAGATTTTTCAGTCTCAGGACAAGATTTGAAAGTACACCATCCCACATCACAGGAAGAACCAGGAATAAGCACCAATTCCTTAGCAAAATCTACATATCTTATTTTGCCACACAATAAATGTTAATAAAACTAACGGGGTCATCTGCAAATTACTGGAATAATGTGCTATGGATCTGGGCTTTAATGGTTATTGTGTGCAGACTGGGTAACGGCACACACAAATATTAGATTTGCATTGGCAGGTTTGACACAAATTTTATATACTTCATTATTGTGCAAAACCAGACCCCTTGTGTCTAAGAAAGTAACCGTGAGAACAAAAGTAAGAAAGACCAAATATTCCTCAAATGGAACATTTGACTATCTGCTGATAGTCAAAGACTTTCTATGTATATTTATTTTTCCTTTGTCCCACCTGCAAGACAACGGAACAAAGACGTAAAGAAGGAAATTACTTCAATATTCTCTCAGAATTAATTTCCTCTCAAAAATTAGTTTATGCCTAGGAGGCACTGGTTAATTATTGAAAATGTTGGTGATTGTTTTTCCCTCGACTACTTCTTGCTAATAGACTGCAAAGAAGGACAAGCCAAATAGCATTTTTTCATGATTTCCTTGTAAATTGCACTTACATTTTCATCTTTCAAATGAAACAACAGGAATTACAGTTCATTACTCATATCTGACTGAAAATCTGCCTGTAAGCAAAAGCACATTATTCCAGTAATTTGCAGATGACCCCGTTAGTTTTATTAACATTTATTGTGTGGCAAAATAAGTTATTTTTCTACATTCAAAAAGGTTGAAAGTTGCAATAGCCCAAATAAAATAATATTAAATAACAATTGATGAAGTGAAATGCACAGCCCTATAGTCACATTTGAAACCATATTGAAAATATTATTACAGGTCAAAGAGTCTGAAAAAAAAAATCCATCCATCTGTAATAGTTATAAATAGTGAAAGCTATTTATCTTGGCTATTGGACAACACTACCTTTTTATGTAAACCTCTACAATTTCAAAATTTGTCCTTTACTCTCATAAGAACAAGCATTATTTGGGCAATTTCACAAAACTGCAATTATGCTGAAATGCTTGTTTCTGGAACAAAACTTAAGATTTGGGTTCCAGGTAGGGGTCTCCTCTCCTTCTCTGTGCCTCTGCAGGGGGATTGCATGGTAGACATGATATTTCATTCACTTCCATGTCCTGCTAGGACAAAGCCAAGTTCTTCATGGCAGCACCACGAAGATGAACCAAAATGAACTTCTTCACTGTCCGAGCAGTTTCGTTAACAACAAATGGATGATAAAAATGTCAGGCTATCTTGTCTACCACTACCTACAACAAAAAGCTTTTGGTATTGATGCAACAGCAAACTGTTCTTAATGGCTCTAGCCACAACTTCTAATAGAATTAGGGCAGGAGAAATAAAACCACCTAGAAGTGGTTATAGTGCTTAGTCAGACTTTGACAGCCGAATAGCCAGATCTAGATAACCACCTCCTAGATCTTAGATAGATATGATCTAAGTGAGAGGTCTTTCAGGGAACCCAGGCTACGCCAAGCCTGACCATGGAATGTTCCCACAGTGCCCTAGCACTCTTGAGACGGTCCCATAAAATACGATACAGAACCAGAGCTGCTGCTGTTCATGCTTGAAAAGGCTCTGCTAAACTGTGATAAATCAAAGACTGTGAATAGCCAAAGATCTAGAAGTTTAAAAAAGAGAGAGAGAGAGACAAAGAGAGAGAGAGAGAGAGATGGGAACCTAACACAACCATGGAGGAAAGGGAGGAATATGGTTTTGTAAGAAACTGAAAGGAAGGAAATTCTTTTATATATTTACTCTGGACAGAAAACTACCACAAACACCACTTGTTAGTAACAAACTGATTCAATGTATAAATACAATTGCCCAGTCTGTTTTAGTTGGGGTCCTGAAAGAAATGAATATCCATCTCACAGGAAAAAGTAGATATTGATATGCAAAGTCAGTAATCAAATAAGAATTATGAAAATATTTTGTTTTGACATTATTACATGCATTTTATTTACTTTGGTTTGGTTTGAATTTATATGTCAAGTAAAAATAGTCTTTTTTTTTAATGCTAATCTATGTTCCTACATAAAAATCAAAATAACAGTAAGTTAAATATTTCAACCTTGTAAAAAATAAATCATTTTTATCTACATGAAAAAAATGACTAAATCAATATATTCTAAAAATCAAGTTTAATTGAGTAATAATTTGTCAGAGCAAAACCATCTGAATATTTTAATCAGTTCAATTAAATGTCATAGTTTAAATACTGAGTGCATCATCAAAAAAGTAATTACTGTTATAAAAGGTTCTTTTTAATGGGAATATTATAATTACATTTGTCTTCCTTTCTAAGATACGATCTGTAACTGTGATTTAGGACCTCATTTGGAGCTCATTCCCCATCACAATAAGATATGTTAGTATGTTATAAAAAATAGAAGTGCTACTAACTTGCAGTGTTAGTATTTCCTATAAATATATATATATATGAGAATGGGAATCCTCCCAAGATATTTCAAAAGTCCATGGATTATTACAAAATCCATGGTTGATTTTGTAAAATTGAAGAATTTATAATCAGCTATAATTCACTAATTAGGTAATTTAATATCTTTAATATCTTCAGCGGATATGTTGTGGGAGAAAAAAGGCTTTTATTTAGTCTGTAATTTTTTTTAATTATTTTAGTCTGCAATTTATTTTAAATAAAGACTGCTCATTTGTTTCTCCTTTTTGTCAGTAGAATAAGACATGACAGCTTTGTTCCTCAGCTACTTAAATTAGCAGGTTATTAAGCCTATTGTAATTCTGCAATAGTATAAGGTGCTTTCACAGTTAGCAGACAGACATGAAAATCATAGTGGCTATTATTCATAGCCCTTACCCAGGTAAGAAAAAGACCAGAGCAGGCTGCATGGCCCTTGCCCGTTTCTCCAGTGTATCAGTGGGAGCCCCAGGACAGGTGGGCTGGCAACCCACTGGGTTATTTACATCGGGAAGATCCAACTGGAAGACGATTACACTTGCATCTGCAATCTGCAAACTATCACAGCCTTTAATCAGCTTTAAGCAAGTTAATTGTTGAAACTTTGGGCTTAAGTTTGCAAGGAAGATTAAATGTGAGCCCTTAATCCCGCTGAAATTCATTGAAAGTTGGGTCCCTGACTTCCTTAGGGTCCCTGACTTCCATAGGCTCCTCAGGAAGTCTTAATAACCTGTTATAAAGTAACTCTGACAAAGAGTGAGATTGACAGGGAGGTCCTCAAAGGATGACAGTGAAATTACTCAGAATAGCCAAGATTGCAAGTGTTACTAGTGGTCTCAGCAGCTGACAGAGCACAACCCAGTCTAATGACAATCCACTTGGCATCCTTCCACTCCATGGGAGATTTCTACAAGTGACAGAAGAGAGATGTCTTCACACACTGGTGGACCCCTAACCAAATGTTCAGATTCAGACTGACAAATTTGCCTCCAAAACAAATGAAAGCACATGGCTTATAGGTAATTTTAACAAACTGTATTGTTATGAGATTATTTTATGACAGTATAGACTCAGCATAAAATTAATACAGCACTCACGAATAGTTACCAAGATGCAGTAAAAGCCTTACTTTTGCTTCTTGTAAAACAAATAAAGTATAATGTAAAAGCAAAATAATCAAATAAAGCAACACTGGCAACATTTTTAGATTTTCACTCACTGTTTAGATCATAGTTACTTCTAATAATGTCCAAAAATAAAAATATGATCTACAATGAAATAGCTGCCTTAGAACAAAAATCTCTCTGGTTATCACTTTACCTTGAACTAAAGCTATTGTGAATTATTAGTATGTTAATATAGCATACTTAGATCCATATTTTATACCATTACACAGATAATTATATTTGACACATTTTTGTCTACAGTCTAAGTTGCAAATTTACTATCAATTTTTAAAACCACCCCAAGATCATAGTCTTCTGCCATCACTGCTGCCAGTGCCCTCAGAGACCCCAAACCATAACAGAACCAGTTTAAAAAGGGTCTTTGCACAACTTGTAAGAAATGCTGACCTTCAGCCTACTGCAACATCTTACACAGGTGAAGATCCTCAGCTTCATGTGACAGCATTAGGTATGGCATACTGGAGGGACACATCACTGTTTAGGGTCCACTTCTAACCTCTTAATTTCCATAAATTGTCAAACACATCACCGTTGCTCCTTTTGTGCTCCCAAACAGCACAATTACCACTACTACTGCTTTGCTCACTTTGTAAGTGCTTTGCTGAGATTTTCTGAGTCTGAGACAGACGCACAGAACCACAACTCTTTTTGGATCAAGTGCAGTTGAATCGCCATCTGCTAGCTCGTATAATAAACCACTCAGGCAAATGTTTCTTTCAAAACAGAAAACTGAGAGTAAAACAGTATTATGGTTTTTAAACTCTAAAACGGCTGGGGAAAGCTTAGCAACTAAAAGATCAAAACACTGCAGTGAAAACCTAGCAGAGATGACAGCAGAATAAGACATTTGTTCTTAGCCAATATAGCTGAATAATCAAACAAAAATGTTCTTAGTTTCATACATGAAACTGTGTAGGAAACTTCAACAGCATGTCTCTCATTTTTAACAGGAGAAACAATTCAGAGACATCCCGTCAGGTCCTAATCTTTGGCATATTTAGCACAAGGCTGATGGGCACTGCTTTCCCCAGGATTTTTTGTGAATCCATCCCTTCATTTCAGCTGTACATTTGTAAGTGTCCAGAAAGATGATTAATTGCTCAGGAGTATTTTAATACATTTTTTTTTTTCCAGTTTTTAGTTTTCAGATATTTTGGGGTGAGGAGGGGAGGGAAGTAATGCTTTGGTTATAAAAAAAACTGGCTGAGGAGATGAACTCAAAAAAAATTACTTGCATAACCGTAACAGGAAAACAAAATTGAAAAGTTTGGAAGAAAAAAAAAAAAGCACAGAAGTCAATCAAATGTCTTCAAATTTTCTCAGGATGAAACAAAACTACAACATGGCTTGCTGTTCTTACTGCCCAGTTTTGGGAATGCCCTGAAAACTCTGGGATGGAAAATCAGAGAGATTATTTGGGGAATTATCTACCTATCATCTACTTATTATCTACTTATTATCTATCTATCTATCTATAACCTATCAGTCGTGCATTTTATATGTTGTCTTTACTTTTCTTACTTTGTTCCATTCTAAACAAATGAAAAACAGAGGGCTTACATTTCTACAGAGATTTTGTTCTAGGATACACACATTTACTATAACTCTAAAATATTGCAGTTTTTACTATTGATTGGTTTGTCCAAATTTCTCTCCAAAGTCCTTTGCTACTTTGGAGCCATTGGCAGGAGGACCAACTTCCCCATGGTCCTCCTGCCACCCACTTCAGCCACGCATCTCCCCTGTCCTTTCTCAGGTAATACAACATCCAATATATGTGCTTGGGAAAGATGTAAGTGAAAAAACAAACCATCAAGTTTTAAACGGAAGCTGTTTCCCCTGCTGCACTTCAGTTAAAAAATAAACACATAAATATCACAGCTATCTCTGTGACCCTGGAGATGCTAATCTCTGCAAAGATGCATCAACTTTGTTTATAAGTGGAAACAGAAAAGCCAGGTTTGAAAAAAGAGATCCTCCCTGCTGCTGGTTACGTGAGGTTCTGCAAATGTTTTTGGCATAAGTGTGCCAACATTTCTGCAGGACTGCTTACTTCTACTGATTGCCATTTCTAAAAAATATAAGGCATTACTATATTTTGTGTCTCTTCCCATTTTTTGAAATGAAAATTCTTTGTCCTATCATTGTAAGAATAATATATTCAAAAGAAATGCCTTATTAGGCTGTAATACCCATCACTGTATGTTCTACTTAGTGAAAGGAGAGCACATAATCTCAAAAGGTTGTCCTACACTATTTTAATATTTTTATATCAGATTCATCACTGCAATATCCAAAAGCAGAGAACAATGTGGACACCTCATCATGAATGTAATTTCTCCTGGTTCTCAGAAATGAAAATGAAATATTTGAGGCAAGGCAGAACAATGTAAGTCTGGCAGTGTCACAAGGAGGTGTCTACTGGGAGAAAGACTCAAGAGGGAAGAAAGGGAGTGTGCCTATCACAGAGGATGATCAAGTCCACATCTTTTTTTTTTTTTTTTACACTAATTAGTATATTAGGAGTCTTCTCACATCTCCAAACTCTTTTTAATTCTGTTGAGATAGTAGAAAATGTAATACCATTCAACAAAATAAAGACTACACGTTACTTAAAAACAGATTACAATCTCTACCTGTTAATACACAGGCACTAATAAGAAATGACAAAACTGGTCCCATCCAACAGCAACCAGATATTAATATCCTGAAAACCGTACACAGTACTGTCACTAGACATGGCCTGGCGATGTGTGAGTGCTTGGATCTGAACAGAGGCCATACGTGTGTGCCAGTGTCTCCTTTATTCACTAACCCAAACAACAGAGAAATGGGTTGGGTGGGGTTACAGAAGTTTTCCATCAGTAATTTTTACAAAAGCAGAAAGTGCAAAAAGAATATCTTTAAAATAGGTTATATATACAAAACTGAAGTCAGAACAAGGTTTTTAATTTAGCCTGGACTCTGCATGCTATATAAGGAACAGCTAGTTTTAGAGGCTGGTGTTAATCCAGAATAAAAATTAGTTTACAGGCAGCTACAGAGTTCCATGAGTATTGTTAGGCTTATAAACTTTCTCAGCTGAGTAAACACCAATAGAAAGAAAGTCATAAAGGACATTTTAATAGAAAGATGCTTTTCTGCATTACCATCCCCCACAAAACTGCGAAGCTAGCTTCTGCTACAAAGACGTATGTTTCTGAGAGAGTATTTTAGTTATCCTATGTATGGGCCAGATCCTGGTCTTGTGGTCAAGCCAGTTTCAGCTTTTTGGTAGCAGAAACCCACCCAAAGCGTGGGAAATAGAGAGAGGCATGTCCAGTCAGGTCCATAGCGTTGAGCGCCTCCATCTGATCATGGCATCAGTGTGAGAACAGGGAAAGGAGATAGGAAACCCACCCCCGTCTCCCTCACTTGCACTATCAAGTTTTCACATTCATGAAGCATATTAATGGGTAATGTGATGTTATCTACAGTGTAGGAGATGAAAAAAAACATACAAAGAAAGTACTCTACCAAAGGATGTGCAGTGAGGAAATCATGATTCCAAAAATGATATTAAAGAAAAATCTTTTCTTACAAAATACTACAAACACATGAGCTATTCAGCTAACTATGTGTTGTTTCAAAAAGTCCTATGACTATAGGAGTGAAAGTTTTAGGGAACTGTTAAAAACTCATGTATGTAGCACTGGGTGTTTGCTACAGCTGCTTCTCTTCAGATTGCCACAGAAATATTCCCCCTTCCATTGCCCCAGGGCCGACAAGCTGCAGGAGGGAGCTGCCCTGGGAGGGACAAAGCTCGTCCTGCTGCCACTGGTGGAGAGAGCTCCCTTCAGAGCAGCCAGGAGGTCTGGTTCATGCTACAGTCACAAAATCATTAAATCCAATGCCAGGGAAGTGCCAACAGCATGCACCCATGGTGCAGGGGAAAAGGCAGCCAAGTGAAAGCCCTCCCTTCTGGCAGCAGCCATCACCCACACCGTGCCAACACGGCAACTGATCCCTAGGCTAGCAAAAATTAAGGGATGGACGTAGGGGAAAACAGGCTCCAGATCCAATTCAGGCTAACACTAGCCCTTTTTTTACATTATATTTACAGCATATTGCTACTAGTAAGGGTATTCAGAAGGCTGTATTTCAGAATTCAAGCATTCATGACCATTTACCAAACCTGCAAGCTATTACCGCGGTATTAACAACATTCAGATGGAAAGTCCCAGATGAATAAGGAAATGAAGTGCTATACACTTAAATATCCATCAGAACAGGAAAATCCACATGTTTTTGTTCAGCTTTCTTCTTGTGAGATTATCATTAAACACTGTGACTCTAATCCAGAACTTTGATTTATTCCTTGGAGAAAGTAAAGATGAATTACCATAAAGTGCAATAGGAGCACTTTAATCACACATTACACACAAAATCTGAATATATCTAGTAGCAGTCGATCAGCACAATGCAGCAATATATTAAATTTTGCTCTCACAACTGAACAAGAAACTGTTGGTATAGATAAGTGCTTATCAGGTGACGGAGGGTTACCTAAACACAGGTAATGTCTAAGAAAAACTGTATAGTCTGTGGATGGCCCCTTATGGTTATACCATAACCATATGTGGATGGCCCCTTATGGTCTGTGATAACCAGGTACAACTCAAAATGGATTATGTCAGTGCTACTGCACAAATCGTAAGTCAGCACAGAGATCGTCCTTGTACTAACACACACTGCTAAAACCCACCAGGGAAATATTTACAAAACGTCAAAATAGGTAAACCTGAATCACAGAGTATTCCCAACGGGAGCAAATGGAAAGCTTCTTTCCCTCTAACCTACTAGAGTCTAAATATGTCATGAACAACACACTGGATAAAAACAGGAGCAAGACGAGTTGCACAGGCAGTGATCTTCAAACAGGGACATGCCTGTTTTACACCCAAGAATGAACAGAAGCTGAAATGAATAACAAGAACTGAAAAGCAAAAATGCATCTAATAATACCAAGCTATACAAATAAATATACACTGATGGCTAAACATTTTCTCATCGGAAGTACTTTTGCCATCAAAAACTGATTAAGAAAAATTATACCAGTTCTAAACTGTTTTCACAACAGAAAAGAAACCCTGTTTTAATCTTTCCTAACTGATTTGGTGACTTGAGAAAGTTTTAATAGACCACATGCACTTTCATTATTTCAGATTACTTAAATTGGGTAAAAAAATCCCAAGAGTTTCTGTTGCTACCTGTTTAAGAATGAAAAAGCTTTATAGATCTGATCCTGCTCCCATTCAGCATCAGGTGCACCTCATTACCTTCAGAGGGAAGATGAACGTGTCTACAGTTAGTTGTGATTTATTAACTTTTCTCAAAAGCTTTTCTGAATCTAACATTCATTAGATGCCAGACTACAGAACCACAAGGCCAAGACAGCAGTAACCTAGCAAGACGTTGGCGTTCAGAAGCACAAAAGCATTAATATTAATTAAACGCCTCCAGATCTTCCTCTCTGCTCTGACTCCGCTTGGTGTACAGCTAATTGCTTCTCTCCTCCTGTACATGCTTATCCTGCGTGCCCTGCTGCACAGCAGCCTGCTTCATGTGCTCTAAATCGGATGAGCAGCTTGTGGATTGCAACTCCAAGTGTTCAGGTCTTTTCTGGCTGCCTCGAAAGGCAGCTGAAATATTTCATGCAGACTAAGTGATTTCCTAGTTTTTCTTAATCTGAATTTTTTATATTAGGAAATGAGCTGAATTAGAAAACTCAAAATCTCAGTGGCCTTTTTACAGTAAGTGCCTCAATTAGAAATATGAATAGAGGTCTTGACAGCAGCTGACATTGCTACTATGAAACATTAATATTTCCAGATGGAGAGAAGGACTTTGTTAATATAAAGATTAAGAAGTTCAAAAGAATCTAGGAGATACAAATGACAAATATGTTTATAAAAAAAATGAGCTCTAAACTGATGACAATGACTTGTGCTCTATTATTACTTGCTTCACAATCCCACGTAAGAAGATTACTGTCTATTTTGGCACTATGTATAACAAGAGTATACAGCACATAACCAAGGGGTTGTGCTAAAAGACTGCCTCGTATCATTACTCCCACACATGTATTCTTCAAGGCAGATCTCCCACACCACAGAACAGCCAGCTGTCAGTTCCCTGAGACCCGCACTGCTTTGCTGCTCAAGAAAATGGGAGGAGGAGGGAGCAAAATAGTCAATGAGTCTCCTGTCTTTAATTTAACAGGAGTGCAATACAGCCTAAATTAAGGGCAAAATTGCTGTATTTTGCAGTCCTCTGCAAACAAAAATAACCATCCTGCACCTCATGCTCCATATCCTGCCTCAATACCAAAGCAGCAGAAAGCAATCCTAAGAGCAGCCAGGGGCTGTGGCACAGTCACAAGGGTCATGCTACCATCTCTTCTAATGCCATGCTACTAATTCTTCTAATATCTCTGGACAGGCCACGCAAACTGGGATTAATCCAGTTCTAAAAGAGTTGCTTAGCCCAGCAGTTGTACTTTGGAGAAATTTTTATGTTCAGACCACAAAGCAACTTATCTGAGCATCTTACAAAAGCAGACATGGGAATTTCGCCACATTCCTAATACACTACACCATTTTTTTCCTGTCAGGCACAATTCAAACAAAAAGCAGCTGGCTCGTAGTATAGGGTGTCTGTGTGTTAATATAAACCTCACGGCTATCAAACCCTTCTACCATGACCATTCAGCAGTCCTCCCACTGTCTGTGCCAGTTACATCTCCTCCTCCTACGGGAAGCTGGTCAGCTCTGACCCAACTGTTGGCAAAAGATTTCAGTGTGCTGACTTGGGCAAACAGCGAACTGTTATTTCTCACATACCGAGAGAATGTCACTTGGAACTGTGGCATTTCTTCCATCACCCTTTCTTCAGTCTCTGTAACACTCAAGATATGTATGAAAACAGAAAATAAAACTCTGAGAACTAAAAATTGGGGTTTTCCTGAAAGCATTGCACTACTATGGACCACAGTGTGCTCTTCTTTTTGTAGGATTTACGTTTGGAGGTGGGAGTGCAGAGAAGGATGAAGAGAGAAGTAAGGATGAAGGGAAGTTAATTAGAGATCTATCTGGTCATAAACAGTTCATTTTTACCTTATCCAAATACTCTGTTTTCCTCTTAAAATATTGCTACTTATCCAAAGGATAAGTACTGCTCTGACTACATTGGTGTAGGAACTCTTCAAATTACATTAGTTCACATATTCCTCTTTTTTTCCCTCTGGTAAACTGAATCTCCAACCCTTACATTAGGCTGAAAAAGCATCTAAATCTTCTGACTCAATAGGTGTAAAAGCTTTTTTGAACTCCTTTCCTATTAACTGGCTAGGCAAATACTAGTCAATAGCTTACATCTCATTTCTCATATAAGGCTGATCTTTTAACTGTCTGAAACGCATGGATGCCATTTCCTTATCCTGTTTTGTTTTGTTTTGTTTTGTTTTGGTACTCAAGGTGAAATGCCTCCCTACTTGCTGTGTCCTGCTTGCTTCTGAGTGTTCAAAGATGGAGCAATTACCCACAAAACTCAGTAAGAACAACAAATATCCACATCTAAGCAAAAATCAATTGCTAACACATATCAGCCATTAAAAAAAATGCTTATCGTGAAAGATTTTGTTTTCAATTTCTACTTAGGCTCAGGTACAGAGGTATCCCTACATGTAGAGGGTACTCTTCCAGAAGTATTCATCTTCCTTCTCCTGGAGATCCTGGAAAAGCCACAGAAGCAAATATAGAGCTATTACTGCCTACTTGCAACTAATCCCCTCTGCATCTGCAGCAAAGGAATTCACGCTGGTCACCTGTAGCTGTGTCACTATAATCACGGCCCCATGAAAATATTCACTCACTGAGGCCAACAGATGATCCAGAGACGGCAATTGCTACCTGGGACCTCTACTTTGGAGTAAAGCTCTTTCTTTAAGCCTCAATTCACTCCTCAGCCCTACCTTTGAGAAATGATTTACATTGTGGCATTACATTACAGAGATGAAGTGCTGGGTTCAGAGCACTTTTTATTCTTGGTGTGTAACAGTAACAGGACTTATGTTCCTCTAAGTACAAAGTAAGCGGGGGTAACAAAATAACAATCACTTGTTTCAGACCCCAAAAGCCCACTTCCAGCCCTCAGTCATGCTATTAACAGAAGAAACTTAATTTTCTGAAATTCCCATTTTAGGTCAATGACGTAACGTTCCAGATGAATGTCTGAATTTGTGTGCATCAGCACTACCACACTGCAGAATCAAAACCTCATGTGTTAGCTGTATTCCCCACGACCAAAATTCTCCCTAGAGATACCCTCACTATTTCTGCCACTAAACAGCTGTATTAAATCAAGTTGACATAAATTGCTCATCAGGTTCACGAAAATGAGAATCTGCAATGTTATGTAGTGGTTTTCTATAATAGGTGATTTTTTTAACTGTTTGAAATGGGAGGGCCATTGCTGAAGTTATCGGCACTCCACAAGAGTGCACTATGTATTAAGCCTCTTTTTCACTCACTGGAATGAAGTAATAAGCAGAAACGTAAAAACAGATTACAAATCAGACAGTGGCAAACTATTTCCTCACCACTTGTTAGATCCCAGCTCCTGAAACACCAGGGGTGGGTGAGCCACGTTCTGCACAGTGGTGCAGAGAGGCACTATAGGCAATAGTGGGACATGCTGGGCTCGGGGAAAGGAAAGCATGGGTGGAAGCAAAGCTTCCCTCTTCTCGTAATCCTCAAAAGTTCTCGGCCTTGCCAGGGGCTTTCTGGGACTCCACAGAAGCAGCATCTCTGGCTTTCCCCATTGCAGCAGAGAAGAGGCACAGCCAGCCCTGCACTACTGAACCTTTCCTTCTCCTTCAAAAACTCCTGGTTTCTATTCAGCCGAAAACCCCACCTAACCAGCAGCGTCAGGGGACTGTGCTCATGAATTTCCCTTGTATTTCATCTGCAAGGCTCTGAGCTCACTCCTTTGGGACCTTTGGTGGAAAAGGCAATGTTCTGAGGTGTCTGACACATAGCAAAATCTACCCAGTCATCAACTCAGCTGAATACAGCAATTTCTCCTCAAGCACAGGGAGGGCTTAACACACAGCAGCAGCAGCAAATACCTTACAGAGTATTTCCTTTATCGATATATTTTGGACACAAACGAGGCTTGCTTAACACATTCTGTTTGAGTAATTACAGGCCAGCAGCCACAGCAGCATGCTCACAACTATTTCACTATCTACTCTTTATCTACACAAATGCACTTCTTAAAATGACTCTTGGGGAGGTCCAGAGTTCAGATTTTAATATAAACAGGAACTGAAAAAAAAAAAAAAAAAAAAAGAAGTGGGAACCTAGGTGTGATTCAGAGCACATGACCTCAGGAGCACCCTGGCACCTCCAAGTGCCTGCACAAGACCTGAAGGAAAACACGGGGAGCAGAACTGTGAAAAACACTGTGGCAAACTACAACAGCAAGCACTGGGCTAGCAAAGTATCTATCAGAAGACATGCTTAGCTAATATTTGGATTGTCTGAAATATTTTGACTCCGGAGAAGAGTTTAATGAATGCAAAAAGGCAAGGATAAAACCACAGAAGAATCCATACAGGATCTACTTTTTATCAATCAGAAGAAATTCATTAAAAACAGACACATAAATATAGGATATATTATAAATGTATCCATATAGGATATATAGATATACATATACACATAGATATATATTTTATTGCTAACTCACAAAAGCTGACTAAATTCAAATGAGTGGAGAAGTGGTAGTTCATGTCAGAGCAGCACTGGATTTTAAGAAAGTGCATGCTGAGGCTCTTGAAGCTTTCACTCTCCTCCTGTAAGCACCAACGATCACAGGAGTGGAGGTAACTGTCAGACTGAGGTCCTGCAGTGCGTGCTGCAATGTAAAGGAAGTGTTAAAATCAATACAGGTGTGGGAGAAAATGGAAGCAACCAAAAAAAAATCCCAGCAAGACACTGAAAAGAAAGCAAGCTGCTACAAAAGCACCTGCATGGAAAATGGAGAGGAGACTCACAGGAACATTACAGGAGTGCACAACCAGTGCTGTTCTACAGGCACTTCACATCATACAGCTGTGTTTATTGTCTTTCAATAATTTTCGTATCAGCTTTTTCAAATAACGAGTAAAAATACATGCTTTTTTTCTCCTCATGCCAAATAAGCTGTTTACCTATGTGAGAATCAGTGCCTCCCAATTACACTACCAGCTGTGAGTGCAGCACAATGCAGCACTTGAGTTTCTGTGCTCACACCTTGCAGATTCTCAAGCAAGAACAAACTGGCTGTGCAGAAGAGAAGGCTGTAGGAAAGAGAAGAGGAAAGACCCAGGTCCGCAAGCTCTCCCGGTAGCACTGCGCGGCATGCATGAATTTCTGGCCCCATGACAGCACAACAGATGCACAAACTCCCAACTGCTCTGTCCTGCTCAGAGACAAAGCAGGACATAGCCCATCTCTCTCTGTGCTGCAGTACACTGACATATTCTTTCCCACCATGGGAAATGTCCCTTTTTTTTCTTTTTTCCTGGGCACTTGGAAGGAGCTGGGGTACAGATCTGGCTGACTTAAGTGACAATCTCTGTGATGCTTCAGACCCCAGCCCTGATGACTCCGAGCATCGCTTGTGGCTGCTGATGGGTTTGCAGAGGCACCCTTGGACCGGGAGCTGAAACTTTGATAACTCTGCGGATGATTCATGTTTGAGGAAGGCCACCGGCTTGCTCTGCCATCAGAGCTCACACTGCAGTCCACCTGGGTCTTTCCTCTTCCCCTTCCACTTCTCAATTGTTTTCAAAAGAAATATAAAAAGTATGTAAAAATAACAAAGACCAGAACTGAGCTCATGCCTCCCACATTTAATAGAGGCTCTAAGAATATTATCAGGATGAAGAAGACCAAAAACAGGTTAAAAATAAAGGGTGAGACTATAGAAAGATTCTCATGCGATTGAGTTACTTTTCTGCCCTTTTAAAACCCATGGACAAAATCCACTCACCAGTTTTAAAAATCCCCTGATTAATACTTTTAGATGATGGCAGGTCAAGCCCAGTTTACACACCTATCTGTGTTCTCTGCACAGAAAGCTATTTATCTTTGTGTGAGGGTAGGGAGAAAGCCCATCTGCACACCTAGATGACACACTCCTCTGACTGCAGAAGCACTTTCATGACTTATACCAGCATAAATTAAGCCTGGACAGGTGAGGTGGCCGCTTCATGAGTGTTAAGGGAAGCTACAGAAACCACAAAGCATCCTCAGCCATTTACACTCCAACCCACCTGCAGCAGCAGTGGTTACGTGAACTCCTTACAAAATAGGCAGCTTTTTTTGTTGAGCTAAATATTGAGCTAAAGTTTCCAGCTCTGGGGTAACTAGACACTGGATCCCAAGCCTCCAGTCCCTGGGAGAAGGTACAGACAAGCTGTTACTCAAAGGCTGCTTTCATGTCTAAGTTTCCGAGATCCTCTGGGGAACTCTGCAAGTTCAGACATTTGTCTGCTGAAATCTGGATGGCGGCAGAGGCTCTCCTGGGAGGAAAGAGCTGCTCTCCAAGAAAACAGCATTCCCGAGCGTGAGCGGGTGAAAAGGGCACTTTCAGACCCAGAAGGCTGACATGTGACAAGCGCTAAGCAAGGACAACAATTGGGACTGAGACCCCACTGAACTTCAGACTCCGGGGTCCCACCTAATTTTGTTATCTAATATAAAGGGAAACAGGCTATCAGGCAAGTATATATGCATATAAAAGCCTCTTCTTGCTCCTAAAAAGGGCAAACCTCATTTTGCCAGTTACTGCCAGTGACACCTTGTCAATAGAGCTGCTTGTGAATGATGACATGGCTAATGGCAGGGACATGAGGGGAGAGATGCAGGAAGCACCCCTTAGGGACACAATCCTGACCATGCAAGTGAAGGTGTACCACGCTCACCATCAAAGCCTGCAGGCAGAAAACTTCAGAGGATAGGCTGCACCCACCCCTCACTGAACTTATTATATGCACACAGTGCTCACAACCCATCCTTCCTTTCAATGCCTGTAAAAAAATGATATTGAGGATTACACTATGAAAAAAATGTAGCAGTCCACCTGGGAGCAGGAGACTAAAGCAGAAAAGTAGAATTTGCCTTTCCATTGCCATTCCCTTAGCTGTAGAATAGGGCAATAAAACTGCACAATGGCACTTTAAATAATCATTAGGAACAATGCCTGCTGCCTGATCAGCATTTTGACATAAAAGAGGTTACAGGAATGCCCAAGAAGCACAGTACGACATAATCCATGTGCACAAAGAGACCTGCAGCTGCTTCACCTGCATCACAAGATGCTAAGGCCAGCCCAGAGCACAGTGCTCTCAGGCTGCAGCCAGCTCTACCCAGCTGCTGCATGAAGCAAGCAAGCCCACATCCATACAAAGGGCTGCTGGTGGGCCAGCTCTTTGTGTTAGCCCATGGATAAACCAAATAGTAGCTTTCACTCAGACAAACTAATCCCGTATTTGAGGAATAACCTGAGCACACTGCTCATTTAAATAGGAAATAGAGCAAGCAGTGAAAAATGCTTGTGAGCATTTTTGCCAGTTACAGCTTTAATGCCCTTTTGCTAATGTTAGAAATAGCAGCCCGCAAATGATCCTCCTGAAAACAAAGCCAGAGTCCAAATATTTTGGAAACCAGTCTAAATATTTATTCTTCTTCCACGTTAGGAAAGGATTTTACTCCCCTGGCTCCTATGCCATTATCTGTACCAACCCTATTTACACACATTTATCCAATTTTTCTGCTATTCTCCCATAAAAGCTTTATCTTTGCATTTCATAATTACTGTTTGTTCCCAAAGCTACAGAAAGCCTGCCTTAAATTAAACTTCCTTAGGCCATTTTCTAATATCCCATCATCACCAGCCTATAGCACGCTGGAATGTGAGAATAAATCATCCCTAGCACAACAATTAATTCATCCACAAGTCTTTTCCGGGGTACTGGTGAAAGTCAAATATTCCTGAATGCCGAAATGTTCTCATTAACACAGTATTTCTGTAAAACTAATGCTGTCTTATGCATGAATTTTCAAAGGAAATTCCTTTGTTATTAAAACATCCACTTGCAAAATACACAAAAATATTTAGAAATTATTCAGGCACTATAACGCTGCTAATAAACCTTCCTTTTCCAAGTCCTACAGCTAATTTCAGAAACAGCTCCTATAATTCATGACACAAACACAAGGTAAACTCATAGTCGAGACAGACTTCTGGATCTCTACAAAAACACACTATGTCTAAGTTAAGTTTTAGAATTTGATTGGTAGCAGAAACACCATCAGGAGTACAAAAACAGACTTGGGAAGTCCAACCCTATTCCAAATGAAATGGAAGGGTTTTCACCCTGATGTAATTACCTGCACACCTTATGGCCAAGCACAGAAGGGACAGACTTCAGAAGCAGACAAAGACAACTTAGCAATTGCCCAGTTTTTATAGAAAGCATGTAACTTCCATTTTGGATTATCTGCGATTAACGGAGCCAGTTCTTGTATTTCCTAGGCACCTGTTACAATCCTGACTTGTTCCCAAGTCTGATGTCATGCATTTTCTCAAAGTCAGCGTTGTGGCATCAAAGCACCGCCGGGGCTGGGGGGCAGGAGGACCCTAAGCTCTGCCTTCACAAGGAAGAAACATCCCACAGAAGGGTGAGCTTGCACATTGCTATGCAGGCGGCCCAAACACACATCTCTGCTTGGCACCTTTGTCCTACTAAAAATGACATACCACCTTGTAAACTGGCGCAGTGCCACCCCGACAGATGGACTTATGTGTAGGCAGCCAAGAGACTATGTATAAGCATCAAATATGTTTTTTCTGAGAGCAGGACTTCCAGCCAGGAATGTTAAAACAGCTGTCCACATTGAGCTTGCATGCCTACACTTAAGAGGATATGCTATTGCCACTCGAGCCCTGAGCTGGATTAACTCAGAAAATAAATAAAATAGCTTCCACAGCCGCATAAGGTGAGTTTTTGCAGAATCGGGATTAGTGATACTGAGGGGGCTTTAGCACCCTACAATTAGTGGGCTAACTTGAGCTGAAGAGCTGAGTTGTGCAGCTCCATGGAGCTTTTACAACATACACACTTCTAAACAAACTTTTCCCATTTGAACACATATTGATGTTACTTCTCCTACAATGAAAACACAGCATGCAACACCAACTTGATTACAAACACAGTAGGGACTTTCCACTCTGTGTTAGAGGATACTTCTATTTTGAAATTAACTCATCTTCACTGAGATGTGTTCTTGTGTCGATGGGATCTGTTTCACCAGGATTTCTTTTCTTTTCAAAAACCTCTGAACAGCACAGTCCAAGATTTTTTTGTTAGCTCACCGCTACATGCACACATGCATTTTACATTTTGACACCATTTGCATAACTTGCCCCTGTAATAAAACCACAGTGCCTTGAGAAATGAGCATTGCACAATGCAGGATGTGTGCTGGCTGGCCCGACAAGCCATGCCCTTACCACCTGTGTCCCATCCCTGTGCCCGGCTGGACATGAGACATTCCAGACCTCGGAGGAGCTCCAAAATCCAGGTTTGCTCACATCAACATGTCACACAATGCTCTTTTTATTTCTTTCCACAGAACTCAGATTTTACTCCTGCCCCTCAAAAAGTCTTTGACTTGAGCCTAAGGTAGAGGTAAATATTCAAACCTGAAGTAGTGAAGGTTTCTTCAAAATTTCACATTGTTTAAAAACATAATACCTCGATTTCCAGTGGCAAGCAACACTGCCTGTAGCTCAAAAATTGACAGAAAGCGATGATATATCTTATTCTGTTTTCAAAATGTGCTTTGTGTTCATTGTAATTCTTTTCCCTGTGGATACTATCAGATGGCTGGCATAAAATTTGCATTTACTCCTCAGATGGTATCTCATCTTCACTGCTCTGAATCACTACATACGAACATCAAATCTACGAGGGTATTCCCACTATAGATCAAAGTGAATTCAGTGTGAGCTCCAGGGTCACACACAGTCTTCCAACAGCTGCTGGTGTCCTTTACCTTTGTTAACTTTAAGGCTGATATTTGCAGTAATTAAGTTATCTGAGTCACTTTGTTACGATTTCCTGCGGTAGGAGTACTTTCATGGCAAGCATAGCTTCTCCTGCAGTGAGGACTTCCAAACAAACGCTGACCTTGCTTCCCCCTTGGGCAAGGGCTTTCTTCCATCTCTCACACCATTCCTCTCTTTTGCCCTTCATGTCTTGCCTGCAACTATTCCTCCTTTTTCTTCCTTGTTTCTGAGGACTGTATGAAATCATCTACTGGAGAAAGTTTCAGACCCCTCTCTACTGCTCCAAAATATAGTTAGGAACCTCAACAAGAAGATTCTTTGCTTTTCTGTACCACCAACAGAGCTGATTCCAGGTTAATAGAAATTTCCATACCAGTTAACCTTTCTCAGCGGGTGTGGAGAGAGGGAAAATGTTTTATCAAATAATTCACATCAGCAATGTTGTGAAAACAGGAGAAAAACCACAGAGAATCCCCATCTTTCCTTCTAAAGCCTAACAATGCCCAAGGCTTTCTCACGACACTGCACTTAGAACTGGCTTTAAAATGGTTCAGGGAGCAGCCAAATTGCTGAAGAACAGGTCAAAAGGAATAAAAAACACAGATCCAGATCATTACTTCTGCTTAACAAAGTAATTACAGACACGCTGTGTGTATTCCTTTTGTGACAGTCTATTTTACACGGAATGATTATCTCCAAGGTTATCGTAACGACGTAGCAAATTAAACCGAAAATGGGAGTGCTGAGCATCCACAACCATTTCACAGCTCTCCCAGCACCGTAAGTGCCTCCCTTTATTTGAAACTTATTTGAAGGAGTGAGATTCATTTCTCACAGAATCATCTAAGATACTAAGAGAATTCAGAGAACAATCTTCCCTCACATTACACATGCTATCAAAAAATTATGATCTCCAAACTCCAAAAAAGTTTAGTACCCAGTTACTCAAGAAACTCTTTTCTCTCATCATAGGATGACTGTCAAGAAGACTATCTGTACGTGCCAAAAGCCTGGTGCTAGATATTAACGGTACATAAAACTGTGGTTTTGTGGTGTTCTTTGAGCTCCCCTAACTGAGCTCTTAACCCTGAAGGCTTTCATTTGCTGTTTTATCAAAGTTGTGTGTTTTTTTTTAACTCATTCTGAGTTCCCAGATGATTCGCTGCCAAAATTCAGTGCTAGTTAAATTCTGATAAAGTAAAACAAAACATGTAAAAATCTGTCAAAGTACTAATAAAACATTACCATTATAGATAGTCTAGGCTAAAGGAAGGCTGACCGAAATTTGGAAATATATTGCTTCTGTATTAGCAAAAAGAAACCCTTGAAGGGGAACGGCTAACTTTAACGCTGCTTGCCGAAGAAGTCACCTGCTCAAGTCAAGTGCTGAAAAGCCTTAGAGAGGACGACCTTCTCTGATGTCCTGCTACGCATGCAGCCGGGTGTGAGTGCAGCCACTTTTACACACACTGCCTTGGCTTCACCTGTTACTGCTGTTCACCATCCCATGAGAAAGGGGGGGAAGGAACATTTTAAAGTAGGAAAGCAGGGTGATTTTAACTCAAAAGTTTACTTTAGAAGGAAAACTTAGCACGGGTGCTGTTCAGAAGGTACGGCGCCTCAGAGACCTGGGGTTCAGCCTTTCAGCATGGATGCCTTACCTAGGTAAAGCGAGGCGTTTTCTTTCTTGACATTGTCATCCAAGTAGGTTGGTCCCAAGGTATAGATGGGTGTCGAGCCCATGCCAATGAGGATTTGGGCACAAATGAATAAAGCTACATAGAGGGAGTGATCATTGCCACCGGAGTCCTTGACGCAGGCCGGCGAGTCCCACTGCTCTTTGGCGGTGCCATTGCCGGTCACGCACAAGCCCTCGTTACTGACGGAGGAGTTCAGTTCCTGGATCTGGTACGGTGGGGAGATGAAGTGAGGTAGGGAGAAGAGCGCGGCCCCCAGCGCGATGAAGAACCCCCCTACGGCCAGCCAGAGTGGCCTCCGCCCGCGCCCCCCGAAGTAGCTGATGAACACCACCACCACCAGGCTCCCGATGTCGAAGCAGCTGACCAGCAGCCCCGACTCCGAGCTCTTCAGGCTGTATCTCCGCTCGATGGTGGTGATGACGCTGCTCAGGTAGCCGGACACCATGAGGGACTGGATGAAGGTCAGGAAGCACATGCACACCAAGAAGAACCGCGAGTCCGCCAGCACTGCCCGCAGGCACGCTCTGCCCGGCGGCCCCGCCAGCAGCAGCGCCGGCGGAGGTGGCGCTCCGAGGGGCACCCCCCGGCTCGGCACCTCCGTCCTGCGGGGCAGGCTCCCGACGGCGGCGGCTGCCGGGGGCCGGGCAGCCCCGGCTCCCTCGTCCTGAGCAGGAGCCGCCGAGACGGCGTGGCCCGGGGGGGCTCCGCCGCCGCCGCCGCCGCCCCCGGCCGCCAGGGGGGAGCCGAGCACGGGCAGGCTGCGGCACCGCGCACCCGCCTCCGGCCGCTCCGCCCCGGGGCTCCGCGGCGCCGGGCTGCCCGCCGAGGCCATGCTGAGACCGGCGGCGGCCTCAGAGCGGCCCGCTCGGCTCCATCGGCGCCGTGCGCCCGGCGCGCTGAGGGGCCCGGCGGGCGTGCAGCATAGCGCGGAGGGAGGAGGAGGAGGAGAAGAAGGAGGAGGAGGAGGAGGAGGGAGGGGACGGGGGTGGCCCTAGCCGCGGCCGCCGGCCGCCCCGCCGCACGTGTCCGATGCCGGAGGCTCCTGCGGCTCCGTCCTGCCGCCGCGTCGCTCGAGGGGCCGCGGGCCCGCCGGGGAGCCCCCGCTGCCGGCGGCTGCCGCCCCCCAGCGCCGCTCCGCAGCCCTCATCCTCGCTCCTCGCCGCCGGTGACACAGCTCCGGGGGAGGGGGGGGCGGCCGCCGACCTGCGGGACGGAGAGCGGGAGGTCAGCGGCGCCCGTCCCAGCGCGCCCGCCCCGCTCCCTCCGTCCCTCCCTCCTTCCCCCGCCGCCCCTCGGGGCAGAGGTGGCCGCGCCAAGCTTCTCCTCCTCGGGGCTAAAAATAACGGCGCCGGCATAAATCGGGAGGACGGCAGGGGAACAAAGCCCGGGCGGCAGCGGGGCCGGGGCAGGCAGCCCCAACGTGCCCCGCCGGCACGGCTCGCAGGGGTTCCCCGACACACGGCAGCGCCCGGCGCCGTGCTGTGCTGTGCCGTGCCGTGCCGTGCCGTGCTGTGCTGTGCCGTGCCGTGCCGTGCCGTGCTGTGCTGTGCCGTGCCGTGCCGTGCAACGCGCCTTCTGCCTGCCTCCTTTGTCCGCTTTTGTCTCCCCGCAGCAGCTCGGTGCAGCCGAGGGGAGGGCGGGCGGCGGAGGCAGCGGCAGCCCCGGCGACGAGACGCCCCCCCCCCAGCCGCATCGGGGCACCGGGCAGGGATGGGGACAAGGACGGGGACATGGACCCCGGGGGTTTCCTCACCGCGGGGGGGTTCCCTGTCCGGGGTGGGTCCCTCCCCCGTGGGGGTCCCTTCCCCGGCAGTCGCGGAGGGGGAAGACGGGGCTTTACTCACCGTGCCCGCGGCGCAGCCCGGGGCCGAGCCGGCAGCCAGCCGGGCCCTGCGCCCCCTCGGCGGCTGTCACCTCCCGCCGGGCTCCCCCGGTCCCCCCCCGCCTTCCCCGGGCAGCGCAGGCGCGGCCGCGGCCCGGCTGGGGAGAGCGGATCAGCGGCCCGGGGCTTGCCCGAGAAGGGGCTGGGGCTGGGGCTGGGGCTGGAGGAGTTGCAGGAGTTTGCAGAGCCACCCCCCCCGGGTGCCTCTCCTCTGGAGCCGCCGGGGGCCGCAACTTGGTGCTTGTCCCCGCGAAGCTGGCGGGGCGCGGGTGCCTCTGGCAGCCCCCGGGGGTGCCCCGCTGCACCGTGCTGTGGGCAAGGCGATGAAAGGCTCGGGAGGTGATACCTCAAGTGCAGCATCTGTTGGAAAGTGAGAAGAAACGACAAAGGCATGCTTTAGGGAAAATAGAAAACCAGGTGGCCTGGAGGTCTGTTCTGTGCAGGGGCTTGTCTCCAACCAAAGCCACGTCCTAAAGTGAGAAACACACACACAACCTGGAAAAATGGGAGTTTGGAGTGTTCGGTTGCACCCCCTTCTCTCAGTTGGCATGATATCTTGAATCACACTGCTTTATTTTCCCCCAGCTCTCTGTTTTTGAAGCCCTTCTAGACAGTCCTGCAAATCGTTAACATTTGTTGTGGACTGACAGAGAGTGACCTGACAAGGCATTCCTCTTTTTGACCTAAGCTTTACCATAAACTAATAACTAAAGAATGCGCCAAAATAATATACTATCCTATGCATTTCTGAATTGATCATATCCAGTGCTTTGCTGGCAGGCTGGAGGATTTAGTTTGGATTTGGGTCGCCTTGATCAAAAAAGGGAATGTCTGAGATTCAGTCACTGACTTTAAGTCACTACATTTGGTTGCTTATGTATAATCCTGATCAATAAAATCATAAGATACCATCCTCTATTTTAAATTTATGCTTGACATCTCTTTGAGTCAGCCAGGTCAAACTCAACACGGCCAAGGCACAACCTTTTCTTTCCAAGCTTTCGCCAGGTTTCTCCTGTTGGTGAGGTGCTTCAAGTTTGGTAGTTGTTTAGTGGGGTTGTTCAGTTCAGTGGGGAGAGAGGGAAGGATGGGAAAAGAGGAAGAAAGGATAGCCCAGTTCAATAGGAATGAGCTCTTGCTTTGTCTCAGCCATCTCACTGAGCCATCCCTGAGAAGAGACAAGTAATCCAGCTGGTAGGCAGCTGGTAGTAACCTATTCAGCTGTCAGTAATCTCTTAGACTTCAGTATCTCAGTCATATTTAACTAGTATATGAACCAGTAACTAGCTTGTAAGCCTTCTGGATATGTATTTACACCTCAGCTTTGGGATCTTGTTCTACAGCCAGGATTCCCAGCCATTACTGTATACAAACAATACTTTTCACAAGATCACAGAACAGCTGTAGATATTGGAAAAGTGTTATCCAACCCCATGGAAAAATATAAGGGTTAGGAAGCATTTCCAGCCTTCACAGCTGCTGCAAACAGCCTGCAAGTGAGTACAGCTTCAATTCTTTCTGCAGCAGCAAACATATAAAGAGAGAAAATGATCCTTCGAATAAGATGAAGGTGTTTGTTTTAGGAAGCTACTCCAGCTAACTACAGCTGCCAAAAGGCCAGACTTACCTGCTTTCTTTTGGCTCTGAATACTTAAATAATAGGTTAGCTGAGCAAAGAGAGCATTTGCAGTCTGCAGTGGATATGAACATCCAGCACCAAGTGATGAAAGGGAAATCAATATTACTGTCTTCACTAGGAGAGGCTTTGACAGAGTGATTACAGAAGGTGCAGTAATGGTCCCCAAGTTCACAATAAGATATAAATGCATAAGATATTGTGCAGATTTTCTGCTTTTAACGTTTCACCTCAGTAAATTTAAAATGCACAATCTCCCTCAAGCGTCCAGTAATCAACTGGTGTTACAAACCAGTTGTTTATGGCTACAACTGGAAAATAATACAGTTTCCATTTTGTTAGGTTAAGGCATGGGCTTACACAACAGAAGATCACACTTTATGGTTGTGATGGATTTGGGGGTTCACGTGTTTTTGTTAGTACGGGGAACTGCTGATGCCCAATGAGGTGCTTCAGCCTGATCAGTTCCAGCCCATGAAGGGGGGGAAGACCTCAGCTGTAGGGTGGTGTGAGTTGATGACTCTGCCCTTCCTTCAGAATTTCACATTTTCAACCAGGTTTTCCACTCAACACTATGCCACAAACGCAATAAATTGGCTTATCTTCCTTCCCCTTTTCCCTAACACCACTGCCATTTTGGGGCAACATCTGCTCTTCGTTCCCAACCCACTATTAATAAAGCAATAAGCAAAACAGGATGTGCATTAGGAGGCTAATGGGCTTTGGGTCCTCCTGGAGTGTGAGCACTGGGAAGCATAAAGCGAAAGGACAAGTAACTTCGTTCCTCGGGGATCCTAACCGAGCCAGTGTCCTAATGAGCTCCTGAGGGCAGCTCACAGCTCCGAGAGAGCAGCTCGTTATTTTTATTTGGGACATCAGAGAGAGCATTTGTAGCAGCAGACTCTAAACTAAAGAGCTCATTTAGTACAAGAAATGAGCTTAACCACACTCAGATCACTGCTCAGATAAATCCACTTTAACTTTTATCAGTCTCCAGAGTAGCCAGCTACAGGTTCATGAAGGAAATTAAGAAACTGTGAATGCAAGGGAGATGCAAAGTAATAGGGGAATGGAAGAAAAGTGAAAGGGCTGTCTAAAGACTAATGGTTAAGCTTAGGGGTGATGGCTATCAGTGCTAACACTGCACATATCAGGTCAGGTAATGAGCTGGGCTTGTGTGAGTCCCAGTGGCCGTGCCAGAAGCCGCAGGTGATGAGGCTGCCTGCAGAGGTAGCTCGGGGAAGGCTCTCACATGCTTTGCCTGGTGCAGGGCTGGGGTTGGCACCACTGCTGTAAGTATGGGCTTCCCTTTGAGTGCCTAATTGCAGGATAGAGACCATGCCACCTATGGTAGCCATAGTAATGGCTCTGTAGTAATGACTGTTTTATGCAGATGCAAAGTCTGAGGAGGTAAGCAATAGTGAATCTACTTAAGATAATTTCATCAGCTGCATTCAGAATTAGACCTTCCTTCTCAAAGCAAAAGCCCAGTGTTTAAGTATGTTTGAAAAAGCTACTCAAGCATCCTGAAAGTGGGACTGACTATAAGCATATTAAAATAATTATATTAAATTAAAAAAAAAAAAAAATAGAAGGGACTGTGTAGAAGAAACAAAGAGAAACTAAACACCTTTTTTTTTTTTTTTTTTTTTTTTTTTTTACATACCATTAACCTCTGGAGATCATATTGATAAATGATAAGTGACAAACAAGGAGAGAAGGGCTCTAATTCCCAGTGCTGCAACATGTCTGACTGTGCTAGGAATTTGTATGGTGGGACAGAGGGAAGGGGCAGGGGGATGCTGGAAGATTTCAGAACAAGGAAAGGGCCTTTGTAACAGCAGTCTCTCAGGCCTGAGAGGAGAGGACTTTCCTCAGACGTCTTCCCTCTGCTTGGGGCCGGGAAGGAGCCCACACTAGAGCAGACAGCATGCTGAGGCTGTGGGCAGCTCCAAGTCATAGCTCATCCTGCAGTGCAGTGCTGCTCTAGCCCTGAGTGAGAAATATCTAAAGGCATACAATCCACCAGCTGACCACCAAAGATTTTATTTTCCCCACTCATTTTCAAGTAAGATAAACCACATTATTAAACACCAGTATACTTTGATAGAAATATACACAGGGCTGTGGTAGCTGAGCACTAATAAAATGAGCTATGGTGTCTCCCTTGAAAGTAAAGGCATATTTAGTGCTTAGAATTATTTCCTAAAAAAGATCTAAACCTCTGGTTTTAAGCCTTTTTTTTTTTTTCCTTTTTCTTTTCTTTTTTTTCCTTCTTTTTTTTGTTTTTTTTTTGTTTTGTTTTTTTGTTTCCCTACTGCCACAGCAGTATCAGACATCAAAGAGGCATGAGATACACGATATAAATGGGAGAGGAAGATGGGAGTAATGTTGTGCCTTTCTATGCTATTTCACTCTTTATGTTCACATTTTTCCCAAAAGTCACAGTCTCTCTACTACACTCTGCTTTTAAAAGGGTACAAACATTGGTCTGAAACTGTGGAAACATTGTTTGAACCCAAGATCAAAGCCAGGAACAAAGACTGAAGCACATTTTCCTCTCACTCTCATTCACAGAGATCTTGCCTCTCAGCATCTGCTGCTTTATTTCAATGTCACCTTTCAGCAGCCTTTTGGCACAAATTCTGTATTCATGTATAAGCTAATGTATTTATACTCAGTTAATATATACATTATGACCTTAACCATCCTTAAACATTATTCCCCTTTCTACACTTACATGCCTTTAAGTGTACTGGTTTTAAATGTTAAGTGACAAAGTCAAAATACTTCAAAACAAAAGTTTGAATCCATTTGAATTCTTTGCCCATATCCACATTCAAAATTCTGTATTAAAATAGAACATTTTCTCATTGCTTTTGTCTCCCACCTGATCACTAGCTTCTCTCAGGGGAATTGTACTGGCAAAACCACAAAATAACAGCACCACAACAGAAGAAACATGGAAGAACGCCACTAAGTAAAAATATCCTCTCGAAAAGTCAGTACATAAAAGTCAAGAACATAAAAATGTCTGGGAACTCCTGTGTCAACATCCCCTGCTCCTTGTTACCACGACATGACATGCCAGCCTTTTAGTCTGGTGTGGGCCATGGCACTCCTTGACCACAAACATCACCAACTGCAGAACTCATCTTGTTAAAAACTTAGGGGTTTTAGAGCAAATGACCAAAAAGCCACAAAATCTATAATGTGCCATTAAACAGAGAGCAAGAAAGAAATCGATTCCACTGCCAACATCTAAGTTAATCCACAGGGTGTTTACAAGTACATCTAATATATCTTTGTGGACTGTACTGGTCTCTGAGCTGGTTCTCCAAGGTGTGATCCCAACCAGTCGCCTCAGCGGCGAGTCAGGAATATGCCACCTGGAATCAGCACCTGTGCCTTGACACCAAGGGAAATAGCATTCATCCAGGGAAGGCACACAACATTCAGAACCAATGCCTTTAAAAAAACATGAACAAGTTGAATTTCTGAGTAGCAATAAAGGAACTGAATGCTGATGAATACAAACAAAGGTAGCAAAAATAAGAATAACACAAGACTTGTTGGAAGGAGTGATGAGAATAGGATCATATGAAATGCATTACCATCTAGAATGGGATTTAGTATCTTCAGCCCAGTAAATTTGAGAATATTAGAAATGTTCTTCAGCAGCCAGTACAGAAGTTAGCTTCCTCCCCTTTTAGTAGACCCAAAAAGGGAGAAAACTGCTGAAACAAGGAAACTTATAGCTTGAGATAAATCCGTAAGACTTTTACTCCCTACATCTGGAATGACAAAGCCAGTTCAAAGCCCTGGGGCAACTGTACATCTCCTGCACTTAAAACAAATTCTCTGCTTAGAATATGAAAACCAGAAAAGTATGTAGTGGGCTATTGACAGTTATTGGTCTGAAGCGATACAGCATAAGAAGCAGAGATACAAAAAGTATCCAGGAAAGCATCTGGTAAATATGCAACAATGTTTAAAACAGATTTAGGCCAGATATGTAAGCAGGATTTTGTTGTTTTTATAGGAAGAATATTTTGCCCAACAGGGCATATTTTACAGCCTTAGGGTCTCTGTGCAAATAAAACTTGCAGATCTCATAGAAGAATGCATGCAAAATTATCCTGAAGTTTTATATTTATTATTATAAGGCTGAAAAAAGAGCCAAAGGAAATGCTCTAAGAGGAACCATATGCTGAAACATTATTCACCTTTTATCCTTGAAAATATGTTTTTAATGTGGCCACTCTGGAAGCTTATTTCAGAAAGCAGTAGCCTCCTGCAGCTGCTGACCCCAGAAAGCTTTCAGACAAAGCAGCCATGGAGGCTTATATATGAAATCCAATGGGAAATTCAGACTACTGCTGCCTCCCAACTTGTGTTAAAGACCACCCCACTATTTCACTGAACTCTAATCTCTGTGGCCCAAAATCTCAACTGAGTTATAGGCCAAAGCAGTTCCTCTGGGTTTAGGAAATCCAGGATTTATGCTACACTGCACCGGTAAGGGTGAAAGTAACACAATTTAGAGTTCTTTTTCTGTTCCACATGGTTTCATGTGTAATGAGCACTAACTTTAATCTGATACTAAAGGTTAGTTAGGGACTGGGGAAACTTTTTGCACTGAAGCTGAAGTGAGAGGGGGAAAAGTGGGAAAAGGCAAGCCAGATCCATTTCTGCTCCAGATATTTTCCTGCCCTCAGTCTCCTACTGCAGGCTCTCCTGCTGCCTCCAGATGGGATCCAGCAACCTTGTTGCTTTCAAGAAGAGGAATGTAACTGTCCCAGTGTTTCTTCAAATAATAATATTCTGTATCACAGAAGCAAATCATCTCTGTACCGCTGTTCAACCTAAGGTCACAGATAAGTGTAAGATACATATTGTCATGACATTTTGGCGAAGGCCTATTCCCATGTTAGTCATAGGTAGCAGGTTAAATTGTAGCAAGAAGATGGGACATGTTCATTAGAAATACTGGCTAGAACAGAGTTAGACGTTGTCAGAAGAGGAGTTGCAGAGGGGCTGAGGGACCACAGGTCCCTGTTCTGCAAATGCAGTTTCTACTGCATTTTGGGAGGCATCTACTGCATTGGGAGGCTCCGTCTGCTCCCTTTCTCCACTCACCCCAGCTGGCATCTGGGTCCTGGTTGAGATATTAGGTAAATCTTATTTGGTCTACTATTTCTGTGACCAGTAATCTAACCTGCAAGAACATTAGGTTCTCAGCTGTATCTGAAGGCTTTCAATCCAAGGGTGCCACAGAGCACAATTCAGCTCTGCCAAAGTCATGCACTATAGCTCACTATTTACCCAGATATATTTTTTTTTTCCTTTTGGGAGGGAGGGTGGTATGGAAAACAAAACAAAACAAAACAAAACACTTTATATTAATTCTTGTCTTATTACTAGATGTCAGTAGGGATCATCAAGGTAAGAGTGTTATGTGATGCTCAAGGACTCACTGCTGAGAGCGACCTTAAGGCACTCACAGTAAGCTAGAAGTCATATACGGCATTGCTAGGACTGCTATTCCCCTTGCGAGCAGGAGCAAACCTTGAATTTCTGATTGTCTTAATTACTACTCTGAAACCCTTCTGGTCCACAGGGACAGAGGTTGCATTTATACAAGAAACACTGCTGCACATTCACTTTTAACATGCATTATTAACCCATGATGAATGGAATTAAATTATTTTACATAGAAAATAGCTATATGGAATTAATCCTAAATAATTTTAAAAGAAAACCCTGCCTAGAATGATATTCACAAGGCATACTTTCACTCAGATGTTTTTAGTCTGTCACTGTTGTCCCTGCAGCTAGTATCTTCCCTTTCGTGCCATGAGAGTGCTGGATCTGAAATGTCATAAAACGCGCTTCCCATCCATCACCTAAAGGAAGAGCTGCTCTCAGCACAAGGGCAAGACAAAGTAGGCAAAGCTTCAAGGGCAGTGGTAGCAGTCTTTTTTAAGTATTAAAAATCCTATTTTGAAGTACAAGTGTAACTCAACATAGCAAAAGAGACAAGAGGGGAAAACTATTATTACAGATGTGCACCCACACATGCCCACAGGCACACACACATACATACACATGGACTACAGTCAAACGTTTTATAAATAAAGGGGAGGAATTGAACAGAAGACTGAAGGAAAGGGTGAGAGCTTGTATAAAACCACTGGAGAAGGCAAACCAAGCTGCAGGAGGCATTTCAGCTCTGGCCTTTTATGGTGCCCAGTGCTAGCTAAGTTACTGCCTGGTGGTTAAGCAGAAATGCCTGCTGACATGGACTGGTTTGTGTTCTGCGAATTAGTAGATATGGGCGGTGGTGGTTTCAAAGAGGGGCTTTTAAGTGTTAGCTACACCCAAGTGATAAAATGCCAGCCAAAGCCAAAGAGTAAAACCCCAGTCCCATAAAAGTCAATGGTAGCATTTCCATTGTCAGTCACTTATTCTCCAGGCTGTTGACTCCTGCAAACCATTTTTTGTCTTCTGAGAAACAAAGAACCTACTTGCACCTGAAACCTCCTTGAAAGTGCTTTTGACTCTCTCTCTATGGGATCCTGAATACTTGAAGAAGACATAAGGTTCAGTCTTCTTTAAGACCCCTCCCCAGGTGCAAGGGAGGGAAGCAGCAGGGTTCATGTCTCTGCTGGCTTGTCTTTCTTTACTGAAGGCAAGTCATTCCGTGAATAAGTTTAAAAGCATGCACAACAGATGGTAGGGTTCCCAGAGCTTTTTTTCTGCATTCTTATGCAAAGTAAAGAGTGAATTTGCTTAAAAAAAAAAAAAAAAAAAAAAAGGGGGGGGGGGTTAAAAAATGAAGAAAGGGAAGGAAGGAAGGAAGGAAGGAAGGAAGGAAGGAAGGAAGGAAGGAAGGAAGGAAGGAAGGAAGGAAGGAAGGAAGGAAGGAAGGAAGGAAGGAAGGAAGGAAGGAAGGAAGGAAGGAAGGAAAGAGAGAGAGAAAGAAAAAAGAGAAAAATCACCTTTAAAATGAAACAGCAAGATAGACAGAAAATCTGTCTTCACATGGAAAGCAAAAAGCCATTCACACGTGCCTACTTGAGTGGAGAAGTTTTGCATGATGGGTCTTCACATAGAATTCAAGCTTCAGTCTTCAAGTGCAAATGAATCTCACTGAGTGCCACTCTCTCAACCTCCAGTGCAGTCATTTACAATTTTTCAGGTCCTCCTGGATATTTCCAATTTTCCTACCTTGTGTCCACTAGAAAGAAGGATGAGAAGAGTCCCCAAGGTTTCAAATATTCCTTACTGGAAGACCAAGAACAGTTTTGAAACAGAGGACTTGATAATACACTCATCATTCACAATCTAAATGACAGTGTGCAGCATCAGCTTTTAAATGTCAAGGTCATTCATGGTATTTCTATTTTGAGTAAAATGGCTCCTGCTGTTTCCATGGTTTCACCTGAAATATATGTACTGAACCTCATTGTTAAGAACCTTGAAACCCAACCATTCCAATTAAAAAAAAAAAAAAAAAAAAAAAAAAAAAAAAAAAAAGTAGACATCTTCTTCTACAGGTAGTTAATTTGAATTTAAATAGATAGCAGTCTGTGTTTTCCCTGGATGGGTTTATGGATTTCTACATTGCGTTTGTGAACAAAAGCAGATGTTTGGGTTATCCAATTTACTCTTCTTTCTGGCATATTTCACCATTATAGCTTCAGTTATTTCTCCAACATAGATTGCTCATGCAATGAAAAGATCAGCTTTATCTTTTACTAAACATAAAGTAATATCAGCTTTATTAAAGTAAACTATTGAGGAAACATAGTAGCTTGCAGTCAAAATGAAAATTAAAAAAATAATAATTAAAAAATATTCAGGAGAAGTAGGTTTTAAGGGGGTAACATTGTTTCAGATTTCATTTTGTATGTTCACATTCAGCTGTAGAAAAAACAACAGTTATTAGAACTTCTAAAATTTTCCAGGACAAAATAGCCATTTTCCCGTTATTGGTGTTACTACTTAATAACTACTAATCAAAACCAGAGGGCAGGAATGAGATTGAAGAATGACTCAAATAAATAAGGAAAGGAACAGTTTAATGAATTTTGAAACCTCAAAATGCAAAATAAGAACTGTAGATACAGAAAGACAGAAGATTTCCATATTAAGGCCTTCAGCACTTCATTGAGTTGCCAGTTTCAGCACTAAAATCCTTTGTGATATTGCTGGCATAAACACAGTGTTTTGTCCCCAGAAATGAGGTTACAGAGATGTAGCTCCACTGGCTGGATAAGACTGGAGCAGATACTACATAGCAACGAAGTCTGCTATCTCATTTATTGGACACCTTTATTGCCCAGTTATAGGCAGAAAGTTCAATATAATCAGGTGTTGAGCCAGGACATTATTTACATTTGTCCATTTTCTTTCTTTCTTTCTTTCTTTCTTTCTTTCTTTCTTTCTTTCTTTCTTTCTTTCTTTCTTTCTTTCTTTCTTTCTTTCTTTCTTTCTTTCTTTCTTTCTTTCTTTCTTTCTTTCTCTCTCTCTCTCTCTCTCTCTCTCTCTTTCTTTCTCTCTCTCTCTTTCTTTCTCTCTCTTTCTTTCTTTCTTTCTTTCTTTCTTTCTTTCTTTCTTTCTTTCTTTCTTTCTCTCTCTTTCTTTCTCTCTCTTTCTTTCTCTCTCTTTCTTTCTTTCTTTCTTTCTTTCTTTCTTTCTTTCTTTCTTTCTTTCTTTCTTTCTTTCTTTCTTTCTTTCTTTCTTTCTTTCTTTCTTTCTTTCTTTTTTCCCCTTCCTTCCTTCCTTCCTTCCTTCCTTCCTTCCTTCCTTCCTTCCTTCCTTCCTTCCTTCCTTCCTTCCTTCCTTCCTTCCTTCCTTCCTTCCTTCCTTCCTTCCTTCCTTCCTTCCTTCCTTCCTTCCTTCATCATTTACATTCTCCATTTCTACTGTTCAACCCTATCCCCTTCCTCATCCATCCTTCCAACAAGGTCCGTCCCATTGCTCTGCCAGCCATGCCAGAAGTTACCTAGCAGGTATGCAGGAGGACATCCATCTCCTGCAGTGCGCAGTCTCTGCATCATGGACCACAGAGCAATGAACTGATTCTTTCAGCCTGGCTTTGGCACAGCGGCACAGCTTCATACTCTCTTCTTCTCATAATCTTTCTTATGCAGAAAAATACCTGAGTTAACTCTGAACTCTAGAAAAAAGGGTGGTCATGCTTGCAAGGTGTTGCCCCAGACTAAAAGACAAATATCTGGACAGGCAAAGAATAAGACTTTAGCATGGCTGTTCACATAATCAAGGAGGCAGCATGGTGTAACATAGTACTGTGTCTGACATAGCAATGCATTAGTAAGCTCTAAGTCACTTTTGTTTAAATGCAGACAGACTTATAAACATGAAAACATTCAGTTTTTACTTACTTTTTTTTTTTTTTTTTCAACATCAAATGATATATACATTTTTTGATAGATTTTTCATGGACAGCATGAGAGTACAACAACAACAACAACAAAATTTAAAAAGTTGATACTCTATCCTACAGACATTTTAGTGTCTAAACAGGTGTCTACATATATTCTAAGTGTAGAAGTTCCTTTTGTAGTCTACCAAAGATAAAATACTTGACTCACTTGCCAAACACAGATGTCATCAGGCATGTCACAGGACACCTGGGAGGGTTGCATGGCAGACATGACACAAGGAGATCCAGGCCTGTCCAAACTGTAGTAGGAGATGAGGCAGGACACCCAAAGGATATTAGATTTCTCCATTAGGCAAATGTGATAGAGTTTGGAGCTCCTCATGTTGCTTGCCAATTAAGGGTGATTTGAAGAGCTCACAGGAGTGAGCACTGTCCTTCAGCTGCATTGATTAGGTTTCTATTGAATATAACAAAGTGTAGACACCTAGTTCACATGTCACTACGTACTTATAGGTACCTAAATTTAAATCACTGTGACCTGACACTGAGTGTCATCATGAGTGTGCACATAAGAACACAAAGTTATTGAGAATTTCAGACACAAATTAAACATGTTATGCAGCAGATAACATTGGTGTTTCAGGGAATGGTCAGAAGTGTCCAGAATCAGACACTGCCTAGAACAGGTTGACAGATAAGGTCCCACTTGTCACTTTTTGTTTCTACTAAAAAGTTTTGCCTCTACTCAGTGAAGCATTATAACATATTTTGGAAATCCAGTGTGTGCTTAACAGCTCTGCTGATTCAGGACCCAAGCTGAATCCATTTATACAAGATGACACACATTAAACCTAGTGTTTGTGTGCAAGGCTTTGCAGCTCCTGGCTACCATGCACAACCTCAGTGAAAATATGAAGAAAAAAAAAAAAGAAAGAAAAAAAACATAAACTTAGCTAAGTGGATTTTTGAGAACAACTGTAAGATAAATATGAAATCATATAATTATCATTGTTTTTGAAGTTGAATTTAATTTTAAGAAACTTGCAGACAATAACTTACAGGCTAAAGAGAAAGGAAACGTCTTCCCAAGAGATTTTTGTGTTTTGTTTGCTTGTTTGTTTCTTGTGTATGCTTTTTTTTATTTTATTTTGATGACTGTTTTTTGTTTTGCAAGCTATGAAATAGGTTTTTACAAACATATTTATGAGCATAAAGAAACATTTGACTATTGGATGCTTCTATAGCCAATGGGGTCATTGTAATAAAACTGTTGAAAGTAAGATAAAACTGAGATATCTTCACTCTTGAGACTGGACTGAAAGCCTACATAAAATAAATGGTCATATTTTTATGGAAGAACCAATTTCTGGTATAAAATATATGGCAAGGAATAAAATATTTGTATTTTAACCTCATAAAAATAAACTGGTTTTGTTATCTAACTTCTGGAGAGTGACTTTTTAAACAGACAGGCCATGATAGGACAAGGGGCAATGGGTTTAAATTAAAAGAGGGGAAATGTGGATTCCCCATGCCTGGATGTGTTCAAGGACAGGCTGGATGGGGCTTTGGACAATCTGGTCTGGTGGAAGGTGTCCCTGCCCATGGTGGGGTGAACCAGATGATCCAACATGTCACAAACCATTCTGTGATGGTTCTATGCATAAATCCTTTCTGGACCTGGAAGAATCCTTTTTTGAACAGGTTCTGTAGACCTGTCTGAGATCCTAGGTCTGCTTTTCTCCTTCAAAATCTGTGTAATTGGTTTAGAACTCAGAAGAAATAATGCTTGCCAAACTTCAAGTACAGACTTTCTATTTCATATAGAACAAACAAACAAAAAAGATTTCTGTTCTTAAGCAAACCAACTTAAAGTGTCAACCTTCCTAAATCAGAAGTGTGTTTATTTCAGTTGCTTTTTAAATTAAAGCTAAGCTTGGCTTAATTTGTCCTCCTTTCTCTACCCATGATCGTTTTTCTACATTCTGAAAAAATGCGTGATGTTCATTATGCCCAAATGCATTCTCAGTTTGCAAATTATTTGTCCAGAAGTTTTTTCTGGTATTTCTACTGAAAAGGCTAGAGGATGTTGATCTGTGTGCCTTGTCACTGTGCTCCTCATCCTGTTTTTGCCCAAACCTTCCTGCTCAGACATTTTAAGGGACACAGAGTTCTATCAAGTAAATGGGCTGTGTATCTCCATGAGAGATTCCACAATCCTCTCCATTGCTTTCACCCTGCAGAACCAGTGCAGATTCTCTCCAGGAAGAGTGCTTCATCCTCACCAAGTGTGAAGAGAGAAGAGCTGCAAGTCAGCACTTTCCAGTGCATTTGCATTTGCATCAAGACACCTGTATTGCACATCTGACTAATTTACAGACTGAAGAAGGCAACTCTACTCCAGCTCTTTTGACAATGCCTTTCCTCCTGTATAATGGATATAGGATGCTGGCCTTCCTCTTTAAACAACTTGACTTTTATGCTAGTACTAAAAGCACACATCAATCTAAAAAGCATTTTCATTACTTTGCTCCCCCAACCTACATCTTTCAACAGTTCCCTTCTCCTCTGCTGACCTCCTGATTATGGTGTCCTCTCTTAATATCTGCAAACCTCCCTTGGCTTTCTCAACCCCTTCTTAAAGCTAACCCCCCCCCCCCCCCAGTATTACTTTTGTATCCCAGCTCTCTGCCTTTACACTGCAGGGGCCTGGCCCACAGTTCACCTTTTCTCTATGGCTCCTGACCCCCCCAGCCCCACAGGTGCATCCTGGCCCTACACCCTCCTGCCCTCCTGCCTGGTTGGGGCCACAGTGACTGCTACCCCTCCAGCAACGCGGACTCGACCCAAAAGCACAGTTCTCACCTCATAGCAATGAATTAAATCACAGAATCACAGAATGGCTGAGGTTGGAAGGGACCTCTGAAGATCACCTAGGCCAGCTCCCCAGTCAATCAGGATCACTTACAGCACATTGTGCAAGATGGTAAATGAATTTTAGCTTTCATTGTTCACTGCTATAATGATTTTTTTTCTATTTTCTAAAATACATTCTGGCCATAGTTTTTGTATTATTTTGTACATCCATGAGCAGCCCCCATAGCTCTCCCCAGCCATTTTTTCTTCAAGAAATGGCCCCTGTCATTTTTTCTTCAAAAAATGGCTCTCCCCAGCCATTTTTTCCCCTTTCTGTAGAAGGTCAGAGCCTGAGGCAGGCAGGCCCCTGGGAGCTGTGTGTACTCTTGATCCCCTTCTGAAATCTCCTGTTAAATAAAAGGAATTAATTCTTTAAATGTTCTCCTGCCAATGATTCTTCCATTCTGGGGCCATTCCTCACTCCCTTCCCCCCACTTTTTTTTATTTTATTTTCATTAAGAAATAATTTCTTTAATTTACCTGTTTCAGCCAAATATCAGGTTGATTCTCTGTTGTTCTTATTATTATCCAAAGCCATAAACTCCATAAACACCAGAACCACCATCAGCGCAATTTTACACTACATTGTTACATTAAGTGAGTAAAACATTGTTAATAAAACCCACAAAATAATTCTTAATTGAAGTGCAAAAGTGCAGAAGCACCAGATGAAACTTTTGGTAGAAACAATTAAGGTTCAAGTACTAGTGGGAGCTTGTTACTTGTGTAACAATTAAGGTTCAAGTACTAGTGGGAGCTTGTTACTTGTGTTGTGCTGTCTATTGTATTTGTTTAAATCCTGGTCCTGGTAGCTATGCCTTCATGATTTTCAAGCCAAATCCTCCATCAGTGTTAAGAAGATGGGCTTTCCATGTAAACTAGATGACAGTCTGACCCAAAGTGAACCTACAAGAACATTAATGAGTCCCCAAAGCAGTAGGAGTTGCGACTTGGAATTCATCACTGTTACTATTAGTAGCAGATCTATTTGAGGAAAGATGGACGAAGTATGATGAAGAGGTTAAAAATAAGTTCAAAGATTTGTGCTTGGCCACACTGCTTTCTGTCCCTGTTATCTAACATGCTCACCTCAGAAGAAACCTCTAATTTAATTAGAAGTATCAATCTGGGATTCCTGCACTTACGTAATAAAGCATCTTGAGAAATACTTAAAAGTAAACCTTTTTACCAAGAATACTTACTGTCTTTGGAATATTAATTATTAATGTTTGTAATAATTACAGTATGGAACTGCTCAGCTAGCTTGCTTAAAATTTTGCACGTACTGAATTACAATTGCTGCAGGCAAATGAGGTCAGACCCTGTGTGGTGCTGATCATACTGCAGAAGTATTGTGGGTTTACTTTAGCTTCCACTCTTTACTGCTATAATGTGTTTTTTTTCTATTTTCTAAAATATATTCTGGATATAGTTTTGTACTGTTTTGTACATCCAGACAATCTGCTATGTAGCCAGAAAGTTGAAACAGTTTTAGCTTCTTTAAATCAGCATTTGAATGAGTTTGGGCTTAAGAAAAAAAAAACATAGCAACAACTCGTATCTGCCACTTAAAAAAAAAAAAAAAAAAAAAAAAAAAAAGGCCATGGTTCACTTCATTTCAGTGGATTTATCTTAAATCCTGGCAGGTCGACTCAACACATTTTTGCAGAACACATAGGACATTCAGGATTAAAGTTACTTCTTGTAACTGTGTCATTAGCATCACAGCAGCATGCAGGAACTGATTATGTTCTCTTTGTCTCGCTTCCACACCTCTAATCTCAGAGCTGACCTGATTTATATTGCTAGATTTACATGAGCTTGTGTATATTGAAATCCAGGAGAGTGGAAAGGGCTGAGATTCCCTGAAAATAAACTCAGCTGGCAAAGAGATTAACCCATTTATAAATGCATTTTTGCCTGTTGCTGAGTGTGCAGATTTTTATCCATTTAAGGAACATAGGCCTAAATCCAGATCCTAACGCTGCCTGGGGCGGGGGAAGATAGAAACAGATCGAGTAGTCATCCAAATGGCTCAGTCACCAGCACAGCAATTTAAATGATTTGGGTCTGGGGGGGAAGGAGAAAGGGAGGGAAGGAAGGAGGGAAGGAAAAGAGTGAGTTAGCAGGCAACAACCCTGAGCAATCATTTGCAGTGGCTGAAACTGATGTAAGAAAATATTCTTTCCCTTTCCAAGTATCACTCATTATAGGTAACTTTGGAAAAGGGTACATTGTGTACCCTTAAAAGCATTCCCAATGGAGGCACAATCAGTCATTAATGGCAGAGGTTTACATAATCTCACATTTACAGTGAGGAAAGCAATTCATGAAGGAGCATAAACATGAGGCATGATGTCCCTCAGGCCTCTGTCAGAGGATTCCCAGCAAACAGCTCAGCTGGCATGGAGATTAACCCCTTTGTAAATATATTCACATGCTTCTGAGCATGAAGTTTTACCCATTTGGTGATCTCAGGTCTAAATCCAGATTCTTCTCAGGTTGAAAATATAGAACATGGTTTAATTCTATCAGGACTCCTAAAAAGGGCTTCTGCTGAAGTGTTGTTGGCTCCCAGTGCACTCCCGGCTGTAGGGACCAGCAACCAGGCCTTCAAGGCTCTGCTTGGTCAGGCAAGGTGTATCTTGCAAACCTGTGGAGAAAAGGAGGGAAATGCTCTTACCTGGGACTCAGTGGAGTACACTGTGCTGATGCAGTGATTTCTAAAAGTCACAGGACAGCACAGGTCAACACACCAAAAATATTGGGGTTGTTCTCATATTTAACTGTGAATATCTAGCAGTAAATTCTTCTTAAACTCCTGATACCCCAAAGCAGGAGGACTTGTCCAAGAAATGGTTCAGAGAGACCCAAACTTAGGTACTTAAAACTTTTTCCAGTACCTCTGAATCAGATTAGAAATGTATTAAAGCCAATATAGGGCTTGTAAAAATTGGGAGTAACCAGAACTCTTATAAAACTCAACTAAATCATCAAGCCTAAGACTGCAGGAGGAATCATCCTGCCTTTGTGAGCCAGAAAAATGTGACAATAGTGTTTTTATCAAATCTGTCTCTAAATAAAAAGTGTCAAGTTTATTTTTGTACTTCCTACTATTGCATGTCTGGTGTATCACATTAAATATGTAAAAAAGAGAGCAAGTCAAATTTAGTTTTGATACAATGAATAAGCAAAAAGAAATGGAAGAAGAGAGAAGATAACAATCATATGAAGATATTTAATCAGATACTTAGCCACATGTCCACAGCCAAGGGGTTTTTCAAACACTTCCTTCACATATAAATGTAAATACACAAATATAATATAGTGTCTAGAGAGTAATGGAAGAGACACACAAGACAGAATAATGGTCACTTCAGAAATCCATTCTATTCTTACGTGGATTTAAGGTTGAAAGCACTTGTCAATAATTCACAGGTAAAATACATTAAGGGACTACTGTAATTATCCAAAGCTTAGGCAGTATAAACTGGGAAACTGACAATCAAGGCACTGATCTAAGAAATCCAGCCATGCACTCATCACAATTTTGTGATTATTGTTATCACAGAGTAGAGTTAAGGATGTCTGACTGCCTCCCTGGTGCCTGCTTTGTCTTCATGTATGCTGATTATTTTAAATATAAAAAAGCAACTTTTAAAATGTAGTTATTTGCTAACCCTGGTGCCTCTCTACCAAGAGGCAATCACCCCCTCCAGAAAGGCAGCGCAGCGACTGTCAGAACACAAATGAGGTTATTCCCCCATCCATGCAAACATAAACAGCATATTTCAGTGAATTAGAGCAAGAAAGATTAAATTAAAAGGCAACCCCTGGCCCCTGACAGCTGTGTCTCCCTTCCTGCACACAGCTCAGAACAGTACATCTTGTGTGTTTGAAAACAGCCCAGAAGAAACTGATCTGTGCATAAAATCACAGAAAAAGTCTAAAAGGTTTCTCGAGAGTCTTGCCTAACATATTGGTATACCCTAACTCCATGCAATGGCTCTTTAGTAGGTCTCTGTCAGAGATACCAGCAAAAGGGATTAATTATTTAAAGGAAATAACTGTTCCCATTTGTCATTCTTGTTAATGCTTTCCTTTTCTTACCTGTAAAGTAACAAATGTTCATTTATGCAGAAATACCCTTTAAATATAAAGAAGTGAACAAGTCCTCCAGGGAAACTACTGAAACTACAGATGACATAATCTAATGGAATAAAACCTGTACTGTGAGCATTAGTCATCCATTTTGCATGTGTCCAGACTGTTCAAAATGACACGGGATGCCTCTGGCAAACTTGGCATGAGAAAAGAATTATGATTCCACTTCTGATTTGTTTTCTTAGTAGTGCTGCTGATGGCCGGAATAAGGCGGATGGTCTCCATACTTTCAGACAAATCTGAATAGATGAAAAAAATGTATAAGTAATTGACAGCTTTCTGGTCTGTCCATCAGCACCACTAACTGTACATCCCCAAATCAAAGCTGAATAAGTCTTACAATTCCTATTTTTCTTCCTAGACAATGTAGATCAGACCAAAGAAAGAAAATCTCAACCTGATTTGCAGCCTCATTCAACCAACACTGATAGAGGTTGCCCCTGCAAAGTGTCATGACAGCTGTGTGCTTTATGCAAAGCAAATAGCTGACAGCAAAACAAAAACTGTGGGCACAAACACTGAAACCCATCCACCCCAGTTAGACTGTGGCCATATGGTTATCATATGGTTTTAAAATATATATATTCTGGATGCTTTCCCTCCCTGCTATCTTCACCCAGAAAGTTATAAAGATTGCTGTGAAACAGGTTGTCACCATACTGGACACTTTCAGTGCTATCTATTTTCAAAATGCTTGCTCTTCACTGAAGAATCATAGAATTATTTAGGTTTAAAAAGACCTTTAATATCATCAAGTCCAACCATCACACTAGCACTACCACGTCTGCCATTAAACCTAAGCACCACATCCACACATTTCTTAAACACCTCCAGGGACAGCAACTTCTCCATTTCCCTGGGCAGCCCATCCCAATGCCTAACCACTTTTTCCATGAAGAAATTCTTCTGAATGCCCAATCTAAACCTCCTCTTGTGCAACTTGAGACCATTTCCTTATGTCCTACCACTTGCCACCTGAGAAAAGCAACCAACACCCTCCTCACTGCAGCCTCTTTTCAAGTCTCCTCTCAGCCTCCTTTTCTCCAGACTAAACAACCCCAGTTCCCTCAGCTGCTCCTCATATGAGCTCACATCAGAGTTGGTGCCTGGTGCCTGCCACGGAAAGCTTCCCTCTCTACTTCAGGTACCTGGCTTCACCAGTCCCCAGGCCACCCTAGCAGCCTGATAAAAATCGTTGTCACAGTGTCCCTCTCTCTGCCCAGACTAGATGGTTGGAAGTTTAACACAGGACAGCTTGGCTGCAGATTTGCTGTTCTTATCATGTTTATTAGATTACTTTGAGAATGGCCTTATTGCTAGATGTTCTTCTAGAAACAGACTAAATCAAATCAAGTGAATCTATCAAAGCAATTGGTTAAGCACTGGTCTGCAAAACTGAATGCTGAGTAGCAAAGAGAATAAGCAAGCTAATGGATTACAAATTTCTAGCTGTTATCTTGGCTTCATTTCTGTCCCTTGGCAAGCCACAGTCATGGCAGACAGATCCATGGTCAGCAAGTTACTAGATTTTGTATTCATTACAGCTCAGGAAACCAATGAGTATAAGCAAAGCAAAATAATAATAAAATTTCAAACTCCTCCTGGTCCTTTGGGGATAGCACTGCAGTCTAGCTTCATTTGTGTTTTACTTCTTCCCCTCTATTCTACTTGGGAATTTTGTTTTGTGTGTTAATAGGAAAGCAGAAGTAGCATTGTTTTCCCTTAGATCAGGTAAGCTGAGTAATGCTTAGCCTGTAATAGAGATGCAGGGGAAAGATTCTTGATATTTCAGTGTGCGTCTTAAATTAGTTCATTAATCAGAGATCTTTATCTTGTTAGAGAACATCAGCAATTTTATGAAGCTTGCCTGAGCTTCACCAGCTGGGCTTTCCCATTACAAAGGCACTCCACTTTGAGTCTGAGAGTTATGATGATCAGGATAGTATTTATTATGTTCACTGTAAAACCTCTGGAACAAAAAGGAAAAATGGTAGATCTGAAGCCAGATATGGAACTATATATGCAAATCATTTCCTCAAAAAGAATATTCAGTTTAGCTTATTAAGTAATTATATTATAGAGATGAATTTTCAGTTCCAATGAAGTTAAAATCATATGCAGAATTAGGCTGCAGAGAAGGTGGAGGGGTAGCCTCTCCTGTCATCATTATGTGCCATGGTATATGTAAATTGCTGGGCAGACTACTACATCTGAGCATCTCTACAGTCAGTGCTGTGGCTGAATCCTCTCCTATTGATGTGTGTGTTACACATGCACGTTGACAGCATTAGTAACAAACCTTTACAGCTGAGGCTGACCAGCTCCTTCTGTTATAAATCCCACATGCAAGCTCTTAGAAATCTACTTAAAGTGCATGTATAAACATATCTGTATGGGATTTCCTTTCCATTCAAAACAAAAAAAAAAAAAAATGAAGGAGGCAAAAAGGTCAATGTCACTGGTAATAAAACATTCTGACATAGGAAATTGTTTAAATAAAAACTGAGAATATGGAACTAAGACTAGGTATAAGTTACGTGAAGAATGAATTTGGACTGTTGGGTTCAAACATTCCCAGAATCTCAGAATGGCTGAGGCTGGAAGGGACCTCTGTGGATCACCCAGTCCAACCCCCCTGCCAAGTAGGGTCACCCAGAGCATGTTGCACAGTATCATGTCCAGGCAGATTTAAACATCTCTGGAGAAGAAGACTCCACAGCCTCTCTGGGCAACCTGTCCCAGTGCTTTGTCACCCTCACAGTAAAGAACTGTTTTTTCATATTCAGACGGAACCTCCTGTGCTTCAGTTTGTGCCTGTTGCCTCTTGTCCTGTCACTGGCCATGACTGAAAAGTGTCTGTCCCCATCCTCTTGACACCCTCCCTTAAGATATTTATACACTTTGATAAGGTCCCCTCTCCTCTCATTCTTCTCTTCTCCAGGACAAGCAGGCCCAGCTCTCTCAGACTCCCCTTGTATGACAGATGCTCCAGCCCCCTAATCATTTTAGTAGCCCTTCACTGAACTCGCTCCAGTTGCTTCTCTGGTACTGGGGTGCCCAGAACTGGACTCAGCACTCCAGATGCAGCTACACCACAGACAAGTAGAGCGGGAGGTAACCTACCTCAGCCTGCTGGCGGTGTTCTTCCTAATGCAGCCCAGGGTACTGTTGGCCTTCTTGGCCACAAGGGCACATTGCTGGCTCACAGTTAACCTGCTGTCTACCAGAACCCCAGGTCCTTCTCCACAGAGCTGCTTTCCAGCAGGTCAGCCCCTGTACAAGGGGTTATTCCTCCCTAGGTGCAGGACCCTGAACTTGCTTTTTTTTTTGAACTTCATGAGATTCCTCTCTGCCTAACTCTCCAGCCTGTCCAGGACCCTCTGAATGCCATTCACAGCCTTCTGGGGTATAGGCCACTCCTTCCAGTTTTGTGTCATCAGCAAACTTGTTGAGGTGCACTCTGTGCCATCATCCAGGTCACCAATGAATAAGTTGAGCAAGACTGGTCCCAGTACTGACTACTGGGGCCACCGCTAGCTGCAGGTTTCCAGATAGACTTACACCACTGATCACAACCCTCTGAGCTCTGCCATCCTGACAGTTTTCAATTCACCCCACTGTCCACTTGTCTAACCCACACTTCCTGAGCATCCTATGAGGATGTTGTGTGAGACAGTGTCAAAAATCTTGCTGAAGTCAAGGTAGACAACATCAGTTCACTAAATTCAAAGAACGGTACTGCTGCTTTGGAAAACACACAGCAAAATACACCTACCTGTTTAACCTCCCAATGGAGATGGCTTGATGAATATTGCAGGCAGGAATTCAAGAGAATATAAGGCTTTGATCCTGAGCACTTCTCACTGCTACAATCACAGTGCAGGAAAGCCTAAGACTGCTCCTTCCCTGCACACATACTGTACAGGGACTGGGCAGGAACAGCAGAAATTGGGCTGAGTCTGACTGTGCTGCCCCTTGGGTACCCATGTCCAAGGTAGGGAGGCCAGGGAAGACAACACAACTGAGAGACACAACAGTGTTTTCTCTGTGACCACAGCACACTTACAGTCTGGTGATTAAAAACAGCATTTGTATTGATTACATGTGATGATCAAAATTATGCTTCAAAAATATTCCTTACTGTTTGGCTGTCAGGTGGTACAAAGCTGGCTGAGTTTGTAGAAGCTGTAGCAATTAAGCTGTAGCAATTAAGGTGTAAACCTGGCCCTTTGACTATCAATAACCCAAATACTGAGTAAACACAGAAACTATAGTAATATACAGGGTAATATTCAGGAATGCAGAACAGGACCTGTTCTCTGTAGCGACTTTAACATGCTCTGTTTTGCAGTTCTGACACACACCATTTTGAAAGTTAACCCCATGTCCTTGGTGCTTCCTGTGATGTCTAATCCTACAACCTCCCCCTCAAGAGCCAAACAAAAAAAAAAGTTAAATAGGACCACTGTAATGTAGCCATTAAGGGTATTAGTCATACTGTGTTTAATGGACAATGCGTTTTGCCACTGCCACAGAGATGTTGCTAGAAGAGCAATGGAGCTGGTGCTATGAGCTGCTCTCATTTCCAGGAACAGCATTTGAGCTATTCCTTCAGTGGCTGGGGAATGTTTAGTGGCTGCAAATCCTCTTTGTGCTTGGCTGCAGGTACACTATAAGAGCTCACAAGACCGATTCACTGAGTGCTATCCTCGGGAAGGATGCCTTCCAGAAGGCATTCACTTGAGCTGCACAAATCAAGGACACACAGAAGCCAGTGACTGCGTTACCTTGAATCTGCTCTAAAGACAAGGAGCAACCAAGCAGAAAAAAAAATCACAGCTGAAAATAACAAAGACAGGTATAACTGGCAAGTTTCAGATTGGGAATTTTCTCTGTAACTGCATGTCCTGATACTAAATCCAAAGCCAGAATCTTCATAGGTAGAGTTGAACCACCTGTATGTCTAAGACAGGTCTGCCTGAACAGGTTTGAATGATTAGTTGTGCCTATTTATCTATATGTGAATAACATCTAAGAAATGGACTTTACATGATGCATTCATGGGACCTCATAACTTACTGTTTCCAGTCCCTGTTCTGCCAGTTGTTCCTTTAGCTTTTTTGTTTTGGTTTAGTTTGTTTGCTTGTTTTTCATGAAGACTTGTGCCACACCTGCAGACACTCAGTCAGAGCAGCTCTCTCTAGCAAAACCTGTGCCCAGGGGCTCTGAGATGCATTTGCTGGGGATGTGGGGATTTTTTTCTGTAATTAACCCAACTTAGAATCATAGAATCATCAAGGTTAGAAAAGACCTTCAAGATCGTCAGGTACAACCATCAACCTCACCTACTGAGTCCCATCACTAAACCACGTCCCTTTCTGCCATGTCCACATGTCTCTTGAATACTCCCATGGATGGTGACACCACCCTGACACTTCCCTGAGCATCCTCATCCAATGCTTGATCACCCTCTCCATGGATAAATTCTTCCTAGTATCCAATATAAACATCCCTGGTTTAACTTGAGACTGTTTCCTCACGTCCTACCACTTGTTTTCTGAGAATCATAAACTTTATCTCTTTCTCTCTGTTGTCAGATAATATAAGCCTCCATTACAAGAAAGTGATTGTTCTATATTCTTAATTCATTGCTAATACAGGAATCTACTGCTCGTGTACCAGTGTGTTGTTCCTCAGCCCTCTGAGCAGAGTTAGTCCTGAAGTCTGTTCCCATTTATATGGCAGCCCTTTGAGGTGTTCTGGCATGCTTCATCAGCCACGTAACACTGGGTTGTCTAACAGTAATGGACAAAGCAAGCTGAAATGCAACTTGCCAATAGGTCTGTTACACCCCTATTGTTCATAGGTCCACACTGCGTGATGTGATGCTGCATTGGGATGCTCAGACAAAATCTGAAATATAATGTTATCAAGATCCAAAACAGGGATGCCTATCTAGCCTAGTCCTCAGAGGAAAAATAATGGCCAAATTCCCTCTGAAGTAATATATAAGAGAAAGAATGTCTCAAAAAATTCTCAAGATCTTTTTTTTCACATTTGAGGAAGCCAGCAGGTTGCAGTGGTAACAGAGCAGAATCCTTAATTATCACATATAGGAATAAAACAATGAAGGATCTGTGCCTTCAAGCCAGATCCAGCCCCACCAGGGTCAACAGAAAGTTCCTGCTCACCTCAATGGACTCTAAATTAAGCCCTCGGGCTGTGAGAGACAGCTGCTCTGAGAATTATGCTAGGTAATAGCTACAGACCGGGTGCTGCAGTCCCGGGGGTTAGTGAATATTTTATGATTCAGTTATTAAAAAACATGTGCATCAAACATCTATCGGTTTGGGTATCCATAAACCTGGCTGCTCCTGGGGAGCTGAGGGAGGATATTAGCAAAAAAGATATTTCAGGACTGCAGGAGTCTGTCTCCAAAAAGCCAATACTTCAGCGTGGCAAGGGACTCTGATGGAGACTCTTGTTGCTGCCAGTTAGACACGGGGCTGCCTCTCTCTCTGCTGCAATAAATAGCCAGCACAGGTTATTCAAGGGCAAAACTGCCCTGTGCATGTCCCCAGGCTATGAGCCTGGATGTGAAGCAGAGGGAAAAAGTTTTTGGGAAAGAAACTGATTGCAGGGAGCTAGACTCGGTGAGGGAAGGCTTTAACAGACAGCTGTGATTTTAGCAGTGTTTGTCCAAACTGAATCAAGCTATTTCCAACACAGCCTTGGAGGTATTGCCATTAAAGAGCTGCTGGATAACAATCTACATCAAAATTAGCAGCAACAATAGCACAGTTTCATAGCACTTCTTCAAAACAATAGGCAAACAAGCCAAATCATTGTTAATTATTCAAGGATTGTTAAAGCCTGCTATGATATGTTATGCCTTTCTATTCAGAAATGCCAACCAGTTTATTATTTCTCAGGCTCTGGATGAGAATAACAATGACTACTTGATTGATCATAGTCCTAACTGAGCTGATCCAAGATGAATAGCAAAGAAGATGTGGGAAATGAAGTCTGTATTTACCCAAAAGAAGTTACACAGCCTTTAATTACAAGAGCTGTTGAATTTTTACTACTTTAGTCTTTGTAACTCTTGTATAAATGTTTCATGAGACAATTAAAGATTTCACATGTAGATGGATGTAGTCACAGACATTATTTATCCAAAATAATAAAAAAAAAAATAGTAAACAAATATGTGTTCTTATCATCGAAAAATAGAGTGCCTCTGATTTCTTTCCAAAGCTGACTCAGTGAAAATAGACATCTCTGGAATAAATATCACAAGAATGACTATAAACTCCACCTTGAGATGGTCTGCAGGAAAAAAACACATTCCAGGGGAGGTGATTTAGCCTGTGATACAATGGTCTGCAATGGTCCACTAAATCAAGAGTGACAGTGGCAGTGTTAAAAAGACATTATTCGGTAATGTTTGCCTGTCTTGATTTCCTGTTCTGCTCAGGGATGGTTACAGCAAGCACTGATGCTCCGGAAATTATGGCTGGAAGGAATGAATCAAACTGAGCAGCAGTATACCAACAGAAGTAGACATGGTTTTCTTCAAGTAATGCTGTAAAAGAAAGGGACCTACCACAGCATCTTTATTATAAATCAAATGGTGCAATGTTATGTATTATATTTGAATCAAATGCATCATCACAATGTTGCAGTCATCTTTGAAACTGCATTGTACTAAGTAACTGGAAGGCAAAAGGCAGAGAAAGCAAATGGGGTCAGATTCTGCTCTCTAGTGTCCTGTTTGGAACTAGTTTGTGTTCTTTACATTTATCAACATCCAGTTCTATAAGGAATAAGTGCTTTTTACTAGAAAATAAAGTGTTCACACAAACCCTGCTGTGCCAGTTCAGCTGGATGCTGTGTCCACCTCCATGTAATAAAGCAAAAACTAGATGTACGTGAACAGAACCAGTGGTAGTCCTGGTCAGCTCTCTCTGTAAGCCAGTGCACAGGTAGAAAGACTGAAACATGCTTCCTGTACATATCCTGAACAAGGCAGTGCCACATTAGCCACGGACTTAGTGCCTTTTCCAGACAACAGACACCCCTGTGCATCCTGACCAACATGTCTAGGGACCACCCAGGTCTGGCTCCTGGCCTTCCCCTGGAGAACCAGGAGAAGGGGTAAGCCAAGAGCCTCCCTGCATCACACATCTCCCACCAGGAAAAGGGCCTGTCCCATGTCAACAGACAAGTCTAAGTCAGGAGCCTATTAGCTCCTGATATAAGAATGGTGCAGGGACACAAGGACTGGTTTCATACTGGAAAGCCCAGGGTCAGAAGTGGAATGCCCCTTACTGTGTGATATTGCATCTCAGCAACTATACCTGTGGATACACGTACATCTTGTGTCCATTTAAACTGTATTTTCAAGGTCAGTCACTACAATTCCTGTGCGTAAGTTCTGGTTGCCAGAGCTCATCTTCCAGACAGCAGTCCTTTACTGGCCTCCCTTGCTAGCAGTTGCTGTCCTCACATAAGTTCTCTGGCTGCTCGGGCTGGATGATGAGACAGATACCTCAGCCATCTGGAAGCCATCTGCCTCGCAGGAGTATCAAGTCACGACAGTGAGGGCTGAAGAAATGCTCTCCAAGCTGCCATGTGAAGAATCTGCACAGGCAAAGAAAATCCCTCTGTCTGCTGCAAGGACTTCAAATGTCCTAAATGTCTACTGCAACCCTTGGAGTTACATCAATTTGGAGCACCTGGGGTCTTGTCCCATGTATGAAGTGATTCAAGGAAGCATATTTTTGATATGGCTCAACAAGTGCATCTCAGCCTGATCAGAGGCTGGTTGCAGTGAAGCAGGGCCTGGTCTACCTCATGACTGACAGGTAAAAAGGTGATTTGTTCATCTGTCAAATAGAAAAACTGATAATGAGCCTCTCTTATGGTCTCTGAGGAGGTAAGGAGGTAGTGCATGCTCTTAATTATAGCCTCCAGACTGGATCATTAGCAGGGAAGCAGAGAGCAGGAACATATATACATGAATTCACCAATCCTTCTTACAGTGATTCTGACTGGAGAGAAAAAAACAAGTAAAAGGAAAAACTAGTGAACATGGGGACACTGTACATTTCACTCTCTGTAGCCTGCTTTCCATTGTGTATTGGATGCACAAAAGCCTCTTGGAAAGGGTTTCAAGTGAAACATCTCTGTCAACTGTCATTTGACATCTCATCGCTGCGAGGCCTCTCATCACATCACACAGTGTGGCTGACAGCCCCAGCCACCCCGCACAGCACAAGCACTAGCCTGAAGTCTTAACCTGACCCAGCAAAGGGAGGAAGGGATAAGGGAGAAATCAGAAATGAGCGCATCTGGAGAGTCTGGGTATTTTCAGCTGACTGCATTAAGGAAAATGAAATGTTCTCCAATAATATTTTTAAAGCTTGTTTTCATTAAAAATAAAAACCTTTGTGATCTGCTTAGGAGCAGTGGTAGTGTGGCAGAAATAACGCTGGTCAATAACTGCAATGACAAAACAGAGTCTTAGTAAATGCTATGAATCATTTAAATCAACATTAAAAAAATAACATTATAGCAACACTTCCTACTTCTGTAAATATTAATGAGGAAGGAACTTAAAGTGCAGTTAGCTGTCTGCTGGATTGTAATCATGGACCTGGTACTCCTGGCACAGACATTAATCAAACTTCTGCCCACACCTTCTGCAGGCTTTGCAATCTCTGTAAAATGTCTCTAAGCACCACCGTTGTACCCTGGGTTTTCTGGACAACCTGGATAGGATCTAACTCACCTAATTTAATCCATCTGTAAGTTAGGGATGCAGACTGAGCTGGTGTGTGTGAAATTCTTTGTCAACCAGTGGAAAGACCTCCGCTTTAGGAAAGCAATTCGGCTTACTATAAGTAACTCAAATTAAGATAAGAGGATACCTCCTGAGGAAATAATTCCTTCTGATTGTAGGACCTAGATGCCCCACCTGACTTCTAAGGGGAGTGAAGAACTAGATGAGGCAAGACCCTTCCCTTGATAACCTTGCAAGATTGAGGGGATCACAGGCCCATACTGACAGCAGTTGTGCCCAGCTGGACAAGTTGTACTTTAGTACCTTCTGTTTTGCTCTGGTGGCTCCTGCCAGCCCTAGGGTAAGACCGAATGCTGAGCTGCCAGCAGTGCTGTTCCATGATGCCTACAGAGCTTTCTCTTCTGTGGTTTCTCTCTTCTTGGCTAGTCTCTGGCCTTTTGTTCTAAAAGTCCCTTACTGAAACATACTGCATTGCAGAACTGAGCAGCCAGATGCTTTATGGGTTCCCTTGCCAAAGCCAAAATTTAAACAATTGCTTCAGTGTTAAAAAAAATGCCATATATTTTTCTTAACAAGCTGATTTTCTTTTAATTTGGATCTTACATGGGAGTAGCTTTGATGTCAAAAATGTAAGTGCCAACTGAAGCTTTTTCTCCTCTGTCACCATCCAAAAATCTGAAATGCTGTAAATAGGCAAATTAAACAACTGAATTTTATTTTGGAAATAATTATACATTATTTATATTTATATATAATAGTTTATATTGGAGATAATCTGACATCATTTTTTGAGTTCAAATATTTTTCAGAAGGAAAGAAAAGGGAAAGATCTGAGATGCCTTCTTGCAGTTCTGCCTTCTATCCTGTTTTTTGTTTTGTTTTGTTTTAATCTTAATTTCTTTTTTTGGAATAAATGCTGTGTTCCTACACAAGTCCTCAAACCCACTCCAAACAGAAAGACCATGTGCCGTAGACCCATCCCTGAAATTATTCTACAGCTGGCCTCAGTGAAATGCCCACACACGGCAGGAACATAGAAACGCATTTCACCTAGGACCTGATGTCCAGGTTTACAGCATATATACTCTATGTGATCTCCACACTAAAAGAATATATGTCTCACAATTGTCATCCACTGCCTGCTTATGCATATGTCCAGTGCCCACATCAATGTTTTCATTATGCCTACCGTACATATGAATGGGCAAATTACTCAATGGCATTGCTATTTAGAACTAAAATTTATAGCAAGATGGGAAAAATATTTTTCCCCTTAAAAAACTTTCCCCTTTCTATGGTTAGGCTGCAGGTGACTTTCATTATTGTGATCTATAACCAAGTCTTAATTTGACAGCTCTTTTCCATCAACGTATTACATTACTGTGCTATTATTTCATTTTCCCTAACTCTTACCTGAGTAGGTTCCAGAAATATGAACACTTCTGCTTGTTTGAGTGTGCACTGTTGAGCAGGACAGGATTGTAAGAAGAGAACGACCCCAACTTTCTGCTCTATTTCAAAAAGTGCTGGTGTCCTTTCTTCCCCTCTTCCTGCTGACTGGTAAGAAACAATGATAACCCTCTTTAAATAGATTGGAAAGTGATGGCATTGCATTAAATATACCCTTCCCACTCCAGCTGCAGCTGTACCTGAAGCTAAATACTTGAATCACTGACTAAGAAAATAAAGACATGAAAAGACACGTTGACAAAATCAGCAGCTGCTCTTAGTGGGGCAGTTGTTTACAGTCCCTTGGTTGTTCTTGAAAGGTGTACAAACCCTGGCATTTTCACTAAAACAAACACCATTCAAGAATGAATACCAGACACATTTCTATCTGTTACTGTATTTTGCCATTTATTAGATCTAGAGTGTTGGGCATCCAGTCCAGAAGTCTTTGCTATTCTGAAATATGTGGGTGAGAGCTGCTAAACAACCTAATGACACAGTGGTAACAGTGCTCTCAGCTAAACATTTGGATATCACATTGCCTCTCTGTTACCTGGAATAGACATGTTTGCCATGTACAACTCATGATCTCAGAAGACTGAATTTACAGGGAGGATGTTGTAAAAGCAGCAATATCAAATAAAAACTATTACTGGAAAAAATGCTTAGAAGTTGTTTTTTTGTTTGTTTGTTTGTTTGTTTGTTTTTTTATCTGAAGACATGCTGGAAATATTTCACCAAGGAAGATTTTGGAGTAGTTAATTAAAACTGTAATAGCTACAAGTTGATCTGGTGTTTGAAGAATATGAACATTTTCCTGTAGATTCACTATCTTACCTAAATCTGCTATACATTCTAGTGAGTTAACCCAGGTTTCTGTTTAAGGCATATACCAAAGTTGTCTCTGGAGCCACATCACACTGATCAGCTGGAAGTGAAAAAAATCTTCAACTGGTTCTGGGGAGAGAGAATTAGACTCTTAATCCTCAGGGGAAAAAAAAAAAAAAAATATATATATATATATATATATATATATATAAAAATGTGCAGTGACCCTATTTCACCTGTGTGAAAAGTAGACCATCTGTGATTAATGAATGCTGCAGTCAGCAATAGTTACTCTGAAACTCTCAATTTCTGAGAGTTTAGTGGAACAGGTCCTGCAAATAATAAAACATTTCACATTATTTGGACAACCTATTCCAGTGCTGAGTAAACAGTAAAGTGCTTCCTGATGTTCAGGGGGAACCTCTTGTGTTCCACCTTGTGGCCATTTCCACTTGTCCTGTCCTATTTGCACCTTCCCTTCTTGTATTTATAGATCTTGATGAGATCCCCCTGCGTCTCCTCTTCTCCAGGCTGAACAGTGCCACCTTTCTCAGCCTTTCCTCATAGGAGAGGTACTCCAATCCCTTCATTATCATGGTCTATTGTTAGACTCTCTCTAGTTGCTCCATGTTTCTCTCATGCTGGAAGCCTAGAACTGGTCCCAGCTCTCCAGGTGTGGCCTCACCACTGCTGAGTAGAGGGGAAAGATCACCTCCCTTGAGCTAACACTTTGTCTAGTGCAGCCCAGGATACCATTAGCTTGCTTTGCGGCAAGGACACTGTTGGCTCTTGCTTAACTTAGTGTCTCTCAGGACTGCCAGATCCTTTTCTACAGAGCTGCTTTCCAGCTGGGTGGCCCCCAGCATGTGCTGGTGCCAGGGTTTTTCCTCCCTAGGTGCATAGTAAAGAGGAAAAACTTCATCTTTGTCATCACGTCACTGCAACTATCAGACATCTCTTTAACCTGCACACACAAGCATGGTGGGACATCTGCATTCACATGGAGTCTCACAGCTACTGCCAGACTAAGTGCAAAAGTCTTTCCAGGCAGAGGCCTTTGAGATTTGGTTCTACAGGACTTCACTGGCTCAGAAAGCCTATGAACACCAGGAGGAATTCTGCATGCAGACAGCTTGACGGTCTGGATTCATATGAATAAATATAAGCAAAACCAATGACCTACAGACAGTTGAGTACCTGTAGAGATTTCCATGCCCACACCATGATTTAAGTCACCAAATACCTTTGCAGTTTTGCATTTGAATGATATACTCAGTTCTAATGATGAGAGTGTTACATTTTCTGCCAGTGCTATAAATAAAGGTCAAACTATATTTAACAAGTTGAGTGGCTTTGAACAAGTAGTTCAGAGTCCCAAAGGATTTGAAAGCCATTTGGAAGAATGTCCTGCCTGTGTGACAGAGCCCAGATCCTGAATAGATACAATGCAAGTTTGGCTCCAGCTCCTGAACAAATGCAATATGTATTTGGCTCCAGATCCTGACCGCATTTAAAAAGCTGAAAAAATCTGGAGCTGTTTGGGAGAAAAAAAAAAAAAAGGATGACAAAATTTACAAGGGATGAAACAACAACAAAAATACCTCCAGATCTCCTCTTTTTCTCCCTTATTTTTCTGACTCCAGAGACAAATCTCCAGTCTACTGACATGGAGACCCTACACATGCCTGGCGCACAGCAGCTCCCTTTGGAAGTAGATGATCTTCAAAGTCCCCTCCAACCCAAGCCATTCTGTGATTCTATGATAAGGCTCTTTTTAAGATACATCCTCACAGCTCTGTCCTCTGGGCAGCCTGCCAGGCTTCTTCCTCTGGGTGCGTTTGTATGGAGGTGCAGCAGAGCAGTGGCCAGCACCCACGGAGGAGAACGGCCATGCTGCTACACCATGGAGTGACCCAGAGGCCTCCTTCCACTGGCTGGGTATAAATCTCTATGTATAAGACTCCTGTTTTTGAGTCAACTGCATGTTCTCTTTTGAAATTATTACTGGTTTTGAGTCAACTGCAAGTTCTCATTTGAAATTATTACTAGCTCTATGTTTTTCCTGGTATTTATTATCTTTTTCTAAGCAGTATTTGGACTGCTGACTTTGCTTCTGAAAAATCAAATGCAACGTCATTAGCAGGCTGCTTTGAGAAATGGTTTCATATTCATTTTGTGTCAAAAAGTCCTTTCAGGGAAACAAAACTCATTGATAAAGCTACTTGAATTTAGTGTGTACTAAGTGTGCACTTAGTGTGTACTTAGTGTGCACCGAAATCTGTGTATATGCAACAATATTATTTGTTTGAACAGTCATCCCAGCAGTTCCAGGAAAAATGACTTTCTAAGCATTGAAGGATATAAGCAGAAGATAAAAGCATATGAGGTTTGGTTAACACAGCAGTGGTAGGAGGGCAGGTAAATCACCAGCGGGCTGGTTTCATCGCACGTCTGTACATGTTGTGCTCCCTCAGCACTCTAAGCACTGCAAAATATGACTTCTTGAACACATTTTTATCTAGGAGGTTGCTTAAAAAGAAATGACAGCTCAGCTTCTCAAGAGCTAAAACCAGGATGAACGATGCAAGAAGGCCTTTCTGTATGCCAGGACCAGAGGAGCCCGGCTAGCTACAAGACTTATAACAGCCATGAGTTTTTAAGACTCATGGTACATGTATTAACATGAATAAAACAATCCCCCTGCCAGATGCCACCATCCAGTGTTTCTGATTGACTGGGCAGGTCCAGCTGCAGCATGACCACTGTAGAGATGCAAAAAGTAGTGGAAGTCATTTGTGTAGGACCTGCAGCCTGGGTGGTAAAAGTCTCAGCCACTCCATCTCCCCAGGCAAGGAGCTTGTGAAAAGTCTTGGTGACAACAGGGCACAAACCCTCTGAAAGGCAGAAGCCTCAGTGTCTGCTGGACGTACCTTGGTAGTGCTAGCTGGCCAACTCCAATAGGGGAAGAAAACCTAGTGTCTCTTGCTAGGAGAGGACTTCCTTCTTCAGCTACTTGCAGAATGGCTCCAGTCAAAAGCAAATATCTCTATTGCACCTGGGTATTTTCCAAACTTTTCTCTGTTTCTTCAGTGATTAAAAAAAAAAAAAAAAAAAAAAAAAAAAAAGCGCCTTTTTTTAATTATCATTACCAAACATTTAAATAATGCTATATACCATGAAAGTAAGACACAAACCAGCAATTCCTTCAACCAGACTGGCATGTTCAAAAAATAGGCAATGACCATTGTTTTACACAGAATATTTTCCCATAAACTTTAAAAAATAGTGCTAAAGGACAAAGAAGGCAATGAGGACAAACTGACCTCAGGTGTAAATAAATCATTTTTTGTTTGTTTTGTTTTTACTAATCCAGATGATGCTGTCATTTTTTTCAGTTTTAATACAGATCTCAGGATTTGATTTTCTTTACCATGACTCATCTCTTCAAAGCAATCATTCTGACCTTTTATCTTCTTAAGTACAAGATCTTTATCCATGAAAATTGTAGGGATTTTTTTATATAGAAGTATACCTCAGAAAACTCACTTAGAAAGCAGAAGACAGGAGAGTTAAAAAAAACAACAAAATTTTATAACTGTCATTCTCCTGGTTTTTGGGAGCTTAACTTAGACTTTGCAGAACTTGGAACTAGCAACGTTAATTTATCAACATTTGTAATATGTGCTTGAGTTTATGTGGTGTTTTTACCCTGCTGGGGAGCCAAACTCCACCACAGCCACTTTGTCACTCCCCCTCCTCAAAGGACAAGGGGATAAAATATGATGAAAAGAAACAAAGAAAAGGGCTCACAGGTTGAAGTGAGTACAGGGAGATCATCACAGGCAAAACAGATGGTATAAGGAGAATAAAATAATTTATTGCCTATTACTAACAAGATAGATCAGTGAGAAACTAGAAGCAAACCAAAAACACCTTCCCCCCATCCACCCTCTTCCACCTCCTCACCCCGAGCGGTGCAGGGGAATGGGGGCTGTGGTCAGTCCCTGACTTCAGGGACTCCTCCGCTCCTTCACGGTCACTGTGCCCCTGCTCCTCTCTGCCCCTGCTCCATGGGGTTCATTCCCCAGGAGCAAACTGCTCCAGCACGGGTCCCTCACAGGCAGCAGCTTCCCCCCAGGCCCCCTGCTCCTGCGTGGGCTACTCTCCATGGGCTGCAGCTCTGGCCCGGGGCCTGTTCCTGCAGGGGCTCTCCATGGGCCGCAGTCTCCTCCAGGCCACATCCACCTGCTCCTGTGTGGGGCTCCTCCATGGGCTGCAGCGTGGAGATCTGTGCCATGTGAGACCCATGGGCTGCAGGGGGACAGCCTTCTCCACCAGGCAGCAGGGGAACTGCTGCTGCATGCCTGGATCACCTCCTGGCCTCCTTCTGCACAGACCATGGGGTCTGCAGGGTTGCTTCTCACCTCTCCCAGCTGCTGTTGCACAGCATTATTTTTTCTTCCTTCAATCTGCTCTCCCAGAGGCCCAACCAGCCTCACTCCCTGGCTTGGCTCTAGCCATCAGCTGACTCTGATCTAACAGAGCTGGCTCTGATCTAACATGGGGCAGCTGCTGGGCTCTGCTCAGAAGCCACCCCTGCTATCAAAACCTTGCCATGCAAACCCAATACAGTTTATGTACAGGAAAAACCCTGTGCAGTCCATTCTTTGTTATGTAGGTCCTGGATTTATGAGGCTGAGGATAAGCTGTTCCTGGACTGAAGAGACACCAGTGCTCGATACTTTCAGTCACACCAAGGTGCTGTGACCTGCACTGGTGCATCCGTGCAGTGCTGAGATGTACAGGTACAGAGGTAATTCTGGTGCTTCCTGCACTCTGCAGTTAGCACAGTTGTATATTATGCCAAGTTTATTTGACTTGTGTTTTGCAGTTGCTTTCATCTGAGTTATCCCTTTGGCTCGCATGAACAAGAATTGATTGTGCTCTGTACTCAACAAAAAAAAGGTAATTTCCATATTTGACCAGGAGAGGGCAATATTACGTCACCTAAAAGACAGAAAGGTCACGCTAATAACAGAAATTCATGTTATGAAATAAAGGAAAGAAATTGACGGTTTATAGCAATATAGCATGATACTTCCACTCTCTTTTATAGCTATTTTGAATTTTGCTATTCAGCTTATAAGCATGCCCTTTAGAGCCCAGCTCCCATCGAGACTTCTCAGCCTCCAGGTTGAAGTCTGAAGGTCTAAAGTAAACTTATTTATCCTCAGAGAGCAAGGGTTAATTTCAAAGAAAGGCAGGAACAGGCACTTGAAGAAAGGCAGGAACAAGGAAATAAAATTGCTTCTTTCTTTTTTTTTTATAAGTTCAGAGAAGGTAAAAGAGCTGTCTATGTAGATTTCAGCTCTCATACTGCTGCTCTGGCATTGCAAACCTGTGTGTGTGAGATGCAGTGGCCATGTACATGCAGGCACCACAGCATTCCTTGCATCTTACCTGTTTCTGCTTCCTGCATGCTGGTCTTTCTAGCCCCCTGTTCCAATTGGTGTGTCCTACTGGTCTTACAGTCTAATGCACACTGTGGGTGCACTTCTACAGGTGCCATTGCACTGTAATGTAATTTCTATTCACAGTGCTTTTCCGTTAAGATGAGATCCCAGGGGAATGGAACTAGGGGGTCAGAACACAGCCCAGTGGCATGGATGTGTTTCTTTGGAAGAACCTCATGTTCAGAGAATTTCTGCCAAATCTGGGGTACATTTCTTGGCAGACTGTGCCAGTTTCCATCTAACATTCACCCAGATAATACTTATCACGAAAATCATAGTAGTGCAGTGCAGACAAACAGCATACTCCAAACAATCTGCTGGTTTCAGTCTTTTTTTTTCATATCAAAAAGTCAAATCTTGCACAATTTCCTGCAGAAATGTTGCTTGCTGACTAATTATAAGCAAAGCACCGTGGCTAGCATCTCCCAAATAAAGTTTCATATGATCTTCAGTTGTCCTGAATAGTAAAAAAACAAGTAGCATACACTTCAGAAACACTGTAGACCATAGCAGCCATGGCTTGAAGTAACTGGCAGTTTTTGTGCTTCAAAGAGCTCAGAAGAGTTTTGTAAACATTAAATAATTAAGCACAAAATCTCTGTTGGCTAATATAGGCTAGGGAAAAAAAAGGATCAGCTGACACACTACAGAAATTCACCTCTGCAGAACAATGCATACAACAACTGCACAGTGAGTGAAGACAAATAATTAAAAATGAAGAAGGACTTGAATACAAACATATTTAATTGGACCTAGATGCTTTTGTGAATTGTTCCTTGTTTTTTTAAAAAAATTACAGTAAAACCATGAATTTACTTGCATCCCATCAGCCTGACCAAAGGAACTGTCATGGGATACTGGTCACACACTGGAAAACTGCCTAATTTATCACTGGCTGCTACAGCACCTCAGCAAATACACAGGGTCTGAATAGGTCCAGCCCTGCTGACCCATGAGCTCCCACATGTTAACAGCACAGGCAATAAGGTTGCTGATCAGAATTTAGGAGAACATTAGTGCCAGCAAACATTTCCTTGGCCATAGCACTTGCCAAGGTCTAATGCTACAGAATTTAAACTGTCAGTGAAGTAAGGACATACCATCATCACTTATCCCCTTGTCCCTCCTGTTCTCACAGGAATGCCTTCAAGCTTTCAATAGTAACTTGACAGCCTTCTCCTGACAACACATTTGGAGTAGGCCACTTGAGAAGAGACATCCCCTGGAAATGGTCCTGCTGTCATCACCACAGCAGCATGATGAGTTGGTGATAGCTTTTGAAGGTTGAACAGTCCAACGGTTGTTCTGGTAGACAAGGCCACAACAGCTTACACACCTTTCAGTATTTCCCATGTACCAAGAGATGTGGTGTCCTGGATCCATGTCCTGGATCACAGTCATATAAGAAGTTTTCTGTTGGCAAGAAAAAAATACATAATCACTAAGCAGAGACAGTAACCTGTCCATAGTATCTGTCTACCTGTCAGTACTTTCACTTCTCTTAGTGACTTCTGAACTTCTTGTTCAATTGTACCTGCATCTGATAGAGGAAAAGGCCTCAGATTTTACATTGCTGCAGTTTGCACATGAACTGTTTTATGAATAGAAGGGAAAGTCCCCAGCCCTTGCTCCCTCAGAAGGAAAGGCAGCTCCTGACCAAGCAGAGGTACTACTGCACTTGCCCACAGGGCAGGGAAATGTACTTCACTGGGTTTTATCTCCTAATGCAATAAACCCCTATTAAATTTACTGCAATCATGACAGAATTTAAGTTTACCCAAACTCCACCATCTTTACAACTATTTTGAGATTGTTTTATGCCTCTATATTTACAGTGAGATATTGACACAATTATGTGTGACTCAGTGGGATACTATTTTCAGGGTTGTGATAGTCAAGGATCATATTTTTAGGTGCAGTACAAATGGCTTCTTACCACTGCTAATCGTTATTTTTCTGGTTGGAAGCATCTGCATTTTCCTATCTGTACAACTAGAAGTGGGAAATCATTCATTTTCCTCAAATGATTCTATGATTTTGAGTCAGCCAAGGTAAACATCATAAAACCCGTAGGGTGTTGGCAGTAGCTTATTACCATGAAATGTTTGGCAATAGGGAGTTACTATGACTCCCTCTGCTGTACATCGTAACTACCCACTCTTTGAGACTGCAGCATCCACTTGAGGGACCTAATAAAGATTAAATGTCAGTTTCTTGGCACCTGATACAGGAAAGCTATAGTCAAAATCTCCATACAGATGCACAACTGAAAGCAAATTGGCTTACTGATACTGATAGTAGAAGGACTACTATACTATAATACAAAAATACTTGTGTAAAAAAATATATATATATATATATTATTAAGGCTCAACTAGTTGGATGCAGTACTGAAATAATATTGCAACTTTAGCAACTATAGGATGAAATCTTCAAAAATGCCTAAATCAATGAAAACTATTTCCTTGCTTTTTCCTTTTTTTATGTTTTTCCTACATATATATGAATAGATACAAATTACAGTTTTATCGTGACACAATAAGCATGACATCTGATAAGTCATTTCACAGATTGAAAAAAAGATGTTTTTATGGGAGATCCTGGTGTAGTGGTTTGTGGGAGCCAGAAAAGTGCTAATTCCAATCACACAAAGCCATTGACCAACATTTGCGGCCAGATCACTTGACCTTTTTGTTCTTCAGTCATCCTAGCTGAAAAGTGTATTAAATGTAGTGCTGCTGGAAAATGACAGCGCACGCGTTCATGCATTAATGTATTTTGCCGCATATAGGATATTGTACTTCTCCTTCCCTTTCAGTTTGTAGTTTCTGGTTTCCTAAAGTGTTATGCAGAATCCTGTGCAAGTGATGTTTTACATTTCCTAAACCTTTTATATCCTCGAAGTTTGAGAAATTAGGTGGTATTAGCTTTCCTCTCCTGGATTTCTACAGACATTTCAGGCTTGTCTTTTATCTAAATCATTTTATGGCCCATTAATTGAATAGATAGTGTTTCGCAGCAAAGACTGAAGGGTCATTTAGCATTTTCAGCATGACTACAACATGAACATTCATGTATTTTCAGCCATAAGGCTGATTCTATTTATTTATTTATTTTTACTGAGCTTTAACAACCAAAAAGTGAGCTTGGTATTCATTGTTCTTAATAACTGTAAGTTTTGAGATGAAATTTAAGAAATAAAATAGTTTTGTTGTTGTTGTTGTTTTGGTTTGGTTTTTTTTGTTTGTTTGTTTAAAATGTCATTGCCTCTAATGCCATGTTGAGAATCATAGAAAGGCAAGGGAGGAAAGAATTACTGTTTTTAATTAAACTGAATAAAAACCAACAAGGGCCTACCCACTACCTCCCATTAAACTTGGAGAAAGTTTTCACGTGTGAGGTATGAAAATATGTGTTTTTAAAGAAAATCCATTTAAGTATTATACATATTAACTCAAAATTAGTTTTGTAAACCAGTTTAATCCCTGCTAAAGAACTTTGTTACTGATTCAGATGAACGACCTGCTCAGGGAACCACTGCCATTAGCAGTGAGGTTGTACAAACAGCCTTATAGCCTTGTGTTATGTAGGGTCATAACAAATCAAACAGATAAAGCCACACTTCTCATAATTATTGGTGGTATTCTAAGTACTGGATGGTATTCAAACAATTCAATCTAATCTATGTTGAGACTACTTGGCCAAGTTGTACCATGTGCCAGGGAAAAGGGAACATGCACACTCCGTGGTGTTCTTCTGCCCTTGCAAACTGATGCTCCATCCTTTAAGATCTTGGAAATGTACTGAGCTGCACACACTCTTTTCAGACAGCTATGGATGGATAAAATCCACATTTGATTAAATGGTTGTTTGCCTTTGGAGTCTATAAGATTTCTTGGCTTTTTGGAAAACAGCAGGAAAAAATAGGCATAGGAGTTCAAAAAGAAGGGTAGACTGCAGGACTAGCATTAGACCTTTAGCTAATAAACAGCCTTTCTAAAGTTAATGAGACTATTTACATTCCACGGTATTACTTCTATGGGCATCCTCTGCACTTGAGTTAGTGTAATTTGCTGTGGGTCTTTAATTTCTTAATTTTTCAGTAGTTATTTGTGTGGAGGATATTTTTAATGAGGCTACACTGGAAAGTGAGGAAAGGAGTTGATCATTCATACATAAGTACCTGTAACTGAGAGTTAACAGGTACTTTAAAACTTCCTCATTCAACTTTCATTCAACATTCAAGGCCTGCCAAAGAGTATGGCAAGTTATAGTCTATTGTATAATTTAAAGTAGTGAAATCTTTGAGATGTTCTTTAAAAGACAATGTTGTCTTCTTGAATAGCAAGTAACTATACTTAATTTATAAGAATTAGATGTTATTGTTTCAATTCACAAGAAGAGATCATAATCTTTTACTCACATATTACTCATTCTTATGAGAAATTTGGCTTTTTTTAATCTATCACATGACACAGTTTTCATTCTAAGGATTCTCTGAACATCTAAACATCCACTTGGCAGTACACAACAAACACTTCACATATATAAGTAATGAAGGTGTCACAGTATGACAGCTGCATAAGAAGGCAAAACTTTCTGAATGCAGGCTATGGCCAAATTCCAAGGAGATAGATACTTCCTAGGGGGGAAATATAAAAAAGTAAAAGTATAGACTATTACAGGGGGAGTGAAGGGTGACAGTTAAGAAAGAAAGAAGGAGCATAGAAAGGACAAGTGCCGAGTCCTGCACCTGGGGCACAACAACCCCAAGCAGAGCTACAGGCTGGGAGAGGAGTGGTTGGAAAGCTGCCTGGCAGAGAAGGACCTGGGAATATTGGCAGATAGTCGGCTGAATATGAGCCAGCAGTGTGCTCAGGTAGCCAAGAAGGCCAACGGCATCCTGGCTTGTATAAGAAGCAGTGTGGCCAGCAGGGCTAGGGAAATGATTGTCCCCCTGTACTCGGCTCTGGTGAGGCCGCACCTCGAGTACTGCGTTCAGTTTTGGGCCCCTCACTACAAGAATGACATGGAGGTGCTCAAGAGAGTCCGGAGAAGGGCAACAAAGCTGGTGAGGGGTCTGGAGAACAAGTCTTACGAAGAGCGGCTGAGGGAGCTGGGTTTGTTCAGTCTGGAGAAGAGGAGGCTTAGGGGCAACCTTATGGCTCTCTATAGTTACCTTAAAGGAGGCTGTAGCGAGGTGGGGGTTGGTCTGTTCTCCCACGTGCCTGGTGACAGGACGAGGGGGAATGGGCTAAAGTTGCGCCAGGGGAGGTTTAGCTTGGATCTTAGGAAGAACTTCTTTACCGAAAGGGTTGTTAGGCATTGGAATGGGCTGCCCAGGGAAGTGGTGGAGTCACCATCCCTGGAGGTCTTTAAAAGAAGTTTAGATGTAGAGCTTAGTGATATGGTTTAGTGGAGGACTGGTTAGTGTTAGGTCAGAGGTTGGACTAGGTGGAGGTCTCTTCCAACCTAGACGACTCTGTGATTCTGTGATCTATGGACTCTTACACCTATTGTACAAGTAGTAGAAAATGTGATGCCCCTTACTTGTATTATTTGATATGGGGTAGAACTAGGATTCAGGCAGTACAAGGAATTGCAAAAGCAGCTAAAGCAGGAGTCACTGAACATCCAGAGACATCTTTACATCCGTGTGCATATTTTCACTTCTTTCTGCTGTCTGACTGTCTGTTATAACCCTCTCTCTCTCCATTTTGTCCCGCTGCTTTGTCCACCTCAAGCCACTGTAACTAACAATGGCTGCTGACATCCCACTGTTCGCTGTACTTCCTTTTCCTCCTTCTGCACTTATCTCATGCATTTGCATTGAAAGGTCCCTGGGACAAGAGACTCTCAAATATTGTGTTTTCACAGTGCCTTTAGGCCAACTCTGGTTCCTGAACTGATTTATCATACAGTGCTAATCTACTCACTGTAAGAAGGCACAGAGTGTCTTAACAGATAGCACTTTACAATAGATTATGCTCGCTCACTGCTGAGTCCAAGACCAAGATAACACTATATGTCTACTACTTCGACATTCATAAGAATACTAACAGGGTACCTTCTAAATAAATTAAAAATAAAAATAAAAAAAAATATATGTTCTATCACGTGATTTCTTGTACATGTTTCTCTACTGAATCCAAAAAATTCTTGCAATAGGCATAAAGAAGGACTTCAGGGGGATATTACTTCTACCATGAAATTCTCTCTGTTTTTCCTCAAGCATATTAGGAATGTGTCCATATCAATTTTCTCAAAAATAAAATGGATAGATGGCTTATAGATAGAGAAATGAAGGATTGTAACTGAACATTAAAGGCTTTGGTGGGATGAAAGTTGTGAAACAAGTTTGAATCAACTTACTGAGAACTTGGAGGGAACTTGTTGCTTCCAGGCGAATATCCAGTTCAGATGCTGATATCCATGGAATCCAGTAGGAGCCACCAAATACCCAGGATAACACCGAGTTGACCATTCATTCATTACACCAATGGTCTAAGCTAACACAACATTGAGTAGACCATTCATTTGTTACACCAGTGGTTCAAGATAACACAGTTATCTATATCTAAGAGGTCTGATATACTGTGATGACATACTAGAGGCTTTTTAGGTTCCTCCATTGGCCCCAAAGGCAGAAGATGACAGGAAAGAAGGAATAGACATGAAGAGCAGTTGCACAATTTATACAAAACCATGAATATAGTTATACCACCATTTTCTCTGGTAGCAAAAGTGCTTGAGAATTTCCTGATTCTCTTTTTTTCACCTCTCTTGTCCTCACACATTTCACTTTGTATACTGCAGATGACAGCCCACAAAGCTGTGCACATGAAACACTCTGAGCAATGCTGCAAACAAAATCACCATGAGAGTAGGAATTCCAGTGGCAACACAAGCAGGGAACTTCCCGAACTGGTTCTGCCCACAGAGAAAGACAAGTACCTATACCATACTTCTAATTTTTCCTATCAGGATATTTGCATTCATAGTAATGGATTTAAAATAGATCAGCTTTTATATAATTGTGGGAGACAGTGCAGAAATCTTGATCCCCAAGTTAGACCACTGTTGCAGATGAACTTATCTTCTATATTCTTGCTTGTGCTTATCTTAACCAAGCTAACAAGCTCAGGCTTGCCTGTCTTATTTTCCCCGATCTGTGAACACCAATGATAACATTTACTAGAGAACAATGTATTAGGAGAAATCAATTGGACCTTATGAAATATATTAGTACCCATGCATGCAAAATTCCATACCATGATTTTGCATGTTCTGGTTCATCAGAAAAATGTGAAATAAACGTTATTTATTTCACAAACGCAGACATATTTAAAATACATTCTTGTTATTTATAATCTCTCCTTCTATATTACTGTTTGACCATCACTTCTGACACCTGGAAGTTAGGTTTGCATAAACCTCTGCAACCAAAAATTTGTCTCACTGATATTTATATAACTTTGATAACGAAGATTTTTTTTAAGTCATGCAAATAATTCTGTTGTGTAAAGTCAGACCATACACAAGCTTTATGATGAAATCATTTGTGTTGTGTCCTTATTTAGATTTCCATATTTACTTAACAAAAGGTTTCGCTGGGGCTTTTCAGTCCATATTTACATAGATCCATCAAAGATGGCATAGTTAGACGCAGGATGTAGTTGAAAGTAGACAATAGCACAGCAGGGTTAAGGTATTGGGCTGTGGCTAAAGTGTTTTGTTAGGAAGATCTGATAAGTGCTTAGACTTTTTGCTAAAATAAAGACCCTAACAACAGTGGGAATTCAACGGGGTAATCACACTTAATGCAGACTGTTTAGAGCAATTAGAGTTGATTGGCAGTGTCTTAAAGCCCTTAAACAGAAACAACATATAAAAAGAACTGACCTCAATTGGATTTCAGCTTCATTGCCAGTTTCAGTCTAATGCATTATATCAACTGGTTTAATGCACTTAAGAGTTAAAGTAGTTTTATTAGTCCTGTGGCTGTAAAGTATTGTTACTAAGACTTCTTCTATCACAGAAATATTAAACACTTCATGTGGTACGCAGGTGTATCAGTAGACACTGTAAATAAAGCGTTTGTTTTATTATGTTTGTTTTATTTATTAAAGCGTTTGCCAAGGGATAGATCTCTGTTCTGAGATGCCCATGAGGTATTTATCAATGAATGGATCAGGAATACCGAGGGTAAAGGCAGAAAGACAGTGACAGATGATCCGATAGCAGAACGGACTGCAAACACAAAGTTTGTGAATGCTCATTTTTAAACAACTCTGGTTTTGTGCCTATAAATAACATGAGATACTTAAACTACAATGGATACAATACTCTGATTTAAATCTATGCAGACAAACTGAAGTCACCAGAATAAGGCTGACTTTTCCTTTCCCAAGGATGCACCACATAGCTCTAAGTGGAACTAGGGAATGCAAAGAGTTGCAAGGTCAGTAACAGAGTGCTTTGGACCTTTGACAAGACATGTTTCTGTGATAGTATGATAATATCTTTGGGCCCAAATTTGTTAAGGTGCCCATTGATGTCACCAAATTTTCAGTAGTAGTCTGTCCTTGACAGATGAACTATCTGAAATGATAATGTCGTGTTTATCTAGTCCTTAGGGTACAGACAGGGCTTGGTCAGAACACAAACCATCTACCTGGAGCAGGTTAAATGATGGCAATCCAAGCCAAAATTACCATACCCTCAGCTGAAATGCAGGGCTAGACTATTTGCATGCTCCTAAATTGCCATAGTGCAGAACTTAAGTAGTTTAAAGCACCTCGATTTAGAAGGCAGTAATTTTTTTTAAACTGTACTGTCCCAGGCATTTTTGAATGTCTATTCCTTCCAATATTTTGTATTTTATATATTTATTTTTATACATTACTTATATGTTGATATCAAGACATCTTGTGTTGATCTGACATTTGCTTCTCAATAATGATATGCATTAGTATACTATAACCATTGAGATAGTGTATCTGCTACTACAGGTGTTGCAAAGTGATGCAGAGAAGGAACACAGATACAAGCAGGCTGCTGTGGCTGTCACTCCAGCCAGTGCTTTTGGGGCTTTGGGGGTAGGAGACAAAGCTGAAATCCACAGCTGAATACACTGCTCTGGAAGCAGATTTTATGCAGTCAAACTCATGTCTCAAGTTTGAAATAATGACCAAAGAGAATAATACTCTGACAGTTTGAATGTATGGTGCGGTTAGTATATGCAAAAAGGATAAAATCTTTTGGAGAAAATCTTCTGGAGAAAATCTTCTAGGAGCCTTCATTTGCATGAAGCTTCACCAGAAGATTTTGCTTTATGACAGCAAAGAAAGCTGCTGTTTTAACTCTTCTAATCAAAGCCTTAGGTTTTATCAGTAGTCATAATGATCCCGTCTACACAAGGCTGGGAATCGCCTCATCCGTTCAGCATCCAGCAGATAAGCTGCTGGTCTGACCAACTCATTCAGGCTCTCTCCATGGTCAGTAGAGCCAGAATAAGCACCTTCACAGTGATATTCCTCCCATCCCTAGACAGGTATATAAACCAGGTAGGACAGGGAGGTATCTACAGTGACTATCTACAGGAAGCACTTACACAATCAACTCAAGCTGGGAGCTTACCTTTAGCTTAGCTTTCAGTGATGGAAGTTTAGATAAATGCTTGCAAGAGGTGGCTAGCACAGTCCAGACATCAGCAGAATTGTGACCTTCTTCAGCAAAATGATCAGGGGAGATCTAAGCCAGGCAGATCCCTCATGCTTCCACTTCAGCAGCAGATGATGAAATCTTTCATCTGCTTTCAAATCCTGTAGGACCAGAGATTTCTTTTGCCATTTTACACAAATGGTCTTGTACAAATGGGCAACTGCTGAGCTGTTTGTATGCTCCACTTCATTCCTTACTGGTCATAAGCTACAAGTTTCAAATCTGTTTATGCACACATTTCACCAAAACCAACGCAAGTAAATGATGTTCCATATACAAGTAGTTTCTATGTTTCACTACCTTAGAAAACCAGGAAAAGTGAAATTAAAATAATCTTACGCTTTCAAAGGCAAACTCTCAAAACTTAAGGAACTTCATGGCTGTTTGGCTAATAACACAATTTTGAGGCTTTTTGCCATAAAAACAGCTTTGCTCTAAGATCTGTTTTTATTTTTAAAACATTAGCTAGAGGCTTGTGGCTACTTAGAGTGTTAGTTAATTAAAAAAAAAAAAATAGCAAACACACACACACAAAAACAAAACAAAACAAAACAAAAACATTAAATTAACATCCTTTCCCTTGCCATGGGGAGCACACAGCCAGAGGATAATGAGTTTTATTAACTCTCATAATGTCAGTGTTGATTGCATCCAAATATTGGATCCATTATTTGTCGGTCCCCAAAGAACCACCTACAGAAGCAAACGGGTCAAGGATTAATTGATCAGAGCAAAGTTCTCTCCTTCCAGACACGGTTTTGCTATTGTGGCATTTACACATGCAGGATAGGAGAGCCAGACTTTGAGACAGGGCTATTTCTACACTGCACCAATCAGAGTACCACCTTCCTTTTGCCTGGGTTCTCAGATAGGCAGTGACATTACTACAGCCTTGCAGCAGCTGCCAAATACAACACTGGTCTCAGGTGGAACCTATGGAGGAGCTCTCCAACAAAAGGGCGTTTGTTTGTTTTTAAACCCAATTCTAATTTGTGGAGATGGAGATGTAACCTGAGACTACACGGCCTTACAGGAAATTCTCACCAGTTAAGGAATCTCCATCACAGGAATTTGGAGAGACATCTCCACCCTAGACTAAGGAATAGATCAGTGATTAGGACACTTGCCTGGGATGGGGAAGACCTCTTGTTCCTCTGATGGTTTTGCACTTGGCTCAACAATGAGCCTTGGGCTATTGAAGAAAGAATTTTTCACAGGCACCTCTGAAGGTTAGTTGACAAAAACTGTGTTGTTTCATAACATAGAAAAAAAATACCAAATATCTAGATGTTATCCCTGTATCTCCTAAGTAGACTTTTCCCTCAAATTCCCTCTTGACTACACCATCAGTGAGATCTGTCTAGATCCATGTCTGAGGGTAGGACAGATAAATATATAAAAAGGGGAAAAAATAAAAAGAAATCTGCTCTCTAAGTTAACTCGTTGTTGAGGATCCAAGAAACATCAGTAGCAGCAAAAAGGAAAGGGAGCATATCTAGGAATGAAGGAACAAAACCTGTTTTGCCTTGTTGGGTAACAAGTAGCCTTTAGTTCATGTTCATCATATGATCAAGTCACCTCTATACATTTCTCTTCCTACCTTGCTCATTGTCCTCCCCCCCCCCCCCCCCCCCCCAATTTTATTTTTCTTTTTTCTTTTTTTAATCCAGCCTTTATTACAAGCAGGCCTTAGCTGGAAAGAATTGGCAAATACCCATGACAACCCCCATGGTTTGACCTCAGTGATATTTTCTAACCTGTAAATAGCAGAGAATCCTGCAAACTCTGAATACTCCACAGATTTTGAGGAAGCAGTTAAAAACAATTGCTTCCATGGTGCATTCTTGTCAGCTGGGGGTGAATTTTCAGGAATTTCCCTCATTGCTCACATCAGGCTCAGCCATCTCTATTGTTCACATGTTGACTCGCCCTGGGACTTGCTCTGTGCTGTGCCAGCCAGTTCTGTAGTAGGGCTATGCAGGTCCTTAGGGGGACTGTCCCGTCTTTCTGAAATTAAACAGAAATGCCATAATTTCTTGCCCCTTAAATTGTCTTTAAGTGGATTTCATTTTGGATTTAGCTCATGTTCAGGTGAAGTTTGAGAAGCAGAACTGGTTGACAGAAAAAAAGGTGTTTAGATGGTATTTTTCAGTTGCAAACCCACATACCAGTCAGCATTTCCTAGCTCTTTTACAGAATACTGGTAAAAGTAACATCGAAGCAGTTCAACAGTTAAGATATATCAAAAACTGATGTACTCTGTTCCCAAAATGCATCAATATATTAAAAACAAAGTAATGAAATGTAGGAATTTAAAATATATATTTTAAAAAATGCACAAAAGCCTTCTGAAGAAGATAAATACAAGATGCATTTGGGTCACTGCAAATTGTAGTACTTCGCAATGTGTTCCAAAAAATTGTAAATTCTCAACTCCAGAAAAACTCCAGTGACAGAACTAAACACAGGTTTTCAAGAAATACATCTGTTACTTGTACATTTTACCATGCTACTAAGAGCTGAACAACATGCTAATAAGACTCCAGAAATATCTTAAATTCAAACCTTCCTGAAGCACATTTCCATAGATTATTTTCCTTTTTTCCACTAACAACAGCAGTTAATCTTGACAATGTGAATGGAACATATTCCATGCCAGTTTCAAAAATCACTTCACTGGTTTCATACAGCTGATTAAGTAAATTCTCTATAGTAACAGTGAGTTGGGTGACCCAGCAATGGTTGGCACAAGCATTCACAACTCCACATTACTGGAAAGTAGATAACATACCTATAAAATGAGATGCTGCTCTCTTATTTTATCTAATGCAACTGCTCATGGGCACATCTTCTGAAGAAGACTGGAAAATGGACATGATTACAAAGAAATTTTAAATTAAAAAAAAAAAAAAAGTTTAGAAAAATAGATCAAAAAGCACCCATAAGCCAGCACCATCACTTATATCAGTCTCAGTAAAACAGTAGAGGAGATAATGGGGTTTAATGTAGTCTGTAACAAACTTTGAGCTTGCTTATTCTTGAGGAGCTCAGCAAATCTTCCACTTAATGCAGCAAGCCAAGCTCTCCTTAAAATCGGTGATGTTGCTGGATATTAATATTGAAAGCCATCTGCAGCTGGGAAAGCTGCATGTATTTTAGACAAGGCAAAGCCTCCAGGGTGGCTTTGTTTTGTTAAAATGGATAGAGAAGCAGGTTAAAGGATATGAAGATAAATAATAAATGAGTGACAGTTCAAGACCACAATTAGGCCAAGGTTAATAAGGAGTAATTCCAAAGGATAAGGGATTTCTCTTTAGAAGTAACATACATGTAGTAAATGTCTTGCTGTAAACTTAATAGATAAAGCCACCTGGCATTACAAATGATTACAAAATAGGAAAGAGGTTATACATAGGAAGAGCGTAGGTAAAAGTCAGATGACTAGCTTAACCTTACATGAAGTCAGGCAGTAAGTTTTGTTTACCTCTGTACACTCTTCCAGTGCTCTAGTGAATGCTACAAGCACTTACAAGACACACCTGCAAATATTTTTCTCCCTTGAATTTTCTCCCCTTATACTGCCTCAGCAACAACCTCATGCTGATGTTCCTGGAGAAAAAAACATCAGTGCATTTGTCTGTCCTCTTGTCACACAATCCTAATATTCAAGAAGGGGTTTTCCAGGCATAACTAGCTTTTCTCTGTCTGCTACTGGCACAACTGAAAGGGAAATCCCTTTCTATAGGGACTTGAAATTTGATAACTGACAGGAACTATACTAAGTTCTGCTCATCTGTGTGCTATCTATTTTCCATTTACCTTCTAGACTGGTAGGTCTTCTCAAGGCGACTGGGGCAACCTGGAGAAAATAACATTTACCAAAGAAAAATGTTGAATTAAATTAGTGCCTAACTAATTTAATTTTTTTTCCTGACTGTCTTCTCACTGTTTATTTGATCACACCATAGTGAATGGCAAACCTCCCTATGATATGTCTGGCTCCTGCTGAGCATATTAACTTATCTGTCTCTTAATCCCATCTTTTACATAATCAATTCTTGTGACAAACCACAGCATTTCATCCTTTTTTTAAGTTCTTCAACTCTAAATGTCTTTATGTTATTTTACTTTTGAGAAAGGGCACACATCGTAGAAACAAGATACTGACTAGGTATAAATTTGTTACATGAGATCAAGATAACAAAGGGCACAAATGCAAAAAAAAAGATACTGACAATGTACAGGTTTGATACATGAGATCAACGTACGATAGGAAAAAAATTATAACTGGTAAGAAACAGGACTTAAATAAGAGATCATAAAATTATGACACCATCTCAGGAAAGGGAGAAAGCTTTCAGAGTGATGTAAATCACATTATTAGTCAAGACTGACTACCTCTTTGAGCCTGCAGCAGTGGAAGTGCCACTTATCATGCATTAGAATACATGCACTTCAGCCACAAGTGCAGGTTTTCATTACACTAACTCCAATAAATAAGTAAATAAAAAGAGCCAATTCCATGGTCAAACCCTAGTTTATCATAAGTCAATAAGAGTTATCCTCCAAATTTGCTTTCTGGGTCTTTCTATCAAGACAAATTTTTGGTATGAATCACTGATGTTGAGAGGAATGGCTCCTAAAGTACAACGTGAAATCATTTACACAGGAATATAGGAGCACAGATATCCTCTTTTACTGATAGAAACTAGCTTTGCTAAAATAACCTACTATTTTTTTTTTTTAATCTAACATATAGCCAGCCAGAGAGCCGATGTGTAGCCATAAGGATATATAAGCAAAAGTAGAAGTAGAAGTAACATACACATGACCAGGTGCTTTAACAGAAGGACATCCTCCAGCTATCAAGAATTTAAGAAATTATCATTTCTCTAACTAACCGGCTCCCCTCAAAACAAAAACAAAAAATATAACTTCAAAGAAACATCAAGCACCACATCAGCCCAGAAGTACTACAATAATAATAATTTTCCTGAAGGTTGCTCAAGCAATCACTGTTGTGACACTCATTGTTTCAGTTGCAGAAACAATGAAGGAGATAGTGGAGGAGCTAATACACCTCTCTGAGTGAAAACAGTCTTGCCAAAGACCTGGCACAAGGCTGTTATCCTCCTGGCACCTCCAGAGAAGTTCCAGGTGGTATCAGCTCAGGTAACCAACATTAGCTGAGTGATTAAATGGATTACGGCCTCATCTCACAAACATCCTCACAAGAGGAGCTTTTACCCAACATGAAAAACTGAAAGAATTAAATTTCCACTCTGTTAGAAGCCCAGTGGATCTAAAATACAAACTAATACTGGAGATACGAGATATATTTTCTTAAGGACTTAAATGTAAAAATATTCCAGGGCAATAAGTAATTACAGCATTTGCAACTGCTGTTTAAAGGTAGGCATGATATTTCAGATGTCATTTAGATGATCTCCCTCTCTGTGTAGAAAACTGCGATAAACAAGCAGATATCATCACTAGGCTAAGCAAGAACAGGCCAAAAACAAGAACCCTGTGCTATGTGCACTGGATATTTCTAAAGCAACAGCATACCAAGACAGTAGTAGCTGGATATACTTTTGAAAGCTTAACTCTCAAATTACTTTGGCAACAAACAATTGACATGGTCTCTTAAAATCCTGCCTGATGTCAAAGAGCTCTGCTTCTCATTTGTGTTACCTCTTAAATTTCCTATTTTCCTAGCTCACAACACTGTGCCCAGCCTGCCGGAGAGAGAAGACTGCAGTAATTATTGCTGATTACCATGTTAAACTCATTAATGATGTACGGTGTCTTATGTTCATGTATCACCTACCTACAGACAGTGCATACTTCAAACAATGGTGATTATATTTCAAGATTGATACATTTGCTTTTTATCCTCTTAGATCAATCCAAAAGACATACATCTATTGGTCATCTTTATAATAAACCTGACAAATGAAAATATTGCTGATGGTCACAAATCTTAATATTTCCTCATTCTGTTTTGATTTTCTCTGCAAGGATGATTTGGTCCCACTTGAGAGGTCCTTTAGACTAAAAGCCTGTATATTAAGATTACTTACCAGTGGATGAAATAGCTAGATAGTTTAGGGGATTTTTCATTCCGGGATTACCAGTAACTAAAATATGGCCCACGGTGGCTCTGGGTGGTAGCTGTTGAGTGACCCAGAAAAAATGAGCTGATAGTAGAAGTCAAGTCCTTGGGGACTAGATGTCCAGGTGGGAAGGGTGAGTGTTGATGGTCAAAAAAGACATCAGAGTCCAGCTGAGTGGATGCTAAGCACAAACTCCCAAAGTCTCCCAGACTCCTTCGTGAGGCCAGGAAGGACCTTGCATACAGCAAAGACATTACCCTACTTGCAGTTAAAACCTTTAACTTTCCAGTGCCACTGGAAACCTGTCCTGCTAATTAATTTCTCATTTATAACTGACAAAAGGGAGGAGAAGGGGGAAGGAGAGGGAGGAAAGCAGGAGGTAAGCGGGAGACATAGCTACAGGCATGTGGGTCCATCCTGATATGAAGCATGGTAAAGCCAAGTCTCATAAACCCTTCTGTAGCAGGAGTGTCCTGAAACAATTTTCCCTGTTTGTTTCTAAAATGAAAATGTTAGGCACAAGGTTTAAAAAGCAGCAAATGTTCTCCAAATGTTAACCAGTAGGCTTGTTGTATTTATGATGGACTTTTTTCAAGATACTAACCAATAGTGCAGATATATTTTCTATGGACTTTCTCTGAAGTGTTAACCAGCTGAGGTATGTAGAGTTAAAAAACATAAGCAAATATATTTGTAGATGTCTTCATTTTAATCTCTCTCTTTCTCTCTCTCTTCCCCCCCCACTTCCATCTACCACATTGAAGCCATTGTTATTGCCCTCTGGTTAATACTAAAGTTTTCCTGGGCAATTATATATGAGTGCACTTGTGCAGGACAGAAAGGGAGTCATTAAAAAAGTATCTTTGCAGATAGACAGTAAAGATCATTGGATTTTCCTTTTCAATTTCAGTAATATTTTAACCTTGATTTCAGTGATTCTGTGTTAACAGACTCATTTACATCCTACAAGTAGCAAGTATTAGAAAGGCATGTTTCAGTATCATCTGGGGAAAAACAAACAAACAAAGAAAAGAAAAAGAAAAGAAAGAAAGAAAGAAACAAACAAACAAAAAAACACCTCTAACAGAAATACCATTCAGACCAGATTGCAAGTCCAGGTGTGCAAGTCCACTGTGTACTGTTCACCACGATTTTTGCTGGTGTTCTGTAGTCATAGCTCACAAGTGAAGTATTAAAAGGGTAAAATTGAACTTGGGTAGGGAAAACAGGACAATTTTGGGGAGGATGGAAATGCTTTCTCTCTAATGAACAAACAGTCCCATGTTCATGGCTGTCAACTGCTCATCAAGACACAAAACTTAATCTAAAAACTAATTTGACACAAGCACCACAGCTCTAGAATTTCACCCTTTCAGTTCCATCTGATAACATAAGCAAGATTACCTGCACACTTTTCCAGAATACTGACTGCAGGTTGATTTTGTAAATCCGTATCATTCACATATATGGATTTAATCGCCCATTAGAGAACTAGGTAGAGTCTCTTTTTATCTCCCAAAAGCTGAAATAGACCACCACCAACAACAAAAATTGCCATCTGAATTCCATGTCTCAGGCCCTAGGTATAATTATAATTTGTATGCACAGACAGAATTTCATTTCACAAATTGTACTGTTCCAAAATGTATCTAAAATAGCATATCAAGGTGTATCAAAATATCACTATTGCATTACTGAAGCACACTTCATCTGTAATTGCTTTCAAGCTAACTAATCTTCCTAATTTTTCTTCATTATCAATGTTTTACTACACCGGTTTTTGGTTTTGTTTTTATTTTTTATATATATATTATATACAAAATTATTAGTCCCCTCTGGTAAGGACAAAAGATGAGAATGCCAGCTCATGAAAATTCAAATGCTTTACCTACCTACCACTGTAATCATTTCTTCAGTGCCAATTTCTTTAATTGCTTTTCTGAATTTTCCTCCAAAGGGTTATTTTCTTTCTTTTTTGTAACAAAAAGATTCAAATATGAAAAGTTTACTTTTGAAAATAAAATGAAAAAAAGTATAAGTTATTGAAATAAAATATTTTTCTGAAATTTCCAGTAAAATAACACATAAATCAACACTGGATGCAAGAAAAGCTGCTACTTCAGAAGAAAAGCTGCTATGGATAGCTTACATTAAATATTATATCTGTCCATGACTGTACATATGGAAGACACATTAAATGCTATTTTTAGGACATTAGTGTTTATTTCTTGTGTACCTTTTGGTTAAAAACAAAACAAAAATCCATCAGTAACAACAACCAAACCTCACCCACATTACTGTTAATGTGAGAGCAATGAGCTACAAAACACAATCAGAGAGGCTATAAATTTGCTTCTTAATGAAACCACTAAGGTTTTTGTGGTACCCTGATTACTTGTAACAAAGCAATTGTGTAATGAAAGTTTAAGATTCAACCTTCTATAATAAACACTTAATAAGCCACAAAATAATGGTTCACATTAATTGGTTTTGCCTTAACAAACATGTTTTTGTTATTAGGTTTGTAAGCCACCTTGCCTCATTCCACATCTAGCCACCTTGGAGCAACCAGCTCAAGCAGTAAGAAATTATGTTGCCAGCCTCAATATTGCAAAGAAAAGGCCAGTACGAGCAAACATAGATTTCTTGGAAATTAGACTAGCTGGACTAAATTCCTCTCTGATGTGATTTATAAGTTCATCCAACTTAATTTGCTGATAGGAAGCTGAGCACTGTACTTGGGTCATTTGGTCTGATTTATACCAGAAAAACACACAAAAGAAAATGGAGGTTCTCTATCTTGTTCTTGTCCTCTCCTAGATTCTTGTTACTATATAACAGGCATCCTTTTCCTTTAATTACCTTCTTCATGGTTTGAGAGCTTTGATGACTTGATTAAGCCTTGCAGTGCAGTTCCAGTCCCTACCCATCTGATTAATTAGCCCAAACCTTATTAACTTCCTAATTCTAATCAATAATGCACTGATGCTGAACCGTGCAAGGGCAAACTAAGGATAGCAATTTTATCTGAAGACACAGAGCCACAGACCATTTGTTCTTTTAACTATACTTCTTCACAGTTGCAAAATTAAAGCTACAGGTCATGAATATAATCATATAGTGATGTATTTTGGCACAACACCTTTCCCACCTTAACCACATTTGCAATAGTACTCACACTGACATAGACATATTGCTGGCATCTCTGTGCTGAAATTAAGTTTTCTGAATATTTAGATGTTGCTGGTGAAGAATGGTACTGGGTATGTAGTGGCTGCAGTCTCGTTCACCTCCGGCAGCTGCCCTGCCTGACCGTCTCCTCCATATGTCTGTGTGAGGGCAGGGAGACCAAGTTTCTTACTTTATCATGTCAGCATTTATGTCCTGGCTGAAGGAATATTTGAGTCCACACAGCCAAAACAGCCCCCAGCAGAGTCAATGTAGATTTAACTATGGGTGGCTCAAGGGTAGCTGGGAGAGGGTGGCCTTCCCTTCTCCCTTGATTCCTCTGCCCTACCTCTGTCACTGCACTGGTTCTGAAGGCCTAAACACTACACAAGTCTTGACAGAAGAAAATCAGTAATTTCTTTCCCTGGTGTTATCTGCATGTGCCAGCAGAGAATTCAAGCATATCCATAACAGCTGCACAATATACCAGGCAACTCCTGTTTTGCAAGTCTTGATTCTCAGGTTCCCACTTTCCTACTCAATGTTTGACTACTACCAGCACTATTTTAGTTACTAATGGGTGCTAGACCTAATTGCCTAACTTTCATAATCATCAGTTGTGAGTTTTTGTTTTTCATATTAGTACTGATAGTGAAAATTATATTCGAAGTTCTCCAGAAGTCTGATTCAGCAGAGATTGCACATTAGATAGCTGTACTTGTTATAAAAAAAATGTTGTTGTTTTCAATCAGTTTGAGATTCTCTAGCTTTCAACTACAGAGGGCAAACTAACAAACAAAAAACCACCCAAACAAGAAAAACGCCTCTTTTCCATTTCTCCCACCCATAATAAGTAGACCTCCTGGCAACAGCAAAGACAGTAAAAGGTACAGCTTACAGCACACTCCTTACTAATGGAGACCACTTCTGGTCTGCATCTTTGGAATTTAGGATAAGGGTCGGTAAGTAAGGCTGATGTTTGCTGTTAACTATCCACCATTTATTCTACAAATAGAAACAGACAACTTCCAACAACTTCCAACAACTCTGTTATTCAGACCAAAGCCATCTGAATAACAGAGCTCATGAGCACCGTATTGTGCTGAGAATGTCTGCAAACGAGGAGCAGCAAAGGTAGAGTAGCCAGTGGGAGAATGCAAGTATAAGGGTTTATAATTAAATGCTATTGTTATTCTTATTTTCACTGGGTTTTAATTTTCAGATCACATGAGCAGTTGTTTTTTTTTTTCCTCATCAATGTCTGCCTTTCTAAACAATCTATAGTACCAAGTACCTCCATTATGCTTTCCGCAGGCTACTGACAACAAACCACAATTCTCTATGCAATACATTGTCTTGGAGGTTGCGGGTATCAAGGACTCTTAATAGTACCGTGGCAAGGATCAATTGTTCATCTCTATAGTGCAGGAGTGTCTCCTGAGCCTTCTGTCTTTGTGTACGGTCTCACAGATGGTGAATGACATTTCTTTCTTAGGGAACCTTCCATTAGAGAGGCTACTTCTAGACAAATCCGGTGGTGGAGCATTTAGAAAACAAAGAGTGGGCAAAGTGGGCTTTTATCACGATTGATCATGTGATTGATAAGGAATCGGCCATTTCTTCCAGTACTCAATGGGAAACTTTAGGAAAGTGTTTTAATTCCTGAAGTATTACTATCAAAGCTATTCTGACCTGTTTCTCTGAGGTTCTGTATATAAATCCCTATCATCTCACTGTTAGGGTAAATTTCCTAATACAAAACCTAAGAAAACATCCAAAATTCCTACACTGGAGGAATGACTACATTTTCTTAAAGATTTATATTAACAAATAATACTTTGATATTAATGATTTCAAGTTACCTCCTGAAATTTTCAGAAGTTATGAAATCTCATGTTTTTCATGTGTCCATATTTTTAGCTCCCTATGTTGACATTTGTACAGTAGGCAGAGTTAGGCCAGAGCAGTACTTATGTAAGGGTTTCCTTGAAAAAAAAACTGCAGATGTTACAGATTAAGGGCATGGGGCATGTTATAAATGGCATGAAAAACATGCCTACGTTTCAAAGCAGACCTGGTTTTGAACAACTCCTATCATACCTGTGTAAAATCCTTGTGTATACACAGTTGGGAGTTTGGAGTCCAACATCACACTGGAGGTGTGAAATAAATCAGGAAGATTTAATTTTTACAGATGGTGATCTGCACTGAAGAAACAGTATGTACTTTTTTCTTACATTAACACAATCCAATGCCATCCCACAAATCCTCAGTTCCTAACCTTTCTTAGGATGTTAGGAGAAATCGAGCTGTAGTTGGGGACACTAATGGCTATGTGACATATGCAACAGCCCATTTGCTAATATTCTGAGTCACGCTAATATAACGTCGTAACTGGCAACTCCAAGAGTGAGGTGAGCAATCTAACATGGCTTCACCAGCATGTGGGTTTGCATAGCTAGAGAAGGTGGGAGTAAAAATAATATTGTTGCAGCTTTACAGAGGTAGAATTATGCCCAAATTATAGACACTTTCTCTCTCCTGCTAAGGAGAGAACATTGTGCACAATGCCTGTGCACAGAGATTTCAACCAAAACAAGACTGGAGAGCCAAGTACCTGAGTCTGGATAGTTTTTCTGAAGGCACATATTCATGAGAAATGGATTTAAAGCAGCAACTTAACTTACAGCAGGAACCAACTTAAGAGGTTCCCCACATCTTCTCTCCTCCCCTCACCTCTAATAAAGCATGTCTTCATGTCCTCTCCACAGGGCCCACCAAAGCCCAGTCGCTGGCATGGCTTCAGGTAGGATCGGCCCTCTGATGGGGGTAGAGGGATGGTGTGAACACAAGGAAAAGTGTTCCTAAGCAGAAAGATTTTAAGCTAGTTCTGCCACTGACACCAGGGCTCCTTAGGGGAGCCCTACTGTGTCCTGTCCCCAGCAGTGCAGCACCCCGAGGAGCAGGCACCCCAAGGATCAGGCTGTGTTCGCATTGTGCTCTCTGGCTGGCAGGGAGAGGCACGCTTTGCCAGTTAAGATAAGCATTTAAGCAGCTTGCAATAATCCTTTCATTCATCAAACTGCACTAAGCAGATTTGCCTGGTCTTCCAAACAAAGTCAAACATGAGGAGAAAGGAAAGTGCACCTAAAGCAACATGGGTCCTTAGCACTCCTGTGCCCTGAAAGTGCCCTGCCCTGGGATGCAGGCAGATGTGCCAGGGCCAGCAGAACAACAGAGAAGTCCTTCTCTTCCCAACATGGGATGGGGCTGCTCCCAGCCTGGCCCAGCCAGCACATGTGTACCTGAACAGGACACTTGGGCTTAGTGAGCTTCCTTTCTCCCCTGTCACCAAGGGGTATCCAGAAGCAAAGAAACTGCAGTGGGGGCTTGGCCCTCACTGCTTAGAGAACAGTAAACAACTCTTCAGAGACTTTTGGCTTGCTGCTTTTCTACTGTACTCCATCTCAGTGAAGAACTTCAGGCAGCCAAGGCCCAACTCCTATCAAATCTCCAACCCACCTGATCTGATGCTTCCCACTACCCCACTGCCCTACTGTTTTCTCAGACAAGGTCTTTCATTTGTCTTGTCCTTCTGCTTTCACTCTTCTCCTCCTCACATTGTCTTGTTTCCTTCTCACCCTCTATTATTTCCTTTACTTTTACCATGCTCTGATAACGTGCCTAAAAAGCCCAACCTTATTCTCACTGATATTCATGAAGTAACTGATAACTTCTACCTGTATTTTTTTTTCCATAGCCATTTCTTCTCCCTTCCTAACACCCCTCACCCCACTTAGAAACATGCAAGCCAGATAACCATCACAAGACACAAACAGCAACACAGCTGGCAGACACCACTGAAAGGGCAATCAGCTCCTGCTGCCAAGATCTTACATATGCTGCAGAGCATTGTATAGCTGCCCTAAACTGGCTACAGCCAGGGAATAGGACAACAAAGGTTTGGTCAGGCATATGAAGACTACCATTCCTTCCCTTGACTCAGTAAGATGTCATTCCAACTTTTATTCTGTGCAGCTGTGAGTTCTCTCTTCCTCCTAATACTGCCATAAGCATGGTGGCCACCACTTTCTGACACTGGGACATATTGCTTTTTGTGGCAACCACGCTCTGCAGGACTCTATGGTGATGCTCTCCTAATCAATGTCTGGACATACACTGCTGAATGGTTTTATCTGAGCAAATATACCTTTCCCTGAAATGCAAACCAGACTTGCCATCATCAAACAACCATAGAAAGGTCATTATTTTGAGTAATGTGAAAGATTTCTATCTGGTGTAATGGGGAAGGAACAGCTCAAGAGAAGGCTTCAGGAACAGCCCATCACTCCATAGGCCAGAGGAGTTAGAAGGGCAGAAATAGCAACATGGGGCCTGACCCTCCCAAACCTGATCTTCCTCTAGACACCTCTGGACTTTGTGATGATCTAAATAGTTGCTAACAGTGCTATACTGCCTTTGTATCCCATTTGTTTTCTCAGTGTTTTTATCACAAAGCACACATCCTGTTTGAATCCGTGTCATCCTCTTTCAATATTTGCTGCTGATTCTTTTTCTCACTTTCCTTGGGATTGCAGCAACAGGCTAGTTAAAATTTGCCAGGACCTCTAACACCAAAGATTCTTGTTGAATTATGCATTCTCAGTTATGCATTCTTGTATCAGGTCATTAGTTATCTGCCAAAGCATTCATAGCCTAAACAGGGTGAACCTGCTCATCAAGTATGGTAGCTCCATGATGTATTAAAATCTTTTTTTATTTTTTCCTCTTCAGATGTGCCTTGGAAAAAAACAAACAAACAAACAAATCAATCAATCAAACAAACAAACAAAAAGATGGCTGTATATAAAAAAGATTTCTTTTCCTATTTTTCCATATATTTCTTCCAAGTATGTGAAATTGTTATTCTAAAACACAAATAAAGGATGACATTAAAAAAAAACAAACACACTCTAACAACAAAAAAAGCCACATCGCATTCTATCACCCTAAAAACAAATGAAAAATGTCAGGTTAGGATCTATCACACTTAGCATATATTTTAACAAGTGGATTTCAATGTCCAGAGGCAGTGAAATTCCTCTATTGCTGATATCCCAGGGGCCAGAGCTGTAGCTTTCCTTCTAGGGCATTAATGGAAGATTCCTAACCAGGCTGAGTTTACTAAAACAATAACAACTCAAGGTCACACATCTTAGGATGAGATATGTTCAATAGGATCACTGAAAAGGGCACATATGCTGCACACAGACATACTTATAGATGTCAATCATATGTGTTCTTACTTTTTGAAACCTGAAGTGTAATGGGAGTATATTTATGTTAAAAGGCATTAAAAAAATCAAGAAATCAATTTCTAGTAAGAAGCCTTCATATTATCAAGAGCAAATGTCTTATCTGTTCTATCCAGCACTTTTGGTCATCCCCCACCCCCTCCTCCCTTTTTAAAATAAATTTATTTATTTATTATTTTGGTTACAGACATTGTGGTGAAGTACAGCAGGGGCTTTGTATCAGTTATCAATGAAGAGCAACCAAGGACATCTGTGCTCATGGAAAGACACAATCAGGGAGAAAACAAAAACAAAAACAAAAACAAAAACAAAAACAAAAACAAAAACTCAGTCATGAAGTGAATTTCATAAAGACTACAAAAAGCTCCAGTTAGCTCCTCCTTTTTTTTTTTTTTTTTTTTTTTTTTTTTTTTTTTTTTTTTTTTTTTTTTTTTTTTTTTCTGTTGGGATTTTCTGTATCAGTAAGAAACCAGCTGAGCCTCTGGTGTCCCAAAGAATTTGTCCTATTCCTTTAGTAAAACATGCCGTGACTGGAGGAAGCACAAAAGTTCAAGTGTTGTGCCTGGAGCACTATTTCATAAGAAGAGCAAAAGTCTTCAGACATGGAGAAGCTGGTCTGTCAGTTATGTAGTGACCCCAGAAACTCCTAGTGACTGACAAACATCAGGAAGCCTATTCATGGAGAGCTTATTGAAGGCTTTATCCCTCAAAACTGTGTTTTTCTTCAGAAGAAACCTGCACTGTCCAGAACAGACCAGGACAGAGAAGACAGTTTTCTTCACTTGCTTTTAGCCAAAAGATCATAAACTGAAATTATCAGAATAAATGATAAGGATTAGCAGGCAGAATGGCAGTTTGGCTTCTGAATAAAAGATGATAATTTGATCTCCAAGTTTAGCAAAACAAGGATTTTCCCCAAAACAATAAAAATCCTGTGTATATACACATACACACCATCACCTTTCCAGTCTTGTAACTAACAATTCTATATAATGATGTCACAATAATGTAAAAAGACACCATTATCACATTTTTTTAATTAAACTTTCTTTATTTTCTACTTCGTTAGAAAGATACAACTATTGAGAGTTAATGTGTTGTTATTATCTTTAGTACAGTGAATGCACATATTTCAAAATATTTCTTAAAAGCTATCAAAGCATCTGTATAACCAAGTGAATCCAATGTACAGCAAAATATAGAGAAAAGCATAATATTAATTTCACTTCAGGCTTCGCTTCAGAGGACAGGACTTCAGGCATGTGATTTGTTATTTTGTTATTGCAAGTTTAGGCTTTTAAATCAGGTAATACAAAATGTGTATTTTATGCATCCCTGGTAATCTGTAAGCATGAAAATATATAACATTCTTAGATGTGTTTTTTTTTTTTTTTTCATTGTACTCACATCAGCATGCCTTTCTAAATACACATATATTTACACACAAGCGAATTACGAATCAAAATGGTCAGGTACAAAAGAGAAGGAAATAGTAATGTCAGAGCACGGATTCTAGTGTGACAAGTATTTAATTGAGAAATAAGATAATGGGATAACAAAAACTTCCTCTTTTAAAGGATGTTATCTTTGTACCACTGTTCTTAGGAAAGGAATACCAATCAGGGTCTTCCATTAGTCTTCCATTACCCCATCTGTAGTTATCATTTGAAACCAACCACTTACATAAAACAAATCCAAAGCTCTGATGATAATTCACTGGAACTAGAATTATTTGTTTTGTTCTTCTGTTTAATCTGTTTGACTTCTTGCATCATATCTGTCATGATACAATCTCAGTATCCTCTAATATAATTTTTTTATTCCAAGGGAACCTCTCCCCTCTATTCACGCCCCTGCATCTGGGGGAAGGATCCCAGTTTTGTGTGGGTGTTGAGTAGTAAATATCATAGTGAGGAGGCTGGTTTTAAAGCTTTTGTTGAATTCACCATTCATCAAGAGGCCTCAACCTATCTCAAGAGACTCATGTTCTACTTCTCATGTTTTTACATCTGAAATATAAAAGGCAATAAGCATATAGCAGCAGCACCTAATTGTTATACCTGCTTTCCACCAGGCCCTTGAATATGGGCAGGATATGAAGGGAACAGTTACTAAATATTACTGAGGAAATAAGAGGTATAACAGGCCATAAGTATCTCAACATAAATATAATTATTTTTTTAAGACACTGTTAATGAAGGAGTAAATTCTAATCAGTGTAACTGGTGTAGCAGACAGTAAGGTTTTAATCAAGCAATACAGGCATCTTTCTTCTTCTAAAAAGCGTGTATGGCTTAGATCTTTTCCCATATATGTGCTAATTATAATCTTGAAAGTTTTAAGTAGGTACAAAGTTGTGTCGATTTGTTCGCTACTTGAAATAACAAAAGGGCTTCAACTCCAAGGAGAAAGTCTGCACAAAAGGAAATTCAGCAATGCAGGAGGAAATTCCACGTATACCTAAGTGCCTGTAACAAATAAATAACTTCATTACAGAGGGGTAGAAAAGGGGTAGAAAAGGAACTCAGGGAGACCTGCCTAGGATATTCTGATCAGCTACTAGAGCCCCAGCTAAAGTGAGGATAGATGCCCTACACTGACAAATGCCAAAAGAGGGAGAGCTATTAGCTTAGTAGAGTGTTACAAGAGTTTCTAATGTTGGTTACGGAAGTATATATACAATAATCTAGCAACCACATCACCAGGCATGTAAATGCAAACTCTGCCCTTGGAAAGTCAAAAGGAATTGAAGAAACAGGATTAGGAAGATATATTCAGCAGGACAAGGACCTGGCAGAGGTCAGCACACTGAAATGTTCAAGGGGGAAACTTTTATTGTTTTGGGGAGTGCCAAAGAAGACAGTAAATATTGGTTACAAACACGTTGATCAGAAGGTTATCCAAATACTTCCCTCTCCTGCAAGCTTCCACCTTGTCTTGGCTGCCTTGGAGAAGGTGCCCTGGGGACGGTGGCAGCCAGCACTCACAGGACTGAGGCTCGGCAGAGCCCCATCCTGCTCCATCCATCCCCTGCCCCTACGCAGCTGCTGCCAGGGCCAGAAAGCCCAGGGCTGGGGCATTGTGCCGCAATGGCTCCATTGTGGTGAAATCAATAGGGATGCTCGAAAATACCTTTACATGTCAATCCTGGTGTCAGAAGGGAGCGGGTCAAAGAGGGCTGACCCTCAGAGCAAGTTAAACTCCTGAGGGTGGAGATAATCTCCCAGCAGGAAGGGAGGAAAGTGCTGGGCCCGCCTGGGCCAGGATCCTTTCACACTCCCTGCCGTCAGCTTTAGGCTACGGAGCCGGCCATTATCAGAGTCATTGTCATTATTATCTCTAAATCTACTGCCTACCATTCAGGCATCTATCAGGAAAAGACCCGAGACCCTATTAGTGCAGGCAATAAGCCCTGAGAAGGAGGGGAGGAAGGTAGTTCAGAGATAAAGTAACGCTCCTGCGGGCCACTCCATGTATTTTGGGGGACGTTTATGGATAAATCAGATTTTAGCACCCTTTCCCATCGATCAGCTGGACGAGTCTCCCATTGCACATCTCACCCGGCTGGGCGGTCCTGGAGGTACCAGTGTCGCTCCCTCCCAAAACGATGCTTCCAGAGACCGAGGTGCCTAAATCATAAAAAAAAAAAAAGAAAAAAAAAAAAATCCTTTCCCCAGAGAAGGTTCAACGGCAAACACGTGGCAGAGAAAAGCAGTGATTGGAAATGACATGTATTTTACTGATTAAAAAAATTAAAAATGTTAGCAATTACGTGAATATAAGTCCTGTCGCGAATTCCTCAAGGTGATTCAGAGATGTTTTGCCCTGGTCTAGATGTCCAGCCACAAAGGACCATATCTGACAGGTTTTCCTTGGTAATTTTAAGTGAATTGAGTATTTTAACAGCAATTGCGTGGACTATAAAATAAAATAAAACAAAACAAAACAAAACAAAACAAAACAAAACAAAACAAAACAAAACAAAACAAAACAAAACAAAATAAAATAAAATAAAATAAAATAAAATAAAATAAAATAAAATAAAATAAAAATAATAAAATAGGTACACTTTCCCCCCATCTTAGCTATTCCTTTTCGAAAAGTAAGCATTTGATCGTAATAAAATCCTTAAAGATCCGGCTAGGAAAACAAACACACACACATTAAAATATATATATATATATAGGTATATTGCTATCCAACAGACGTGAAAGCTCGCAACAATCCTACAGTTGTTTACGAAAAAAAAAGAGAGAGGGAAAAAAAAAAAAAAAAAAAGTAGAAGACGACTGTCTAATTTATATGCAGGTTTCAGTAAAATAGACCAAACTCATGATCTTGCGTGTGAAGAGCACGGTCTTTAAGGTGATGAATAGCACTGAAAGACCTGTTGGCCCCTTCGGAGGTAGTTAACCGAGCTGACTGTTTCTTGACGTTTGACACTTTTAAATGCCGTGTTTAGCAAGGCAAAAATGGATTGAATTTGTAAAGTCTTTTTCTCCAGACATACATTACATACATGCATTTTCTCTTTTTCTCCAGACATACATTATTCCACTAAATCTTGTCATTTTAAAAAAAATATTATTATTTAGCTTTACTTTATTTTTTGTTTTGATTCCACACCCTGTAGGTGACATCGAAGAGAAAAGAGAGCAGTGAAGATGCCGATGCTGAATTCAAATAAGTATGCCCCGTCCCCTGCAAGGCGAAAGGTGGGAGGCAGCAGCCTCCCATGAGAATGGTTACAATAGCAGGTTAAAAGTTCTTTTTTTAAGGGCCCCCGGGAATTGACATGTATATAAGCAACGTGTAATGCTTCTGGATAATGCTGAATTGCCAGCCGAGGAAGGGACAAGGGATGTTGTCTTGCTCTCCAGGAGAGGCAGACAACTGCTTCTTTTTGGACTTTGCAAGTTAAACTTCACAGGAGTTTCTAATCTCTATAATAGTTTCCCTTTGGTCTTCAACTATATATGAGGTTGATCCTTTGATTACTCTTGCACGTAGAAATCTTTGAAAATATGACTTGAAAAATTGACAAATACAGACCTGCATAGTCCAGATCTATTGATCCTCAGTACCAATACAGTAACACTATGAAGTGGAATAGCTCAGCAAAAGCAAATACTACAATATATTCCCAGCGCAGCTCCTTCAGAGGACTTGCACCTTCAGCTGGGCACCTCTCTCATTGTTACAGAAGGGTCTTGGAAATGCAAAATAATACAAGGAATGCAAAATACCAACTCAACACAGAAACTGAAAGGGGTAAGAACCATAGGGGCCCAAGGGACACACGGCCATAATCATCAGTACAACAAGAGAGACTGCCATCTGCTATTGCTGTAAAGTCGTCAGCTAACCCTCCTTCTAGACTGAGCTGGGAAATAAACTGATGAAGTTGAGTACCTAGTTTTAGTCACAGCATTTCTTGAAAAGAAGCTCTAGTGTACTCAGTATTTTTTTCCGTGATAATAGCATCCAAATAAGAAATAAATCTTCATCTTAAATGACAGTAGACGTTCTTAAGTTCTATAGTGTACTAGAATATCCAGTATTGCTTGATTTGTCAAAGGGACGTTTTCGATAGACATTATGCGTATGCACAGGAATACCTATGTGTACACAAATGCACAAATGTGTGCATATACATACACACATGAATACAAAACAAAAAAATCACTTATACTCTGTTAAGAATGGTAGATATGTTTGGAAAATATGAATATACTGTAGAGGACAGGGTTATATGGTTATAAAATATATGGTTATAAAAACAAAAGTAAATAGGAATCATATAATCCAAAATACTTCACTTTTAACCCACCTAGTATAACTTTATTATTACATACAAGATTCATACCTTGTGTCGTGAGTACTATGGATTTTTTTTTTCATATGACAATAACTAAAAGCACAAACCTGTACATACACAACATGCATCATCTTTGGTTATTGGTATACATCATAGAGAGATGTAATTTGTTCTAAACACATATAATTCTGCTGGTAGCAGGGTGTGTCCTAAAGACATAGACTAAAGAAATAGTAAAGATAAAAAAAAAAAAAAAAAGATTATTATTTTGTTACTGCTGTCAGAAACGTAAGTGATCCATCTACCAGATAAATACAATTAAAACAACGGCAACAAAAGTCACTGAGCAAAAAGTTCCAGGAATTTTTGTGGAAGTTTTAAATGCTACCAGTCACTTCAGTTTCTCTTCTCTTTTGAATTTCTCCAAAATTAAATGATTTTTTATTATTTGAAAGAACAACTGCTCTCCTTTAACCTTTCCATAGAACCTTTTTGTCATAATAACATTCCAGCCCAAACAGCTCCCGTGGGATGAAATCAATCAAAGCCATAAAAGAGGAATGTTTTTGTCATGCCAGGTCCTACTGCTCATGGCTTACAGTTACAGAACTGACAGCAGCAGAACTGGATTGAACAGAACATCTGAAGATGAAGACATCTGGCCAGTTACTCTTAAGTTATTCCTACCAAAATCAACATACTTTTCAATTTGGATATTGCACAATTAAAACAAAACAAAACATACAGGGAAAAAAAAAAAAAAAAAGCTATGTTAGCATTGTGATTATGGTGTGACAGCAGGATAAAAACACAAAACCAATTTAAAAGCCCTTAAGTCCAGGCAGCCTTTCCCACACTGACTTAAGCTCAGTCTCCTTCCTCAAACCTCCAAAATACTTGGCTGACAGTACCCTTGGGTAAGGGTCTGGGGAACAGGTAAAGAACTCATATCCCTGGGCAAATAATGTGCTGCCAGCCTGCTTCCTCCCCCCCTCCATCCCCCCACCCTGCACTGTTCACTGATGGGTGCCTGAGTGAGAAGCAGCCACACTACAGACTTTGGCAGCTGGGGGGAGGTTTGTGAATTCCCCATCGGTTGTTCCTTGGGGTTTTCATGGCCCTGGAAAAAAAAATCCACTTTTCATTAAAAGAGTCGTTTGAGGATGTTGTTGAAACTGATACTGCAGAAAGAGATGTTCCTGCGTGCTGCCTTCCTGCACTGTAATGGCTCTTGCATTAGGGACGGGAGGCGGGGGAGCTGCTGTTGTCCATTTACTTTGGTAAAGATTGCTATTGAATGAAACCTTTTTAATGGGGTGCTTATGATCCCACTCCACTAAGAGCTCAGGGCCTGTGGCAGAGTAGTCTTTCTCTCCACCTTGACAGCTATTAAGGGATCAATACAGGTAATCCCTCAGCTGGCGGTCAGCCCCGGCCAGCTGGGGGGCTGCCCTGGCCACCGCAGTGGCCACTTTGAGAGCCTGCGGGTCACTTGTGGGAAAGTGAAACCTCCCTGGGGAGTGTGTGAACCCCAGCAGCCTGCCACCACATCCTCATCCCTACCACCACACCACACCAGTGTTCTCCAAACCACAGCCACTGCTTGCTGCAGCACTGGACGGGACTCCAATGACTTCACTCAGACTAAGCCAAAGGATGAGTCTGAACCTTCCTGTCTAGGGAGCAGGGTCTCCACAGCATGATTTCACCCACTACTTGCTACTGAAATTCTATCAAGGATCAAGGCATCTCCTACAGGCTCTGCTCAAGTTCCTGAAGCCAAAGGAGGAAAAATTAGATCATCTCACTGTTGCTTTACAGGTTACTAGTACCACAGTTGGTATGACCATGTGGTACCATATGACCACATTTTCATGCTAAGGCACACAGCAGTGATCTTCACCAAATTGCTTGGCTAGCCAGAGGTTAGCCCCGTGAACTGAAGCTGGGTTTTGCACTGCTGATATGCAGCCAGGCTGGGCTTCCAGGCAGCCACTACAGCACAAGCTGCCCGGTGCAGTGAGTGGCTGAGACTGAGGCTGTAAGACAGGAAGAGGTGCCCTGGTACTCTTCTACAGTGCTGCCCAGTACTTCCAGGTGCCAACACATTGAATAGATCAGCTTTTCAGAAAAGGCATTAACCTACAGAGGTCTGTCCTTTCTAAAGCTTTAGTCAAACACTCTGAAAACATAGACATAAGCATTTCACTTGGGGTCAAAGAAGAAGGAAAGCAGAGAGCCTGACACCCTACAGAATGTGCATTTAGAGACACTGTAAGGGGATACATAGGTGTGGGGAGAGAGGAAAAGAAGTGACAGTGATTGTGTCCATAAGTGTAAACCAGACCCCAGCACACCCTGTGGTGGCACATGTGAGGCTGGGGACCCTAGAATCATGGAATGGCTTGGGTTGGAAGGGACCCTAAAGACTACCCAGTTCCAAACCCCTGCCATAGGCAGGGACACCTCCCACCAGACCAGGTTGCCCCATCCAGCCTGGCCTTGAACACCTCCAGGGATGGGACATCCACAGGTTCTCTGGGCAACCTGTGCCAGTGCCTCACCACCCTCTGAGTGAAGATTTTCTTCCTTATATCTACTCTAAATCTTCCCTCTTTTAGTTTAAAACCATTTCCCCTTGTTCTATCTCCACACCCCGTGACACAGAATCCCCCCACAGCTTTCGTGTAGGTGCCTTTTAGGCACTGTAGACACTTCTTTAAGTACACTGAGACACCCCTTCCTGGAGGATAGAGCTGCCAGTCAGAGCTTCCCTAGTGAATGATCTCCCTCATTTAATGGACTAACTGCTATTTGCTTCTGCCATTCTTGTCAATGCACTGAGCTGCTGGCTGCTTCTTGCCTGCCCCCGGTGGGTAACCACCTCCCTCTTCCCAGCTTCCTTGGAGGGGCAGCAGGAGAGAGGCAGGGGGATGGGGCTGAGGTGTTTGAACACTGGGGAGGTGCTGGGGGCAGCAGATGTCACTGGACAGGCCTTTGTTCCTTTGCACTTGCCAGCCTGAGCTGTGGGACCACCTTTTTGTTTTGGTCCCACTATTGTCATTCACCGGGCGGCTTTTCAGGAGTTATCCTCACACACGCTCATCTCTCTCCCACCAGCCCAACAAAATAGGTGAAATTGCCCTCATCCCCTGGTTTCTATTTAGAACACTTTCTGTTTAACATTTAAAAGACCCCGAAAGTTAATGCAAAGCACTTAGAACCAGCTTGTGTCTGATTCACCCCAATGACTCGCTTGCTGCTCCCCTTGGCGAGACCATTTTTAATCATAGCCAAGAGAAAGAGGAGGCAGGATGCAGTATCAGACACAGCTCCTGCTCTCCTTTGCCTTGGCTCAGGGTGTGCTCCCTTCTTCAAACCAACCCTGTGCAAGCAGCTGTGTGCTGCATCCATCCTGGGCAGCTGCCAGGCAAAAAGCACACTGTGCGCAGGCATACACACATCCCCTCCTTTCTGCCTCCTCTTTCTTGTGCAAGGGTATAAATATCTGAAATCCTGCCTGAGCCAGCCAAGGCTGTTCATTCACCAGGCTGCTGGCAGCGTTACTACCGAAGGTGCAATTAAATGTGTTTCTATTGCTGAAATCCCTGGGGAGGAAAACACCAACTCATGGGATGCCAACTGGATGCATGTACAGAGGCATCCCCTAATCTAAATCTGATCTCTTAAACCCTGTCTGGCAAGAACATAAGTGTGTTTGCACTGACAGTCACTGTGTTTTCCTTGCAGAATACACCTTCGATCCCCCTGTTTGATGTTTCCCCACAGGGCTGTGAAGAGTGCTGAACAAGTGCACCCCCGCTATCCGCAGCCCTGTGCCACCTGAGGGGAGCAGCAGACGCAGCTGGGGCTCTCTATTCAGACCAGGATGACGTGGGGTAGTTAAATGCTTTTTTTTTGTTGTTGCTCCATCTAGATTCGTCACATCACTTCCAAGTGGGAGTGAACTCGGTCCAAAAGTGAATGGCCTCAGTGCTCATCAGCTATGAGGGCACTTATGGCCCGATCCATCAAGCCACTGGCTGTGTTTGGCTCCTTAAGCAGTCAGCTGCTACCCAGCAGGGAGGACTGTTAATTCCCGGTGAGAGGCAGTTTGATGCAGTAATGACTTACAAATAACATGGGAAACACCCTTTATCTATTTGTTAGAACCTCAAATATACAACTCTAATGCACTAAGCAGAAAACAGTTTGCACCCCATTCATGTATACCATAGCCTCAAATGATTCCATGATTCTGTGAAATAATTTATTTTCATCCTTTCTGTGAATCTCAACGTAATAGCCTCAACAATTAGAATAAAACATTCACACATATAAGTTTAATGTGCAAGACAACCAGTACGTTCAGCCACAAGTACAAGTGAAACCTTTCTCATGCTCCTTTACAGACAATTCATAACACAATACTGTAGAAGAGTCCTAATATTTTAGGATGAGATATTTGGGGCTTCTTTATGCAGAAGAAAATGCACACAGCTAAACGCACTACAGAAGATGCACCACTTCAGTAAATAACCCTCATTCACAAGAAACAACAAGATTACCTATATGTGAAGCTAACTGCATGTCATGGCATTCCTAACTCATTCCTAGTCATAACTTGCCTCATTACAAGCAAGCTGATGATTAAGCAGTCGATGATTTCACCAAATCCAGGATTATTTATGGGTCTGAACCAGCAACGGCTTCACACACAGAATTCACTTTTCTGTTGGCTGGGGTTCTGTATGCATGGGAAAAAAACACCTCCTTGTAGGCATGCAGCTGTAATTAAGATTCAGGTCCCCTAGCTATACTTGCTGCTTATTCATATGTTGCCTAGTGCTGGGTCTTGGTATTTTGCTTACAAGTAAGTGGTTCTCTGTATTTTTTTTTTTTATATTTACACCATGAAAATAATGAGGACAAAGAAACTTGACAAAAAAACTTTACAATAAACCATGTAAAAATTAGTGCAAATCAATATATATATTTATACAGTATCTGCAAGATATAATTAAATGTGCAAGTAACATTTTTCCAGTTCTATACTGTATTTAAGGAGATATTAAAGTAGTTAGGCACAAAATACATTTTTATCTTCTGTACTTATGCTCCATGGCCTCGTTAATCCTAGCTGATTTAGGATATTAAAAGAGAACTTTATCATCCCAATGACATCAAACCATCTGCATTAATGAATCAGCTCCAGCAAGGGCTTCTATTACTCCTCCTGGATGCAACAAAACACTCCCACTCACAAAGGAGCCCCTCACAGATGCAGACCCCTGCCCATCACACTAGTCATGCAGTGACAGACAGAGGCCCCTGCACCAGTCATGACACTCCCTATGCATGCTGGTCCATCAGCACAGACCTTCATGTGAGCTTTCACATTGCCAGGGAAAGACACGTGGTTAAAGACTCTTAAAGATTAAGGAAACATTTCGCCAAAATTGGAGTCTAATCACCTAAGATTTTACACTGAAAATTATTATTATTATTATTTATCCATTTTAATATGTACCAAGATTGCTTCATCTGGGTCAGTTTGTTGGTATGAAAGGACAGGATGCCTAACTTGCAATAACAATTCCAAGTCTCCAAGTCAGTGTAAAAGAAAACCAGTTTTAGGCTGCTTAAAGGTTCAGGCTAAATATTTATCCATAGCTAAATGAGTAGTTTTTAAATAGAAAGCAAATGCCATTTTCATAAGCAAAGACTTCCCTTTTATGAAAAAGAAATCAATAGAAAGCCCACACAAATCACTTCTAACCTGCTTGCATATTGCCTTGTCAGTGAGAAAAAGGAGGGTGAAGCCTTTCAGCCTTCTCACAAAGGAGAAGACAATCCCATGGTCTGGAGAAGGAATTTCACATGCAGAGAGCTTTTGGAGTTTAGAAGTCCTGGGACTGTCCATCAGACATATCATGCCTTAAATTTAAGATGAGGGGAAAGTTTTCCTAGTTCCCAAGTGGAGGTACCACAGAGTTGGTTTAAAAACCTTTGTGCCTTGAGACTTGGACAGAAGAGCCCATGGATGGGATCATGTTTACACCTGGCCTGTGCTGAGCCCAGCGCAAAGTCTCTCTGAGACTACTGGAATGCTAGTGACCCGCTTAGGAGCTCACTGGTGCTTGGGAACAGCTTCAGGTTTGGTCTTCCCCATATTGCTGCTGCAGCCAGGACAGGCTGAGGAAGAGTTGGTGTCACTGTCCTGGAGTGGTATCACTACCCCCAGAGCAATGTCACTGTCCTAGAGTTCCCTGTGGTCAGCTCACCTGTCCCTGTGGCCAAACAGATCTAAATATCCCTGCGCTGCTCCTACCACATTTGCATTTAATTAGGGAGTCATTAAGGAACTTCCACAATATGGGGAAATAGGCCCTACACTTGTTTATGTGCTGAAACAAAACAAATTGGCTAAATTGGCTTTGGTAAACACGCTTGCTAAAAAAATCCCCTAAACAAGCTTTGGCGTGGACAGCAGCAGGCAGTCCATAGATTGGTGCATTAGAGGTATGGTAACATCCATCACAGTGATATTCACACACGAAAGGCTTGTGGGGGGTGACATTCACTCCTGGCTGTGAAAATGAGAGCGCAGGAAGAGAGGAAGGGGAGAAAGGGTTAGTGCATGTCGGAGTTCACCCCAGCTGAAATAAGCCAGTGCCCGGTGTTTAGAAAGGAGCTTGGGACCCACACTGCGAGGGTAAATGGCAGTCACCTCCTGCGGTGTCCACACACCCAACACACATGCACATACACAAATACACACACGAAGCTGGTCCAGGACCTGTCCACCTTTGACTAATGAGCAGCGTGACTCTTCATGTGGAAGTGGTAATCCTCCTGCTCGGGGAAGTGCTGGCCGCACAGCGAGCAAGTACAACCCTTGTCCCTGCTGTGCGTGCGCCGCATGTGGCTGTCGTGGGCGGCGTGTGAGGCAAAGGCTTTGCCGCAGTGCTTGCACTTGAAGGGCTTCTCTCCAGAGTGCTGGCGGATGTGCGTGCGCAGGATGCTGGAGGCTGTGAATGCCTGAAACACAGTAGGGTGGGGTAGGAAAGCAGGAGAAATTTAGAGGGCTCTATTTTCTCATACCTACTTCACATTTTCAGGTAACCCAGAGCCCGTCAGAAGCACTGCAAAGCCTGAAAAGAAGTCCTCAGATAGCTGACATCATAAGAAAAAGAAAAAGAAAAAGAAAAAGAAAAAGAAAAAGAAAAAGAAAAAGAAAAAGAAAAAGAAAAAGAAAAAGAAAAAGAAAAAGAAAAAGAAAAAGAAAAAGAAAAAGAAAAAGAAAAAGAAAAAGAAAAAGAAAAAGAAGCTCCCAGCAGCAAGGAACAAGTAACAGCTATCACATCCAGCTATACAGATATAGTTGAGTCCATGGAGTTAGATGAAGTTCAGAGAAAGATTTCTCACCACAGACACCAGTAAATATCTTCTACGTGTTGAAGGATGAGAAGTCAAGTCAATACTGTCCTAATTAGCTTTGCAGTTCCTTTGTGCAGGGAAAAGATAGTGCATTTTTCCCTTTAGTGTTTATTTTCAAAGTTAAACCCTTTCATGTTCACATATACTGCTTAGAATTCAGCTGCCAGAATTCACATGTGATCCAGAATCCATTTTCTTGTGCTTTCATCTCCAGCCCATTTTTTCCCTCTCATTTGACTTTATCCCCTTCAAAAATTTATGCATTTGTGGAGAAAATCCAATCCCTAAGACTTTAGCAGATATATGTTGCAAAATAATCAAAAGATTTTTTTTTCTTTTCTTTTTTTTTTTTTTTTTCCCCCAATAGAGGCATTTTCAAGCCCTTTACTCTTTGCAGACCACACAAAATCACTGACTGTTACTCCTGCTACTACCAGCAACATGAGAAAAAAATGCTACGCTGTAAGCTGAAATGCTGTGAACTGGTGTTGTAGGCAGGTAGGTCAAGCTGTCACCCATAGAGCCTCTTTAGTGCCATTATGTGGTTGAACCATCACAAATTTTCATAATAAAGAGCAACACATCTCAGGTACCACATGTCCCAGAGGGATCTGGTCACACGGCGACCTGTAAAACTCTCACATCTGTTCCTGTGATCAGATCATTAAAGGATGATACTTCATCCTAAACTTTGCCTAGGACTGTTCAGGATGTCTAGGATTTTTTTTTAATCAATTAAAAAAAAAAAAAAAAAAAAAAAAAGAAAAAAAGAAAGAAAAGAAACTTCTAAGGTTCCTTACTATAAGACACTTCAGCTATGTGTTAGTGTTGCCATAAACAAGCCATTTCTCTCTACAAAATCGGTAGCACCTTGCTACACACTTAAGAGTGCTTCTGCATAGCATTGACACCAGGGCAGCACATAGCACCCAGAGCCATCCCATCAACCATCCAAAATCAGTATGCATGTCTACTGTCTGCTCAGGATCACCTGAATCATCCCTGGTGTGAGCAGAAGCAGATCAACAAATTTTTAATCAAACCCATATGGCTTTGCTCACTTTCTTTTTGAAATGAAGCCTCTGTACCCTGCTGCAGTACTGTTTCCATAAATTGCCCTGTTACATCAAGGTAAGCACACACAAAGTCATATTGTGAAGATCTAGCTCTTGGGCCAAACCTGCCATCCACACTGCAGAAGCAATGTCAGTAAGATCAAAAACTAACTGATGAAAAAGTGTAATAGGTTACCAGCTGAGTGCCTAGGATGGAAACTGAAATTCTCTTAAGCATTCCTAGACTTTAACCTTGCAGCAGCTCTCCAAGCTGGGAATTAACAAATTCTGCATCAGATGGAAAAGCAGAAGCACAGAGACCTGATCCTGTTTCTTCAGTCCCAGCCATTTGCATGAATTAAAAACATTTTTGTATAAAGAACATGATTCCAGAATTGGGACTTTCATAGAATCATTTTAGTTGGAAAAGACCTGTAAGATGATCAAGTCCATCCATCAATGTAGCACTACCAAGTCCACTGCTAAATCATGTCCCTTAGTGCCATGACTGCAAGCCTCTTAAATGCCTTCAGGGGTGGTGACCACCAGTTCCCTGGGCAGCCTGTCCCAATGCCTAACCACTCATTCCATTAAGAAATTCTTCCTGATGTCCAATCTAAGCCTCCCCTGATGCAACTGGAGACCATTTCCATCTGACACAACCCTCTCACTTCATCCCTTCCTCTCACCACAACTCACAACTGCGCCTAAATATGCACCCCCTCACGTGAATATCAACCGAAAAAGAAGGCATTTCCTGACTTCTTAGATAGAAAAAGATGATGAAGCATGACAAGAGACACCACCCGGCGTGCTGCTGAGTGCAGCAGAGGACAGGCAGAGGGACAGGCTGGGACCCAGGGTGAACTGGGGAGTTGCCTGACCTTGTTGCAGTAGACGCATTTGTAGGGGCGCTCCCCGGAGTGAACCCTCATGTGCTTGTTCAGGCTGGAGGACTGAGAGAAGCTCTTCCCGCATACTGAGCACTGAAAAACAAGTGAGAGAATTAAAAGGAAGCACACAACAGCACAGCTGTAAGGAACTGTTAGCTATAGGGGATATGTCTGTATATTTTGCTACATATATTTACATACAAGCTTATCAGTAATTTAAGGATCAAATCTGAAATGTAGTCAGAATTAACATATTTTTAAGAAGGATTCTTTTAAAGAGGAGAAATCATGCAAAATTTCAAAGCTTTTCTTCTGTATATCGTTAAAAGTGCTCCATCAAAAATTGTCTTACTTCAGAACATCAACATACTACACATCAGTAATTAAAACCCCAAAATGTCTGTAATGTTCCCATTTACCTTAAAAATGTAATTAAATCTTCGGTTGCCTTTTTTTTTTTTTTAAAACTCAACAAGTAAGATAGACAAACTACTTCCCAGAAGATGCTTTAAGGGGACCCCTTAGAATAATCGTTGAGGAATGGCAGGTCAGTGGCAGCACTTAGCCTCCAGCCTGATCTTTCAGAAGTGCCTCTCCTTAGAGCAGTAAAACAAACAGCACTTGTGATGGGATGAGCTGCTGCTGCCTCTGTCGGGTACTGCCAGGAGCAGAATAAAGCCCAGTTCTGAGGATGCTGAAACCGACTGAGAGACTTACATGGACTCTAGTGGAATTTGTATGAAACCATAAATAATTTCCTCTTAAAATTATTTTGAAAGACATAATCATTCTTAGGGTGAAAATAAACTATGATGGCCAGTCTTAAAGGAAATTTTTAACTGACAGTTTCAATCCCTGCTTTTTAAGTTGCTCTGTTCCCATTTAAATGCAATATCTATTCAGAACAAGTTTATCTTCCTGCTGTTCTAAAATAGTTCTTTCCTATGGGAAGGGAAAGGAAAAAATATATGGTATTTCAAATATCACATTTTCTATAATCATTATACCTAAAATTGAATAGAAACATATTTTAAACCTGCTACTAAATCAATACCATATTCTGACATTGCTAGTTTATTATTGAATATTGCTAGTTTAGTTGTAAAAACTTTTCCTGAAAAATCCACTTTATTCCAAGATGTTCTATAAAATAGGTATTTGGAAGGTTTTCAAGACTAATTTAACTGTGTCATTTCAAGCACTGTGACTTGCCCTTCCCAAGCCTCTAGGAAAGCCTGGTTTTCCCTTCCCAGTGCTCCTGGAGGAAACCAGTGCTACAGAGAGTTGTTTGGAGGGGCTGAGGCAAGTATTTCAGTACGGACTTGCTTCTGTCAATTGAAAATCTGTTCCACAGTGAGCGTGAAACTTTTAACTCCTGCTGTGTCCAACAGCCTCTGTCCTTCATAGGCAGAACTGCCAAGAGTGGGAGAAAAGAAGTGTCTTACCTCGGCCAAAAAAGCTCCTTAATTATTCACCCCAGCAGAGCTGGGAGCTGCAGACAGCCGGGAGCAGGCTCACCTTGTGAGGTCTGTGCTTCTCGTGAACGTGGAGAATATGGATCCTCAGCCTGTCCCTTTTTTCAAAGGATCGGCTACAAAGGTGGCAAGGAAATTTCCTGTCCCCCTGGTCCACACAGCGGGTGTACTTGAGGTGCTTGTCCCGGTAGTACTTGTAGGCGAAGACCTTCCCGCACCGCTCACACTTGAAGCTCTCCCCGGCGTCTGAAGGGAGAGTGCCAGTGCCTCGTTACACCGCAGCAAAGGGGATGAATTTCTAATCTGCTGCCTTTTCAGAGCTGGTGCCCGACTGACAACTGAAAGTGCCCAGAAGGGTAATACCGCCAGAACGCTTTTAACATTATAATTAACAAAATGCAAGTTGCGTCTCAAGCAAACTCAACGCTACCCTTGCCCATCTATTTCCTTTCTAACGGAAGGGAGCAAACAAGAGCCCCGAGCCCTGTGAAATTATTTTGTTTACCTACTGACTTCAGCAAAGACACGACTTCATCCTTGTCTCCCTAAGCAGAAAGAAGATTATACGGAAAAGCAATGCAGATTTCTGCACGTAAACAGCTGCCTCCGCGGGGAAACATTGCCAGGTGCTTAGCGATACTGTCCACCATCCCATTGCGCTTCCCGTCCCCAAAAGAATAATAAATCTGCCCACCTTCTCTGTCGGTTTCAAAATGCTATCAAACAGAACCGTGTTTATTTGGTTTTCTTTTGTATTTTGAATTGTTCTTAACAGCCGAATTTAGGAACAATGCAGAAAAAATTTCAATCGTTTAACACATCCTTCTCTGCCTTTAATTAAAGGTAGCAAAGTAACTTAAACCTTAAAAAAAAGCAAACAAAAACAAACCAAAAAACAGGGATCTACCAACTATCAGGACCAGGAACCTAAGAAAACAGCTATAGAAATGTCCATGCCCTTTTCCATGCCAATGTGCCAAATGTCTCTCCCTTTCTCTGCTGGGTGCCCCACCATCCTCCCACCCGGCTCCAGTTTTGCTGTATTTGCACAAATCTTTTTTCAAACCTAAGTTTTGCTTAGAAGAGCGTCACACTTTCTGCACATTGCAAGGACATTTCTCCCCGAATAAGTACATTTGGCATTTCTTTTACAAGCAATAGCAGCATTATCAGATCGGAACGGCTTCACCCCGCCATTTACCAGCAGTGTTAATCGCGTTGAAATGTCATCAAGTTAAGAGTGCACAATCGTAGGATTAAAAGAGGACCCAAACAGGAATAGCCGAAAGAGACCCTGTCCTCCAAAAATACTGTCCCCCTCAATAGCAGGGCTGCTGGGGCACCAAGGGAAGCTCAGCCCCTCGCTCTTTGCCGCTCCCCAAAAAGCACCAGATGTTTTACAATCGCCACATACACACTTTTTGCTCCCAGGGAAAACAAACCGTGAGCAAGCTGCCGGGGCAGAAAGGGGTGCCTGCCTGCCTTTTGCTCCGAGCGGGCAGCAGCAGTGGGTGTAAAGCCCCAGGCTCGCTGGTGCTGGGGAAGCTGCTGTTTTGGGATGCTGGAGGCTGCGAGGGACCAGCACTGCCGCCCCACAGCATCCCCGGGTCGGGGGTTTGCCCCACCAGCACGGGGCTGGAGAGGTGTTCAGAGCAAGAGGCAGGTGAAAAAACAAAACAAAACAAAAAACAACAACAAAAAGGAGATGCCAGAGGTCCTTTACCTCCCCTAACAGGGGTCCAATGGTGGCCAGACACGGTCCATCGGAATAAAGGGCTGTGCCCCTTGAAGGGCTGCTCCCGGCTCACCTTCGGGGTGCGGCGGGGGTCTCATCCCCTCCGGCATGCCCTTCAGGCTGATGGGGATGCCCAGGAACTGCACGTAGCAGTCTCCGTACCACACCAGGAGCTCCTCCTTGGGAGAGATTTCCTTGCAGCTCTCGTAGAAGATCTGCCCCTGGCACTGGATCGCCGTCAAGTTCTGCTCCTCGGGGAACCTGGCGCAGTTCACCAGGGACATCCAGTTGCCAGAGGCGCCCTTGCCGTCTATGAAGTGGCTCAGCTGCCCGTACTCGAAGATCTGCAGGGCAGAGAAGAAGCGGATCAGCTGCCAAGGGGCGTACTGCATGCTCTGACCCCACCACCCAGCCAGGGCCGAGGCTCTGGGCGGAGGGGGAGCCCCCCAACCCTCCCCGGCTCTACCTCCCACATCAGCGAGTTGTCGTCGTAGGTCTTGATCTCGGTGGTGTTGACCACTTTGCCTTGGAAAGGGCCGAAGCGAACTCCTTTGGGGATGGGGTCCGTGCAGAAGACTCCGAGGTGGGCAAGGTCCCCGTAGGCCACCCTCAGCACCGCCAACCCTGCGGGGGGGGACGGGACGGGACAGGCCGGGCTGAGAGGGGCTGAGCCGCGGCTCAGCGAGGGGCTCGGGGGGGGGGCTTCCCCTACCTTCGGGCAGCTGCAGCGAGTCCCTGTCGGGCGGCGGCGGGGCCGACGAGGAGTGGGCAGCACCTGCGGAGAGCAGAGGGACCCCTTCTTCTTCAGCGGCTGCCCCCCGACCCCCGTCCCTTCCCCACCGAGGGGACGGGCGGTCCCCGCCGCCCAGGGGGGCCACCCTTACCCGGGCTGCCGGGGGGCACCCTGAGCCCCGAGATGGCGTGCAGGCTGCCGGCCAGCTGGCTGCTGCGGAGCGCCCCGTACAGCACGGCATTCAGCTCCTCCTCGGTGAAGCAGTAGCTGCGGCTCTGCCCCGCCGCCTCGCCGCCCCCCGGCGGCCGGGCTGCCCGGCGAGGGGTGCCCGGCCCCGAGGGGGACCCCTCCGAAGGGACAGAGGGGACCGAAGAGGGCGGAGGTTTGGCGTAGGGGGGTAGGGAAAGGCCGGGGATGGGCTCGCAGGGCAGCGCGGCCGGCTGGCTGAGGAAAGCGGGGATGCTGAAGGGGGGTAAGGGCGGCGAGGAGGGGAGCAGCCTGCCCAGCGGCTTGAGGGGCTCCAAATAGTCGGGGGTGGCCTCGAAGTACTGCGCGGGGGGCAGAAAAGGTGGGTAGTAGGCGGCCAGCCCGGCGGGGCTCATCCCCAGCGGGTCTCCGGCCGTCGTGGGGCCAGGCTCGCCGGCCAGGGACAGCGCCATGCCGGAGGGGCTGCGGCTGCCGGGGTGGGGTGGGTTCAGGGGGAGCCCCCTGGGTGCTGCGGGGCAGGGCCGGGAGCGGGATGGAGGCGAGGGAGCCGCCGCCCGGCGCCGTCGGGGCGAGGGGGCTGGCAGCCGCCGGCCCCCCGCGGCTATATGGGCCCGGGCAGGGGAGGGAGGGCGGGAGGGTGGGGGGCGGCCCGCCCCGGGGGTCGCGGAGCCCCGGGGGTGGGCGGGGGAGGCTGCCCCGACGGGCGCCCCCAACCCGGGGAGGAGCCGCCGCTGCTCCGGGCGGGGGCACAAGGGGCGGAGGGGGGGACCCCCGGGCTGCCGGGCCCTCCTCTGCCCTCAGCACCCCCGAGCTAGAGCCGTCGGACACGGTGGGGGCGATGCTGGCTTTGGTGCAGCCCAAAAAAGCCCCCTCGGTTCCCTCCCGGCCCTGCAGCCCCAGCGGAGTGGGTTGGGGCGTGGAGGAGTGGGTTTGGTGTGGGAGGTCAGGAAACACCTCCGAAAACGGGTCCCCTCCCACCCCGGGAAGGTCCTCACCACGTCCAGCCTGGGGGATGCTGCGTGGGGTGTGCTGCAGAGCTCGGGGGGGGGGGGGGGCTTGCAGCCACAGGTCTGGCTCAGAGCAAAGCAGCACGTTTAAATGCCGTTTGAGTGGTTACAGTGTGCAAAAATAAATAAATAAACTAATTAATTAATAAAAACACCCCATAACTATGCATTCCCGTGTAAAACACTGCCTTCATCCCAAAGAAGGGATAGATCAGGAATCACCTGAAGCAGCCACTGACACAGAGACCGTGGCAGTCACTGACTGTGCTAACAGAAGGTGAAGCCATCCTCTAAGTCCTAATTTCTTGTCTGGGTGAGATGCTCTGAAATAGAGTTTGAGAAAGAATAACCAACTGCCCACGGGAATGAGGGCATCCAGAGAACAGGATTGTGGGCACTGTAGTTCCTACCTACCAAAAACAACGATTCCTACCTACCAAAACTGTTGGTTTTGAAGCGCCCCTTAATTTTTCCCTTAGCACATAAGCACTAAGCAAGCAAACACAACCACACAGCCCAGCTGAGGAGACCCAGCACTGCTCCATCCAGCTCCCAAGTCCCTTTCCGCAGTCAGCCCAGCCCAGCTTTGTCCCTGAACATGAGCCTGAACACTGCTGTGCTTTGCATTAAATGCATGGGGCTAATTCTCCCACCTACAATCACATTCCCCATCCTAACTTTCCATTTTGCAAGACAAAAGTAACCAAATACACCAGGGGCAGCCAATACGCATGCTAGGCTTAGGGAGGAGGTAAGAATGCAGCCTCCTGAAGCTTACTTGAGATAGTCTCTCAGCCTGATTTTTTTTGTTGTCCATCTTTTCTACTTTCTCTCTGTTGTTCCAGAGGTCTATTTGTAAGGCAGAACTGATGCTGTGTTGCTTTACAATGTAGTTTTGGGCAGGCAATTTATCCTGTTTTTATTGATGCAGCACCAGTGGTATAAAAGAAGTGCCATATTTAATCAGGTTTACAGGATGAAGCCTGTGAGCTCTGATAGCAGAGAAAAAGTTTGATTTCCTTTAGAAACAAAGTGCTGTCAGGTAGTCTGGACTCCCCTGCTTCCCTTGTACCCAGATGTCACAGCATGGGAAGAAAATGGGCTTGGAGGGGAAGGAGGGAGTTTGCTTGCACCAAAGATTCATAGAAATAAAGACAAACAAAATATGAAAACTTTAAATTCTCATTATCAGTTGAACTTTCCCCCCCAACCCCCACCCCACCCCCCACCCCAATTTCTGCTCTTGTAGGCCTGCCCAGAGAGAAATTAAAATATTTCTTTTTGTAGACACAGAGCATAGAAGGGAAGGGTTTGCACCAACGTTAGGGCTATTTTGCAGTTAATTGCTGGTGACTTCCATTCCCAAAGAGGGTAAATGCACAACCATGAGGCTGGGGCATACTGTGCCCTGCTGGGAACAGCTCCCATGGCTGCTGGCCCTTAGCACCTGGCTCAGAAGCACCTCACGGGTGTCCCCCATGCCAGAGCCACCCACCCAGAGCCTGCAGCTCCCTTCAGCCTCCTGCCTTCACCCACGCATAAGAGTCAACAGCAGTGACCTGCAACCCATGTGTGTCTGCGGCGTCTTTTTGGTTACTAAAGTGCTGCACAGGTTTTCATTTGGGACTGGTGTGGTCCAGAAAGTATTATCAGCAGGCTTTCTGCCTCCCTCTGCTTAAAGATGTGAGAAGTATTCCTTTTCCATGCTGATGCAGGGATGTGTAGTAAAGACAAGTACCAAGGGACAGCCCTGCAGGCTTGCCTGCACAGCACTCAGCATAAGTGGCCTAATACAGAAGTGATTTCCTGGGACTGATCAAGAATTCGTTATATAAAATGTCATCCCCAGCACTCTCATTCCCCTCTCTGCTCCCCAGACAAGGACACAAGCTCTTTTGCACAAGTCCAAGTGCAGGGTGCTGCACCTGGCTCAGGGTAATCCCAGACATGAGCACAGACTGGGAGAATAAATCATTGAGAAAAGCCCTGCAGAGAAGGACTTGGGGGGTTCTGGTGGACAAAAGGCTTAATGTGAGCCAGCAGTGTGTGCTTGCAGCCCAGAAGGCCAACTGCATCAACAGAGGGGTGGCCAGCAGGGTGCGGGAGGTGATTGTCCCCCTCTGCTCTGCTCTTGTGAGGCCCTATCTGGAGTGCTGCATCCAGGTCTGGGGCCCCCAGCACAAGAAGGATCTGGGGCTGTTAGAGTGGGTCCAGAGGAGGACTATAAAGATGATCAGAAGGCTGTAACACCTCTCCTATGAAGAAAGGCTGAGAGAGCTGGGGATGTTCAGCCTGGAGAAGAGAAGGCTCTGGGGAGAATTCATTATGGCCTTTCAATACTTAAAGAGAGGGACTCTTTATTCGGGTAGATAATGATAGGACAAGGGGGAATGGCTTAAAGCTACAAGAAAATAGATTTAGATTAGACATTAGGAAGAAATTATTCACTCAGAGAGTGGTGAGGCACTGGCACAAGTTACCCAGAGAAGCTGTGGATGCCCCATCCCTGGAGATGTTCAAGGCCAGGCTAGATGGGGCTTTGGGCAGCCTGGTCTGGTGGGAGGTTTCCCTGCCCATGGCAAAGGGGTTGAAATAATTAGATGATATTTAAGGTCCCTTCTAACCCAAGGCATTCTGTGCCTCCCACACAGGTTACACTTGCAAGCAGATCCCCAGCCTTCCAAATGCCACAGCATCCCAGAAGCCACCCACCTGCAGTTCTGCAGCAGCCCCTAGTGCCCAGCTTGGTACCAGTGGGCTCCCTGTGCCCCAGTGCTTACACCAACAACCACTGCAACGTGAAAGTGGCTTGATGCTATATCACCTATTTCTTATCTCACCTACTCTCCTGCTTCACTGGGCTACGTGCCAGAAAGAACACCTTGTGTCATCTGTGATTTAGACCACTAGCTATGCTAGCTATGGCTTTCTGCAGGTGGAAAAGGCTGCTCATTTCTGCTCCTGGAGGCAAAGAGGCAAGAGAGGGATACTGCAGGGATGTGTTTATCATGATGCCTTCTGATGTGGAATAATGGGAACTGCAATTTAGATCAGGTCAGAGCAGCAGTAGCGTATCACTGTAGTTACAGGAGAGGACACAGAGCAGCAAAGTGACAGCCTCTGCTGATGTGAACTGCAAAGTGCATGCAGGGTTTGTATACACTTGGTGTTGCTACACCAAAGACAGCTAGCAGGGTGTGAGTTGTGGGTACCTGCTACATGCATATGGTCAGGCAGCCACTTGAGGCCAGTCTGAATTCTGCTTTCTTCAGCGCAAGAACTAATTCACCTTTGGGGTTTCACCATGGCTATTGCTTCAGGAGACCGGGTGAGGCTGCAGACAAGATGCCCTGGACAGATCAAGACTTTAGACAGTGTTTCTTGACTTCCACATTTGAGACCTTCTGCCTCACCATTAATTTTTAATTCAAGGATGTGGCAGAAGGACCCTAGCTGCCTGACTGAACACAGATCACAGCTATTCCTTCATCCACTCTTGCCCCTTGTGTTTTTACTTGATGATGATTTTGACATGCTTTAGTAATTCTTTACTGGCTTCAGTAACTGAGCAATAATTAATTTATCATAGCAGGCCTCCTGATCTCTTCACTGTGTCCCTTCTCTAACTCCAATTCTAAGGGCATTTGCTTTACTTCACTGACAGTTATTCTTTCAATTCCAGTTTCTAATTTCTTAAAGCTTAGTTTTAAACAGCACAAAAGCAATTTTACTATTACATAGACAACTACCTTAATTATTAAGAAAATAACAACCCTTTTTACTATTGGCTTAAAATATTTCTAAACCACCCTCCAATGTTTGGTAACCAACCCCACCAATTAATTTTTTTTTTTCCCTCCAGCTGCCTTATGTAAACTGTGTAGTTGGTTTTATATTTGATTTACATCTTTCTCTGTCCATGTAGTTGCATTACAGCTCAATTCCCTATAAATTGAGACCCACAAGTTGGTGGTTGTTGAAAGGGTATCCTAATGATATGAAGATTCACGAACTAGAGCAGTACTTTACTTGCAGGCTTCTATCTATTGCACCTTAATCCCTGACCAATAAATAAATAAATAAATAAATAAATAAATAAATAAATAAATAAAATGAGCCTCCTTCTGGTCAAGCTATAGTCCAATAATATAATCCAATTAATTAAAAATGTATGTAAGTTATACAAATCCTAAATTAAAGTGCTTTAACTTTCGGTCTCCAGTATTAGCTGCATCTTCAGATATAGCAGCATTTTAATGATGCAGTCTCTAGCTTGGTGACTTCTCTAAAGCCCTTGCCCTCATCCCACTCCAAAATAATGCTAAGAACAGACAAACATCTGAAAAATACACACAGAAGAAAAATGTAGAGCAAGTCAATTCTGTTGTATACTTTCAATCATCTCTCTGTTGCTTTTACAGGCCACTGAATGGCCAGATGATGAAAGCAGGTATATCTGTTACTCTTTTTGCTGTGGTCCCCAAGCAAAATTTTTTTTTTTTTTGGGAGAGATTGGAAGGAAAACATTTTTTTTCCTGTAATTTGCAGGAAGCTGAGTAAATTACTTCAGCCAGGTTCACTGCAGGTGCTCCCTGCCTCCTGGGTAATTATATGCAGTGATGAAGTAAACCTTAGTCTGAAACTAAGGGAGAGGCTTTTTGAGCAATGGTAGAGTGTCCCTGCTTCTTCTTTACTGCCTTCTCAGGATATTGCCCGTGGAGAAATCCACAGACCCTGAGTAGCCAACCCTACTCTCAGTTAGGGGCTCTCCCTATTCCAATTGATTGACCTTACCTTCTTCATCTTTAAATATCTCAGTCGGTGGTGGTTGGGTCACAAATCTAAAGCACGTTCTGTATGAAGTTATGGTTTGGTTATAAACTCATCACACGAGCAAAGAACCAGTCGTCCATCATGTATAGACTATGTACATATAATTTCAGGAATACTCACAACTTGACTAACTCCTGCTGGCTACAAAACCTCGAAGCTGTTAGGAGTGGCCACTTCCTCTAGCAGATCTGGCCCAGGACCCCTCCTGCCCAGCCACTGGAGCCCAACGCCATGCCATGTGGTCTCTGTCCTGGTGGAGGGATGCTGGTGCAGCCCAGTGCACAAAACATACAGCACTCACACTCATTCCACAGACACTCCGTGTTTCAGTCATACTCCAATGTACAATTGCAAGGTTTCAGGCAGAAGGCAAGATAGTCTGTTTCAGTCACTGCCAAGTGTTTTTGTAACCTTCTCTTAAGATGGTTTACTTGACCTTTCCATTTTTTTTTCTTGCAACTCTCTCAAAATTCTGGTTTGGAATTCCATTTTTCTTTTGAAGACCTGTTCATATAAAGCAAAAAATACATCCCACTGAAATTGGGGTTCCCTATATCTCCTCTGGACTCAGAGGCATTCCTGAAGTACTTTAGTTCATAGAGATTAAAGGTACTTTTTTAGAGTGAATTGTTTAGAAGGGCCATTTTTTTTTTTTTTTTTTTTTTTTTTTTGTCCAGAAATTTAAATTATTTAAATACTTTGAGATTTTAGAGTACTGCATCTATATATAATACTCTGCAGTTCCCTTTGAGGGTAGGGCAACTTCCTTTGATTGCACAGTGCCCATTTTTATTCCTTCGGGGGCAGCAAATACAAGTCTAAGGGAGTCTACACCACTGGGACCCTCAGTGAGGGAGTATGAACCTAAGGTGTATTCATGACAAAGGAACAAGACTTATTCTCCTCAAAGTAATCGACTATTTTTTTTTTTTTCCCCACTCCCAAGGTGACTACCCATAACCAGAAAACAAAGGGAAGGAGAGAAGACACACGAAGGGTCATGAGCAGTCCATCATGCTGGTTGAGGCTGCAGTCATTAACATTGACAAAGGAGCTAAAAGAGGAGGCTCACGTGGGAATCAAAGAGAGGAAACATGGGGTCAGGCATACCAAGAGCTCACACTGCCATTGCCCTTGGTTGCCCTTGGCAGTGGGCAGCTGACAGATGCCCCAACAGTCTGTCCCAAGGACCACCATTCATACAGGTTCATTCATACCATAATTCCAACCCTGACCTTTCCCTGTCCTAGCTCTACCATAACGACTTCATCAAATTGTGATCACTCTTCCCTCTTTTAGCCAGCAGTTGGTCTCTGGACTGACTTTTATCAGAAGCTGGTATCCAGCAGTCCACACACACCACAGGATCCTGCAGACAGCCCTTGGACAAAGCTCCAGTAGGACTTCAAATTGTCCCATACCTTTCTGAGCAGCACCAAGCAGATTTGTCAGGGAGTAGCCTGTGGTCCTGCCAGGTAGAGCAGGATGAGATGCAAGAATCATACAGTTCATCTAGATAAGGAAAAGGCAATGTCACTTCTCTCTTTTGTTGTTATGCCAGGATAGAGTAATTTATGAGGTTCTTGTTAGCTCACTATACATTTAATCTGATGCCAGGAATTGTAGCTATAAGTTTTGTCAAAATCCTCATTTCTTTTTAATGTTAATAAATTATAAAAATCAATAAATCATAGGGTTAAATCATGCCTATCTTTGCAAAGGCAAAGTTCTAATAGGAAACATTTTTCTTCTTCCTATTTACAAGTGTTTTCTCTAGCACTTGTTTCTAATTTTACTTTGGGAAGAAACATCCTCTTTCCTTAGCGTGTCAATATGTTTGTCATGTCCAAAGATCACCATCATTTTGCTGAAGCCAAGCCAAGAGAATTGCAGGATAGGCCGTTATTTTGGTAGAATGGTGAAAGGATGACTGTATTTGGAGGTCTTGAAAAAAAAAAAAAATAGTTTCTACATTTTTTAACGTAAATAGCTTGTCTCAGTCATTTCCTAGAGAACAGCAGATAACTTTTGTAAACAGCCATTCCTATAGCTGCTTTAATACTTTTTAAAACAACCAACCATACGTTTCCATCTGTCTTAAATAAACCATGTGGCAGAACAAGGGGAACTAGCTCTTACCAATACTCAGTCCTGCTTTGTGTCATTCAAGATTAGCCTTGGCTGAAACCATCATGAAAGACACCCACTTAGTGCTGTGATATAAAAAAAAAGTACTCATCATGAACTGTTTTCACATTTAGCTACATGATAAACATTTTCAACAAATATAGAACTATTAAAAAAGGTTTCTGACTTACAACTAGTTGGAATATATAACATTAAATAGAGAAAGCTTCCTGTCTTTTTAAAAACAGCAGGTTCATCCATCTTCTAGTACTTCTGCATTACTTCCTACACACTTATATGAATAAAAGAAGACACAACAGAAACACGTTGAAATCTCTAAAGCCATGTAAAACCCGAAGGCATTAAAATTTATTAAATGATGCAATAACAACAGAATTCTTTATTTACAATAGCATTATTTAACATCAAATAAGCAAATAGCATCAGCAAAGCAATATTAACTTGCATAAATGTATTTAAAATTTCTCTGAATATATCTACCTTTGCATAAACTGCTCACACTAGAAATACAAACATCAATGCAGGTGAACAAAGTGATGTTCAGAGTCAACTCCATTTTGAAAATAAATCACAACCTGAAACACTGTAAGCTTTCTCCTGAAGAACCATAGTTTATATATTGCTTAATTTTACCCTTGTATAATCTTTTCATATACACACATCTCAGATGCAACTTCATGATGAACTGTACAAATAAAACCCACAAATGACATAAAGGGAAAAATTAAATGACAGTAAATGTTTGAAGAAACGTGTCCATCATCTCTACTGAACAACATAAAGATTAAGTGATGATGCACTTATTCCAAAATTGTACACAATTCACTATACAAATATAATACATCAGACAGCTATGTAGGAATATACAAGACTTAAAAACAGATCTAAGGCATTATGCTAGATTTTAGCATTTTGAGGTTCTTGCACATAGCTTTTACCTGTAGTAAGAAACTTAAAAGATTTTGTTTTAGTCTACAAAGAAACACCAGGGAGAAAATTCTAATTAAAATCAAAGCCACTACAGTAAATTTTCTTTTGTGCAGAGAATGCTTTTGCTCTTAGGCAGCATACTACCATACAAATACTAGAAAACTTTTAAATTCACACCAACAATTAATGGCTTAAGTTGCATTTCAAAACTGATTGTGTATCTTTGGGTTCTGCAAGTGGAGCTGTGCCACCCATTTCATCTGTTAAGCCCATATGAATTTCATTTTTTAAACAAAGATTAAAAAATGTATTGTATAAACTGCAAAAACATTGCTTCTAATTAATACAGGCCCAAAAGGATACCAGTGTGGGACAATATTTTAAAGATTGAGTACAAATTAATTCATTGTAGCAAAACAGCTCACTTCACTTTTTCAACTTACCACATTACATGAACACTTAACCAGGTCATATGACCATGTATATATGCTTATTTTTCACATTATGCGCCTTTCACATTTAGTAATGTAAGTCGAACACTGATTACTTGTTCTGTTAAACATAATCCGAGTACTTTCTCCGACAAATTTACTGTATACAGGATGAAAAATACTGATAATGAAGGGAATTGATTTGGCTTTTTGTTTCTATAGTGATCAATATGATCAGAAGATTCCTTCACTCACATTTCTTTTTCATTAGTCAGACGACAACTGAAGTCACAATGAACCTAAACTGAGCCAAAGTGATAGGTACAATCTCCTTTCTTCCAAAATGGCAATGGATGATGGAATATCATAATCACTGTGGATGATAAGGGTTTGCAGGTCTGTCATGAACCAGGACAAATTTAGACTTGTCCACTGTGAAAAAGAATAATCTATTTGAAGAGGTTATGGTCAAGAACAGAAAAAGGAAATTATACAAACAGAACTATTTTAAAACTCATTTACAATTTGCGTTGCATGAAGTTAATTCCTTCAAATTTATACATTTCTTATATAAATTTTTTTTTGTCAGATATATAAGTTTAATGCAAATGTCACTGTAATAATGAGGCTGTGGAGCCCTGGGCTGATAGCTTTTTGTTGTTGTTTTCCATCAGCACATAAAAGGATGGCTCAGCTGACTAAATAGTCTTTCCAAGTTCAATAGCAAAACAGTGATCGCTGAGAAGTGTTGTTTCCCCAGAATCATGGCTCTGCCCTCCTTAGAAACCAACAGCACCAGGCATTTCCTTGACTTTCATCAAGGAAACAGATGCCTTTCATAGAAACAACTTATTTCATACCACCTTTATCGTATTTCCCCCAGCCTTAATATAGAATAATTGGTATTTTCACTCCCACCTGAAAAACAAAACAAATTAAATGGCAACAGAACAAACCTTACACTCCCCAAAGGCATGGCTGATGAGACATTATAAAATGCATTGCATTTTACATGACATCAAAAAATTTGTGTTCAGGTTAGAAAGTTTCTGAATTAGGGGTTAGAGGAAAGAAAACAGAGGTCAAAAACATCAATTTCTTAATATTTCAAGTCCTCAGAAACTGATGTCTACTTAGTAAAAGATTATTCCAACCACAGTGGGCAAGAAAAAAAACGCACCCTAACAGTGGCCTGCTTAGTAACAGTTAGTTTTTCTAAGACTTGTTACGAAAGAATATAAACATACAAAAATCAAGAATTGGTTCCTACAGTGGCTGCATATAATATATGTTAGATAAATGACATTATGAGCAGAATCACAAGGTTTAGAAAATGAGAAGTCTCAAGCCTACAAATTAGGTCTAATCAAGGCATTGTGATTCTTTACAAAACACTTTTCCAGGAGACACACACGGCTAAGAAGATATCTAATTTAATACTGAAGTACCTCATTTGGAATCAACTTCACAACATGTATATCTCACAAAAATTATACAAGTAAAACACTTAAGTTTTCAACTTAAATTATTGCTTGTTTACATATAAACTGGATTTTATGTACCTTACAAAACATCCTTATAGTCCACACTGCTTTAAAATAATCAGAAACACACGATAGTGGTGAAGTCTGTAGTGATATCTGCTATTGGTATTACATGAATCGTTATTCTCCCAGCTAATGGGATGGGAACCAGTAATTATCATGCCTTAAAGCAGGTATCTTTAGCTCTTTGATATTATGCACCAATTCTGCCACTACCATAATCAGTACATGCATTATCATTGAACATTGCTGTTCAGCAACCATAACTTGATGTCCAGATTGCTGGAAACACACCTAGGGAAGTAAAGGGGTAACGCATTTTTTTATTCTGTTAGAACAAAGAGGAAGATGACAGAAGGAGAGTCAGATAAAAAACAGGATTAACTGACTGTTAGGAATTAAATTAAATAAGAACGTAACAAACTTGATTTTTTTTTTTTTTTTTTGGATTCATGACTTTGCATTACAAATGTTACCAAAAGAAAAACAAAAAACAAAACCACCTACCAAAGCACCCCTTATAAACAGGGAAACTATCCTCTCAGGGGATAGTTCTCATCTCTTTTACAACGTTAATCCCATTCAAAATTGGTCTGTGTAGTTTTCTACATCGGTTCATCTTCTCTGACTTGCCGGAGTGGAACGGGCTCGTTAGAGGTCTACGTGTACCAGACGCCGCTTCTAAACCCTCCTCACGCATACTTGTCGCCCCAAAATGCAGGCCTTAGTCTAAAACACCAGTTTTCAGACGGAAATGAATCCTTTGCACCAGACTGAGTAGTAAGCCAGGGAAAACAAAGCCAAAAACCAAGGTCTAGAACTAAACAGAAACAGAACAAGAGCATGGTTGTTTTTTTTTTTTCTTTTTTTCCTTAAATACATACATTTAAATACATTCAATCTGACATGGTTTATGAAAATTGCCTGTCAACATTTACTTCGCAGGAGAGATCTAAGTTGCACTAAGGTGAATGCAGTGAACAGACTGAGCGAGTGTCTGTATGCTAGCTTCAGACTGTCGAAGAAGAAAGAGGCTGCTCCTCCGGCGACGACCGCCCAAGGCCCCACGGCGAGGCAGGGCTGCGGCCCACCGGCAGTGGGGAGCCAAGAAGATGGTGGCTTCGCTGGGTCATGACAAACAGATGCAGCTCTTCCAACCGGGAAGGGGTCAGGGCCGTACGCCCGGTCAGCTGAAGAAAGGAGCAACCACAGCGCCCTCAGGGTCAGCAATATTTCTGCCAAAAACAGAGAGTGGAGAAAGATGAATGAGTTTTTCCTTCCTGGTTAGTGAAGAAACAGGTGAAGGAGAGTCGGGTGCTGCTCTGCGGCACACAACCTCCCTCCACAACGTGCAGGACAGGCTGCAACATGGACACTTTTCTTCACCATTTCTTAATTACTTATTTCTTTCAAATTTTTGCAGATACAGTAGCAACTCAGGGCCATCTACTACTTGTAGACTCTAGGTAAAGGCATAGCAATATGGTTTTAGAGAAGTCTCATACCTGGCGTGTCTACAAAATTTCTCTGTGTTACTGCTGTACACTCTCAAAGGAAACAACTGTCTTGCTTCACTTTCCACTCCAAAAAAACATCGTAAAAAAAAAAGGAATAAGGAAGTTTAAAAAAACAAACCTTCAACTACCAATCCCTAGAGATGCTCTTTACTTCACATTTATTACAGTGTCTGTACACAAATAGAGTTTAAGCTGTTTTCAGTTGAGTTGATTATCTTGTACTTTCTTATTTAAAAAAAAAAAAAAAAAAAAGCCTCAGGATGTGGTTTTCACAGTTGTTTTAAGACTGTTCCTTCTAGTGACTGCAGCCCGTGCCTCTCTGCAAACTCCTGCTCCCATGTGGCTTTGTGGTCAGTCAGGTCAGAGAGCCAATCCAACTGGAAACCACTTCTTTTTCTCCCAGGGGCTGTTTTTCACTTGTATTCAGAGGCTCCTGCTGTGTAGGAGGATGGACTTGCTGCTCAGGCATGGCACTGGCAGCTTCCTCACCACTCCATGTGCATGCCACTAGCCCAATCTTCTGGAAGCTGTCCAGGCAATCCTTTGGATTTTATCACCTTTTTCTTTGCAATCACAGAAAGTCTAGAAATGTGCCTTCACTGTCAAATTAAGCCAGTGTTGGAAAACATCCCACCATTCAGGAAAGCAAGGTGCTAGGTTTTGTACATTTACTCCTCTCAGCCCGCTTGGAACAGCCGGAGCTCTCTGGGGTGGCCAGCCCTGAGCACGATCTGCCAGCTAACACGAGTCCTGCTCCTGCTCCTCCTAACTTCGTCAGGGGACACAGACACCACACTTCCTCCCCTCAAACTCTGGTTAATGTGTATAAGTCAGACTTTGGCTCCTCTTTTTGATATGTTGAGAGGCAGTTTGGGGACCCTACTAGTGCCTTCTGATCACAAAGTGCAGAACAGAAGAGAAAAATCAAAAGGAGATGTCCTTATTTCCAGAGTGCACATTAAGCAAATATTATCTCTATACAGATTCTAAATAAATGTTTCCACTATACAGTGATCTGAATAAAATTTGTGCTCTGTAAATTTTTTAAAGTTCTATTTTGTAGGTGATAAGATATATAAAAGGAAGGAATAATACAAAGAATGCACAAATATGCCTCTAGGAAAAACTTTTTTTCCTTTTTATTTACATATAACAAAAGCAAAGAGGACTTGAAATAATTTTGTCAAATTATTATTTCCAGGTGGATAAAGAATAGAGGAAAAAATGCTCAGAATAACTTCCATGACTGATTTATGTAACTTTAACCATTAAAAAAAAAGAAAAAAAGAAAAAAGAAAAAAAGATAAAACAACTGCTTGTAAAACTTTATAAAGAAGCAATCTGAAAATCTCTCACAAACTTCAGATACAAACAGTATTCTCCAGATATTCACTTCTAAATAGGAACAGGTTCAAATTTTTCTTTTACCACATTAAATTATTTTAAAAAGTTTATTTCAATAATCATGTAATAATAACATCTTAAATGTTCCAGTTGCAACTATAGTCAGCTTTATACATAAAGTGTACTTTGTGCTTTGAAAGAGACAGGAAATTCTGTCTTCCAGTTACATTAAAAACATATTCTCTGTTTAATATTAGTATCATCTTTGTATATCCTAAAAGCTTTACAAATTTTATCTGTAACATGTTAAAACAAACTGAAATAGTATGAGGCAAACAAGTTAGAATAGTAAATGTAGAGATTTGACAACTATAGTTGCATGGACCTCAGCAATAGCATGTTAGTTCCTATTTACTCAGCTCTAAACAGAGCCAATTCCTTTAAAATATTACAGTTGCTGATATGAAATTTATGAAACAATGAAAAAAAATCTCCCAAATTTGTGTGATAATTTTCTCATTTTTCAAATGAATTTGTCATTTTTTATATGTTTATACTACAACTGCCAAGGAATGAAGCACATTAATCATCCTTTCAGCTTTCTAATTACACAGCTTGTGCTTTTTTTTTTCTTAAGTATCTTACATAGGAGCAATTTATAGCACAGATGCACAAAAGTAGTCTCTACTTGACCTCTAAATTCAAAGTTCTGCAAAAGATATTTATAGTGCATATGAAACATTATTCATTTATATTTTTCTTGACAGTCAGAACTATGTTAGTAGAATAAAACTCAGGAGTGCCATCAGATGTACCCTTACAAAATAATTTAAGAAGTTGATTTTCTCCAGATGAGACAAAACTACTGTCATGTGTGGCCACTGTCCATTTCACTGTCAAGGCGCTGACTCTGTTATTTTAAGCCCATCAGTGTCTTGTCTGATGTCCTGTCACTTGTTTCCTTCCACCTGCACTTCAAACCATCTTCCCTGACTTTTTCCACCCTCTTTTGTACCTCTCCAGATATTTTCTGTCACATCCACTCTCTCTTCAGTCTCTTTTAAAACATTCTTTAGAATTTGCTTCACGTTTCCGCTTTAGCTTTCTTCCCCCTCAACAATTGTCTTCTCCTTTGTTTCCTCGGTGGTACCCTGAATTTTGTTCTCTGACAGCCTGTCTTCTCTTAATGCATGAAATTTAACATTAGGCAATGTACTGGTTAGGCAATGTACTAGTTAGGGAAATTAAGAACATAACTCCTCAGTATATGATAGCTTCTGCTAAGGCAGAACACATTACATTTTTTGTCAATCACCAAAGTCACCCTGAAATTGCTGCAGAAAGGTTTCTCTGTGTACAGATCCTCCATCCCAGAGACAGTCCCTTCTCACGTGAACCAAGGTGAATCAAGAATCGGCCTCTGGGAAGTTTTAAACACATGTGCAAAAAGAGATGGATATGATCAAATACACTACAAATGGCTACTTCTTACTCAGTACTTTGACTTCCTTCATTTTCATTAATCTTAACATATTTGCAGTTAATGAATGATTGTTTTGCTTTACTCTATTATTCATTTTTTACCCCTAAATTAAGGTTGGAAACCTTAATTTTTGCTTTGGTATTCAACATAAGGGGAAAAATTGTTTACTTAATTCCTTCTTTCTGATTCCAGCACAGCTTACTAGAAGGTGACAAGAAATGATGGACTTACAGCAGGTTTTAAAATGACTTCTGTAGAAATAATAGGGTAGATCTCCCACATTGTTTTTGAGGATAACATTTTGCATAGAATGTGGCAGATATCAATATAAAAAACAAAAGCAATTTTCCTTATGGTTCTTGTTCAGTTCTTTGCTTCCTGCTGCTGCTAACTGGCTATTATGCTCTAGTCATTTCCCTTATATTATCCCATCTGAATCAACTTTGAATAGAAGTTTTCCAACAGGAATAAAAGGAGAGAATAAATAGATCAGTGCTCCCAGATTAAATATTTGCACAGCACTGTGCACCAAGGATTTCAGGAAATGGACACATTGAAATCAGTTTGTTGTAAAGTCTTACTATCACATCTCTGAAATGAAGGAGCAGCTGGGCAAGAGGAGCAGGAGCAAGAGGCAGCAGCAAGGGAGCAGCAGCCACTAGATGGTGCTTCCCCCATGCCCATGCTGCTCAGCCCCAAATCCGGCCAGCGCTCAGCCGTCGGCTTTGCTGGCACAGGCTCTTCATCCCAAGAATGATATGTATATTATTTTCCAGTGCACAGGTTTCTATGTGAGGCTGCCTCACTGTATAGAAAGGTCAGCTTCTTACATTTGGATGGGTTTGCACAGCTGCAATGCTTGGATCATGCAGGAAAAATATTGTACTCTAGTTTCAAATCTTTTCAGGTCTCAAAATATTGTGTTTTTTGCAAAAAAAAAAAAGAATCAAAATCAGTGAAGGTTATTTCCATTAAACAAACAAACAAAACAAAAAACTTCGACTGAGGAGGGGCACATAAAAAACACCTCGTTTACTTGGCCACATGCCAAGAACTCTACAAGGTCTGCCCTTTAATACTCTTACTGTCTGGAATAAGAAACACTTTTGACCTAAGCAAAAGCTAGTTACACTATTAGCTGGAGATTTGTGTGAAAATTAGTTCAGTATCGCCACTCTTCTCAGAACAAGCAGTGTATAGAAAGTAATAAATGAAATAATTCATATGATTTTTGCCGTAAGTATAAAGCAACGAGAAGTGGAAAAATACTTAGGCAGGATGAAACATGAAATGGGTTAAGCATGCAGCAGTGCAAATATAAATCAACAGTAAGTCTCTCCCATCATCAGCAAATAGTCATGTAATTGCTCTGTAAAAAGCAAATATAGCTATAAATAAAAGTCTACTGAACGTGACTGTCTGTTAATTCAATAAAGTATTCTGTTAGTGTAAATATTTTCTGTATTATTCACTTTAATTATGCTAGGGGATCTAAACAAGGAACTTGGTATGGATGCTACGTAAAGATAAATTCAAAAAATTAATTGCAAAATACTTTATTACTAGCACCCTGAGTACTTTTAACTTTCTAAGTAAAAAGATACTGTATCCATTCTGACCAGGGTATATTCATAGATCAGTAGCCTCTTTATGCCTCCATATGTCATCTCTTACCCGTGTTGCATCTCCATCCTGCTTTATCATATCCATTCCAGGCAGCTGGTTTGGAAATAGATTGCCTCCCCTCATAGCAGGATCATTAACCTATTGGTAACAAGATATTAAAGAGAATGAATTAAAAATGATGTTGGAAAAAGTAGTGGAAATTAAAGTATTAGAAACCACTAAGCTACTTGCATATACCACATTTGAAATGACACAGTCATCAGGAAAGCAGCTATATGGTTGAGCACCCTTCTTGGGCAGCATGTTTGATTCATATTATTCTGCTTTACAGTCAACAAACGGAGATTTAATTCCTGATACTATGACCCCTGTGCATATTTAACAAAACAGGCTCCATAAATTAGGTCAGTATTATTGTAAGAGGACTTGCCTGCTATGAAAGTCCTGAAAGCAGAGACATGTAAATAATTTCCTAACCTCAATGACACACAGCTTTTCTGCTTTTGCAAACCACTATGCAACTTTCCAAAGGCTGATGAGATAATATGCAGGCTGAACTGTATTGACTATTGATTTAGTGTTAATGACTCTTTTTTTTTTTTCCTCATAAGCAATGGGAGGAAGATCCATGCTTTTCTACATGGACGGTCTCAAAATTTTTCCGAATGCAGCCATAGGAAAGTATCCGCACAACCAAATGGTCTGTCATGCTTAGTTATGTGGAAAGAGTGGCTTGCCAAATTTACAACATTGCTGCCTTAATCAAAGGATTAATCTCACCATGTAGGAACTGGTGTAAAACACAAAACGCAGCCCTTCAGCAAGAGACTGAAGTATTATAAAATCTTTCCCTTTGAAGTTTTACAGAGAAAAAAAACATCTCCCTAGAGAGTTTTGGCTAACTCTTCTTATTTCTTATTTCCCTCAGACTAGGTGTATGTGATAACAGTGAAGATAGTCCCCTCTAGAATTTGCTAGAAGGAAAAAGCTGTTTTGTGTCACCTGCCCTTTAGGAGATCTTGGTTGCCAAGGAGAGGAGGTTCTGCCACTGCACTACCTCGCTTCAGCTACAGCAACCTGCTGCAGCAGGGGGAGAAGACTGCCTTAAATTTACCACATCATAGTCCTCCTGTTTCAGGTCCTCCTGACTGTTTTTTCTGTTGCTACTCCCTGATTTTGCAGAGTTGCAAAGTTAAATGCAATAGCATCGCTACAAAGACGGTTTCAGCATGTCACCAGAGACAAGACTGCGGTTCAACAGGAAAGGTTAAAAACTTAAATATTTTTGCCATGGAAATTTCAACTCTAAAGACATTGATTGCTGAAGCACTGCAAGTCTCCTAGTGATTCTTTCCACTTAAAGCAAATGGAGACTTTTTTTTTTTTTTTTTTTTTTTTTTAAAAAAAGAATCTGAAAATTTAGATCAGAAAGGATGAGAACCACACTATTTTGATGTGAAAGAAAGAAATCAAACAATGTCACAGCTTTATCTACATGCATTTGATGAAGCAAAAGAATCCATATTTTAAAAGTATATTCTGCTACTGATCAATATTCATTGGAATGCAGAGGCCCAAGTGCCTTTTCTATTTGTTCAGTAAATAAAGAGAGAAAAAAAAAAGGCAAAAATACAGAATTGTATTTCAGTGAATCAAAAGCAGTCTGGGAACAAAAAGAAGAATGCTTGATTTGCATCATGGCAGAGTTAGGAGAGTCACGGAAAAGGAAAATGGCTCCCGGCTGCACACCACAAGAGCAATAAAGGCATCAGTGAAGTTCCAATCACAGAATCTCTTTGCAGTGATGATGCAAGAATCCTGACTTGCACGGTAACAGATACAAAGAAAATCTCCTGTTTTGTCACATGGAGACATTTGCTTTGGAAGTCCTTGAAACATAAAATATCCCACATGAACTCTTCTGTAGGCAATAACAATTCAATCAGAAAAATAAGAAAAAAGGACAAAGAAATGGATGAGTTTTTATAATTTTCCATGGGCGAGCAGTGTTATTATATATGAAATTTGACTAAAAGAAGGCAGGACATGTTTTACAACCCCTTTGAATTTAAAGACATTACTACGGCTGCCTGCCAATGAAGCATGATTATTAACAAGCTGAATTAGAAGTTTTATTCCCCTCTACAGCTCCCTTCATCCACTATGCTGAACAAAATCAAAATATTGTTTCAAGCTAACTCTCAGTAAATGCTATGATAATTTTGACCTCAGCTTTACTGAACCTATGCAGATTAATAAACATCTCTTCTGAATGGGCATTATTTCTGAGTGGTTTATTTCATATTCTGAAAGTTTCCTCTCTTGCACAGACTTCAAATTGATTCTCTGACAGCCCAGTAAATCAGTCAGCAGAATTAAAGAAAATACAGTCATTCTGAAAATCACCAGTTACAAGCAAAGTTTAGCACAGCCTAGGCGAATTGCTAAATAAAGATGCCAAATTGTATAACACTATGTCCTTAAAATAGGAAAAAAAAAATAATAAAAAAAAGATAAATTGTTAATATATTTATTTATTCCCATCTCTCGGAAAGGAAAATGTGAAGCAGCACAGCAAACATTCCTGGGGACTAAAAAGTAGTGTCTTGTGGCCCAGAAATGGCCCCTCAGCTGCCAGCTGGCCAAATCTGACCTAGATGAAACAAAAACATTAAAACATTTGCTAGCAGTTTGCAGATGACACAGTGCTGGGGTGGTAAATCAGGAGGAAAACAGGTTACTCTTACAAAATGAGCCACTGTACCTTGGTTAAATAGACTCAATTTAACAAATGCATTTGAATGTAGGCAAAAGGAGAGAAATACGTTTGGGTACAAAGAATGCAGGTTTTATTCGTGTAGCACTGAGAAGGATATGGGTATCACCCTAGAGGTTTCAGTATAAGCTCACCAGTATGACAGTGTCACAAATAGAGCCAAGGCAAATCCTCTTGAAAGAGAAATTAGAAGCAAAATTTAAGTCTCTAGACAGCTTTTGCGAAATCACTGTGCCCAGTTACTCTGTGCGTACTTCTAGAACAATAATGGAGTTTAGAGTAGATTCACAACAGGGACCAAAGGGCTGAAAAACAAATATTGAGATGAATAAAGAAATTCAACCTATTCGGTTTACTGGAAGTTAGATAAATGCTATCTTGAAACAAGATCTATTAGTTTAACAGGAAGAAAAAGCAGTGCAACAACTGTGCCAGTGGAAACAGTAGTCTGCATGGAAGTCTGAGATAAAATCAGATCTCTTTCTATAATGTATGTGTTTTAGTTCAGGTTCCTGGGGGAAACTGTTTTAGTATGTGCAAGCTGAGAAATCAGACTGGGCTGTCATCTTCAAATCCCTACTCTCTCTCCCTCTTTTTTTTTTTTTTTTTTTTTTTTTTACTATTGTTTTGCTACATTAAAATGTTTAACAGTATGTACTTGGAAACTGCTACTACTACTAAAAAAGTTTGCTGTAGCTGGGAGCTTAGCAACTGGAAATATCAGAGAAGGTGACAGATTTGGCAGTATCAGAATTACTTCAGGTCACCAGTATGCAGCAGCTGTAAAAGACAAATGTGATCTGGGGCTATATCTGTCAGTGTATTCCAAGAGAAATGGGGAAGAACTAGTGTTATGCACATGGCACTGGTGTTTAGGAAACAGTGATTCAAACAGGAACAGGTGCAGGAAAGGAAAAGGAATGTAAAGACTACTAGAAAAGACTGAAACAGCTTGTTTAACTTATCAGAAAACAAAACAACAAGAAAAAAAAACAAACAAAGGAACCCAACAGAAAGCAAAATGAAACAAAACTAAATCCCTGCCTATAGTAGTGGGGTTGGAACTAGATGATCTTAAAGGTCGCTTCCAACCAGAGCCATTCTATGATTCTATGATAAAACAGCAACAAAAAATCATGTTGATAGAATGGCTCTATTTAAAATACAGAAAAAGAGGAAAGGAAAAAATATTTAAAGGACTACATTGGAAAAGTAAATAGCCTGCTACCACATTTAGGCTGGAAAAAGACATTTATTAACAAGTAAATCATATGTCTGTCTTTAAACTCTAATTTTATAGTCTCAAAAAAAAAAAAAAAAAAAAAAAAAAAAAAGATTTACAATATTGTCAACCATAGCAGTAGAAACTGCCTGAAGACACAAGCAGTACTTTCCTGCCAATATTTCTTAGAAAGGTCCATAATTTGAAGTCTGTGCTTTAAATGTACCAAAGTTCAGCTCTCAAACATACAAACCTGTTAATTAAGAGAATCTGTTTGTTAGATATCTTAATGCACTGAGTGATTTTAATGATGAGCCAATAATTGGAAATGTTATTTTCCTTTATCGGATGCTCTAATTGGCAGTCTCAAATTCAAACAAGTGTGTAAACCTCCTCACAGCAGAAGAGAACAGGTTACTTACTTATTGATTTAGCAATCTACATTATACGCACCACTTTATGAAACCCCCTCGTGGACCTGGGGCTCGCAAAGGTGCCAGTCTGACAGTTCTTGAAGTTGACTGCCTGTGGTACTACAAGGACAGTGGCAGTTGAAGCATTTTCCACACTGCCCATGCCAGCATGTGTCACTTTTACCTCTAGGAAATGGCTGCCTGCCATTCAGTCCTAGCCTCCACTGCTGAGAACACTACCACAGATACTGGTGACCCCCAGCTGTGTTGTGGAAACTTACCTACTGAGAACAGGAGCTAGATCGGCACGTGTTTTCCACCGAAGTCCAGAAGCAACTACACCTGCTAGCTATAGTGGTGCTAGGTCAAAATTGGAAATGTAGTTGCAAATGGTGTTCTCTACCTAATTAATCACTGGTTATCTGAGTGCGGAGCCAAAAACAAAGCCTTTTTAACATAAACATTTCTTAAGAAAACTAATAGAAGAAACATAATGGCTTACAGCAGTTACAGCCCAACACAGCGGACCTGAAAAACTACTGAAAGTCAAAGAAAATCCTCTAGCTGTCATCTCAAGTCCTTAAATTCTCACCTGCTCAGGACCCATGGAGGACAACCCTGATGTAGGCACAGAGGTCGCTGAGGTCATGCTGATCTGCCCTGTCATCTGGTTCATGTTGTTCATACCACTTGTGTTGGTTGCCATGGATACACTGATGTTCATGTTATTATTGTACATGCTGGTGCTTGCTTGCTGCCCAAAATGTGGTGGGGACTGTTGTGAAAACATGCTATAGCAAGGAATGGAAAAAGCAATGTGTCAGACTCAGAATGCTGAAGCCACTAGGAAACTACTCTCTTTTTAATATATTTTAAGCTGCAACTTGTACATACTGTTGTTTATGCCAACTCCAAAGGAAAGACTAGTTTTTAGCTACATCAATGTCTAAGGAATAGATTTTCAAAATTTCAGGTCCCATGTCTGTGCACAAAAATGCATGCCTTTGCGTGTGAAACTATGGCAGAGTACAAATCTGTTATGCGTGTGCAATAACAGCCAACGAGCTGTCTAAATATGTCTTCATTTATATTTTAAATATGTTTGGGAAAGTAATTTTTAGAGGGAAAACACCTTTTTTCCCCTCATCAGTATCGGTTAGGTTGGTATTGGATCTAACCTAATAAGCTTTCTTTTTGCAAAAGAGGCCATTTGTACATCTGAATACCAGATTTGCACTTACAATTATGGCAAGTGGGCTCACAGATATAGACATGCAGCTGTGCAGAAATTTTTTTTACTAAATCTTAGCATCAGGTTTTGAAAATGTGACACTGTAAGAAACAACATAAAGTCTAAGACAATTGCCCTCTATGCTCCTTTAAGGCCATTTCAGAACAGCATAAGAAAAAAAAACTGGAAAATCTCATCCCAGATTTTATTCAAAGTCAAGTGCTTTCTGGATAGCATCTTCCTTCAAGTTATATTAAAAGTCATATGACAGAGGTTTTATATTTCCTAAAACACACTCCATTATTTACATGTCAGTCTTTTCCACTTTTTAAACATACCTCAACAGTCAATGAAGGAATTATTACTGAAGATGTATCTGTTTAGAGGATTTTCATTAGAGACTGAAATACTGTAGAAGGACTGTTGCATGTCAGATGGTACACAGCAGCCGCCTCTAAATCAGCAGCTGACTTTTACTCTTCTGTGAAGCACTGCTCCCCCAGATGAGGGAACCTTTTCAAGGTTAACACTCAGCCATGCACTTGGGTAATCCATTATGTTATTGCTGTGCACTGCCCATTGTGAGACTTTCTTTACAGAGGAATGCAACTGCATTCCGGGCTCAGGACCAAACTCTGAAAATCTCACAATCCTCTTCCTTCCATTCCATCTCTTTTCAGGCCACCTAACCCCATTTTTAGGTTGTTATCTGGTTGGCTGAAACAGTACACTACAGATCATTGTGAATACTCAGTGGCTTGTGTAAACACATTTGACATGTTCTCCACTGTAGAGCTGCAGTTTAGCAAGCCAACCATTAGTCTACCAAGCTGCCCCTGCTGTGGTTTCAGTAGACGCTGTGGCAGCAGTAGCTATGTCTCCTGTAGATGCTTCACTAAGGCAGTGAATAAGAGGCATGGACAAGGACTAGGATGAGGGAGTAATTGGTTGCCTTAAGGGGAACTTTACTTGTATCAACCTCATCACAGAAGTACTGTTTTTCTGGGTTTACTAAATCTATGGAAGATCGATAGATTATGAATATATCTCTTCAGCAGGAAGATGATTTGCTGTTGGGCTAGGATAATAAAAGCAACCTGAGAGCATTAGGACAATAAAAACACTGTGCTAGTGACCTGTGTGCAATTGATACAGCTTGGTTATACATCAGCCCGATAGATCTATCTGTGCTGCATTGAAAAGCGTAGATCATTGCCATCTGGAAGCTTGTTGCTGCCTACAGATTGTGTTCAACATCCAACCCATTCAATGTTGACAGACTGATTATTAGAGTTACACTGACTGGGGCACAGGTTTCAGCTGAAAAGGTGACTGCATGCATGAGGCATTCTACAATGCTCTCAGAGAATTATAGTTATATGCTGCCCCCCATATATATGCAAGCACTAATGGATCGAACCTGGTTGTGCTCCAGCATTTGAGGCAGGAGGTTTTATCCAGTCACTGCAATTCCAGAGCAGTACAGAATGCACAGGCTACAGCTCAGCTGATCCAGCCACGTGGAAAGCAGCATGGGAGCACAACATTTAAATCGTATGCAGAAGAAATGCATCCACACAAACGTTAGGAGCTGGAGTTCACTGTGCAATACAGTTACTTCTTAAGGACATACCATGTTTTATCAGTTATCACAGTCAAAACAATGCATTGTGTGGATGCACCTCTTTTAGCTATGCACTCACTTGGCCTTGTATGAAGATGGTATTTAAATAAATTTGTCAAGCCAAACTGAAAAGAACTCTCTCTTAGGATAGACAGTTAACAGCAAAGAAATACATATAAACAACCCCATAAATAAATGTAGACCATATGAGCACATAGACCCACTAGTCTGTGCGCTCATTTTTGTTTTGTTCTGGATTTACCTGTTTCCACCCATATTCCCTTGTGCCCACCCGTTCATCTCTGTAGAGGACTGATAGGCAGGATTAGCCTGAGACTGCTGAATCATGGGGCTCTGAGTATGAGCCAGTCTTGGGGACATCAGTGGACTCTGAGGAGTGGTGGCCCCTGTGAAGCCTGGATCGGGCTGCTGACTAATACCTAAAGAACAAAAAGAGAAATTTAGCCACTGTACATAAAAAGTTAAAAAATAAACAAACAATAGCTCAAATGTGCAGACATTTCTGCACAGTTCTGCTTATACCACCTGGAACCTATATAACCTTGTGTCTTAACGTAGGACCTAGATTAAAAGCAAGACATCATAAACTAAATACTACACATATAACCTTAACATGTTTTTTAACTTAAGTATGTTGGCTAATTGTTTGTCATAACTGTACAAGCAGTCTCTTCCCATTAGAGATCACAAAGAGAAACACTGTTAAGTGACATATATACATATATGACTTAGCAGTGTTTTGTATATATATATATTCCACAGAAAGTGCATTCAAAGCAACAAACAAGCAGACAGTTTGCTTCTGTCTATAATTCCATTTTTGCAGAAGAAGTTACCACCTTTTAACACTCAGGCTATAATTTTCAAGTTTTCCTAAAGTTACTAGAGCCTTAATATCTTGATTTCCATGTCCATGTCAAAACAGACAATGCTATTTTGTGCAAGGATTTAATCATTTTGTAACATAAAAAAATATCTAGATACACAGAAAACAATTTAAACTGTAAAATACCAATTACATGAAGAAATTTTGTTTTAAACCAAGTCATTTTGGTCTTAAGTTTATCAACAACAGCATACTCTACAGAAACAATCCACTCTTAATGCTGGTGGTATGAATCAGGTGGTATGAAATCAATTCCTATATTTGCTGTCTGCATGACTTAACTTCTCTGTATTTCAGTCTATGTCATAAAAGGAGAATAATTTAATGTCTCTTTGTTTTCATAAAGCAATTACAAATATGTGGAGGGAAAGCGCTGTTACAAATTGGAATATTGTGTAAAGGATACCAGACCAGAATAGATAGCAAACTTGAATTGAGTGGAAATAATTTGTTTTGGTTTTATCAGTACGTTTCATATTCAAAATTTCACTTACTCATTTCATATTATTCAGTATAATGTAACATAGCTTTTACAATTCTTCTAAATAAAATCAAGAAGGTCTTTAAAAATAACTGTGTGGAGGTCTAACTTACAAAGCAGTATGCAGCTTTGTAAAGCATACAAACAAAATGGTATTAGCTATCATATTACAAATAGGTTTAAGGATGGTGAAGGGAATGCCTTATCAGAAACTAATTTTTATTATTTAAGCTTAACAGTTACTCATTAATTTTACACTAAAATGCACACACAAAGGACTGGCAAGAATTGGCAAGAATATATTTAAGCAATATTTTATTACCAAAATGTAAAAAAAATCCCTACCAACATAAGAATGATTTAAAAGGATCAGCTTGGCTTCTGATCACTTTATGTGGTTTGCCAATATCAATTCACATTTTTTTCTTCATTTGCACTTTTACTTATATATTGATTTATTTAATCAAAATTCAGGGTCTATCAAGCTAGTACACATGTATATGTGTACATGTGTGCATACATCTATACGTGCACATATCTATGCATATAAACAAACACACATGTTTAACATTTCTGCTATTGCTCAAGAAAGGACCAGTCCTCAGAGAATCTGTGGTACTTGAGCTATGAAAGTGGAAAGTAACGTGTCACAGTTAAGGACTCCCAAGAGGCCAAAATCTCCACACTTCCCATCTCCTCTGGGGAGCCAGACAAGTGGCTGTGGGATTGAAAAATAACTGGGGGAGGTAGAACCAGTACCGTAGTTTGGAGGAAACGGAAACTGCTGTGCGTTTGCCTGCGGGATCCGCGGATTGCTCATGGTTGCTGGTATGCCACCGGCGGCCACCATGCTCGGGGTCATGCTCAAGCCCTGCCCTCGCATCATCAGTGTCCGCTGCTGCACCTGCTGCTGCTGCTGCTGCTGCATCTGCCGCTGCCGCAAGTGCTGGCTCAGGATCTCCCGCTGCCTCTGTGCCAGCATCTGCGCATTGATGGGGCCCTGGAGGGAAAACCACCGCCACCTATCAATAACTCCTGCAAAGGCAACCTGACCTGCAGAGCAGTGAGGAAGATCACAGATTTTTTTTTTTTTTTTTTTTTAATCTTCCCCACCACACACCTAACAATAACATTAAACGGGGGAAAAGAATCCTGTTAATAATTCTGCTGGGGAAAATTTCCAACAGTGAAAGTGTCACTAACAGAAATAATAACTGCATTTAATATTGCAGCAATTTGTAATTGCAAATAGAGTAGCTCGTTTAAAAAAATGCATCTTTAGTAAATAAGAAGCCTGGTTAAAAATGCAGTTATATCTATTTCTAGTAAATAACTACCCACCTTATGTAAATATGAGACTCTCAGAAATAAAACAGCAAAATACTTATCATTTAGACTGCGTTATTAGTATTCAAGCTTTAAAATTTGTTGTATGTATTAACAATATCACATTACTACTGTAGCATAGACTAATTTGAGGATTTGAGGGAGAAACAGGAAAATAAAGTTAGTTTTTTTTTTTTTTTTTAAAGTACTGTTTTCCCCACCTGTGTTGGCACTCCAGGTCTCAATGACAGATTCATGTTGGAGACACTACTGATCTGATTTATCAGTGGCTGCCGATTCTAAAGAGATTAAAAAAAAAAAAAAAAAAAAAAGAGAGAGTTCTTAGAAGGAAAAACAGAAAAGGGAAATTTTATATAAAGAAGCATAAACATCTTTCCAATAAGTAGGTTTGAGGACCTAGCTGGTCCTGTTGTCATTCATAGAATCCTACTTCAGAATGAGGCAGTACGTGATACACAAATAACAACACAAACACTAAGCCATTTTCCAAACACTGTCTTTATGATTCCTACCCTTTTTCAGTTTGGGACTGGACTCTTGAGATCAGACTCTGATAGACCTTATCAGAGGTCTGTTTAGGGCAGAAATCATAGAAGCACAGAATATCCCAAGTTGGAAGGGTCCCACAAGGATCGTCAAGTCCAACTCCTGGCTCCACACAGGACCACCCAAAAAACAGACCATGTATCTGAGAGTATTGTCCAAATGCTTCTTGAACTTCAGCAGGCTTGGTGCTGTAACCACTTCCCCTGGGAGCCTGTCTCAGTGCCTGACCATGCTTTCAGTGAAGAACCTTTCCCTAACCCCCCAGCCTGACACTCCCCTGTCTCAGCTCCATGCTGTTCCCTCGGGTCCTGTCGCTGTTCCTAGAGAGCAGAGCTCAGCGCCTGCCCCTCCGCTCCCCTCGTGAGGGAGCTGCAGGCCGCCATGAGGCCTCCCCTCAGCCTGCTCTGCTCGGGGCTGAGCAAACCAAGGGACCAGCTGCTCCTCACACATCTTTCCCTCTAAAGCCTTCACTACTTTTATAGCCTTTTTTTGGAAGCTCTCTCACTCACCAGCCTGATGTAATCTCCTTTATAGTAAGACTTTGAGTCTGACCTATCGGCCAATTGTTCACCCATTGTATTATGTTTTCATCTAGGTATATGTTGGACATTTTGTCCTGAAGGATACTGTGAGAAACAGTACTGAAAGCTTTACTGAAATCCAAAAAGATTACATCAACTGGCTTCCCTTGGTCAACTAAATGGGTGACCTTATCATAAATGAAAATTAAGAAGGACTTCCCCTCACATAAACCCATGTTGGCTATGACCAGTGACTGCATTGTCCTTCAGGTATTTTTCTATAATTCCTAGAATATTTTTCTCCATAAGTTTACCAGGCACTGAAGTGAGACTGTCAGGCCTATAATTACCAGAGTCTTCTTTCTTGCCCTTCCGGAAAATTGGAACATTTGCCAGCTTCCAGTCAACTGGGGTACCTCTGGATTCTCAATACCATTGAAAAATAATTGAGAGAGGTCTCATGATGACATCAGCTAGCTCTCTTTGTACCCTGGGATGAATTTCATTGGGCCCCATAGACTTATATGCATCCAGGTGGAGCAGCAAATTCCACACTTTGTTTTTCCACCTAAGCTCTAAAAGACCCCTGCTCAGTCAAGCTGACTTTTTGCCCCACCTGCTTAACTTATGACATTTTGGAATTGCTTGTTCATGCACCCTTAGGAGGTAGAATTTAAAAATTGAAGAGCACCGATGATTTTTTTTCTTCCAGTAAAAGCAATAGTATCTTTTTATAACACTACAAACCTATATATTTAAAAATGAAACAAGAAAAATGATCTTCAAAAGTAGATCAAGGCAAAAAAAAAAAAGAGAGAGAATGATAAAAAGAAAGAACATATGTAATATCTTACCAATATAGGATGCAATAGATAATGAATGTAGATTACTGGAAGAGTCAAGATATAATAAACAGAGAAAGACCTATGCAACAAAAGGCTTCACTGTAGCCTTGCTCAAAGAAATAGTGTCAGACAGGCTTAAATACCGGGCACGATCTTGTACAATATTATAGACAGAGTAAAGAAAAGTGGCAAAAAAGATCAAAAAAAGATAATGTGAAAGGTATTGCCTCATCAAACTTCATTATGGCTAGTGTTTTTAGTTTAAAAGTAGAATTAGACTCTAATGAAGGAGTACACACTTGGACTATTCTGAGCAAGCTGATGTGTGGCCTGAGCAAGGTGCCCTCAAACACATTTAGCCATGCTGGGGTGGCGATGTACCTGCTGTGCCTGGAGCCTGTGCTGCAGCTGGAGCCGCAGCTGGTTGGGCTGGCTCTGGACGATGCTGGCAGGACGGAGGCCGGGACGGGGCTGCATGCGCAGGGCAGCATAGCTGGGGCGCTGCCCCATGGGGTGGAAGCTGGGGTCCTGCATGGGTGCGTAGCTGCCCTGTGCCATCTGAGCCTGAGCTGCGTACTGCTGGGAGAATACCGGAGCCTTCTGCTCCATCAGGATGCTTGACTCCTGGCCAGGGAAAGTCTCTGGATCGACAGCCTGGCTCTGCAGAAATACAGGAACAATACGAGTGGTTGGTGGGACATGATGTTTCATAGGATTATATGAGACTACTGCCACCCTACAAAAACATTGTTTCAGAATATGAACATTTTACATAGCAAATTATGTAAATTTTCTCTATTATTTTTTCTTTATATTATTACATTTCTGTATTCTTAAAAAAAAAAAAAATATTTTGGAGTAATAAAACATTCATGAAGACAAATTCCCCTTCCCTTCCCAGATCCACATTCTTTGTCATGTTGTTAACATAGCCTTTTTATCATTCTGTTAATGAATACAAACCTGAAATGAAAAATTCTGTAATAAAATCTATAAAGAAAGTTTTGCCAGGATATTTTTGCCATTGAATCAGAGACAAATTCAAAGACATTAGAATTGAATCAGGATATGAAAGTAAATTTTTATCAGTTTCTTTAAACAAAATAATGACTTGAAATAAAGATGCCTAAAACCATCACAGAAGCTAATGTGAATAAAGTGCCTAGTTCTTTCAGGGCACTTTTGCACAAACTGATTATTGCTAGCATAAAAAAGCTAACAAAATTCTAAACTCTATTCTAGATGCCTCCTAATATTTGCTCTAGCCAGAATAACTTTATAGCTTATTCCACACTGATCTTGGAAATCAATTTAATCTAAATTTTAGTGCCCTCATGAAAGAAAGAATTTAAGCTCCTGTAAAATGTTTGATGGGTATTTTTAGAACATGTTCTAAAATGTGACAGTTCTCTTATTTGCAAAACCCTCTAAATGTTCCCACTGAGATATTAATTAGGTAGAAATATATTTAACACTAGGTGTGAAATAAAGCATTATTCATTGGGGGATGGTGTTCCAAAAGCTATATAATAGTGCACAGAAGTTTCACTCTGCAAAATTGAAGTTCACCAATAAATTGTATCTCCATAATAACACTTCACTGAGCTTTGTGTTGTACCAAATAGTCTTGGGGATAGTTTTCATATGTCCAGTATTTCATTGGTCCTATTTCATAGTTACAGATGGTGCATGGATGTGAAGAGATAAAAGTAGTATCTAAAATGCAGAGCTAGTTCAGAAGTTATCCCCAGGATGCTGATGAGTGCCAGGAAATGAAATGAGTATTCTAGGCTTGTCTGAGAATATTAAATCATCATATAGGTGCATACAGCCGTTTTGGAAATACAATTCTGATGTCAGAAACATCAAGCACTAGCTTTTCTCCAAAACCTTTTTTATTTTTTTAAATACATTTTTGCACCATAAAGGACCGAAATGGACCAGAACCAAAGGAAAGCTAATAAAAAAGAATGGTGGTAGAAAAAAAATCAAACAAATTAATGCTGCTAAATATAGAAAACATGTTCCTATTTAATATATATATATATATAGTTTTGAGTGCTTGGAATGAAATTCATTCTTTATCTCACATTAGTCAACGAAGACAATGAACTGTGGGTGAAATTACAGTTTTACTCATTTGAAAGCTTGCTGCCACCATAAAACAAAGGTCTTGTACAAAATCTTGCTCCTCTGTTCCTAGGTCTACATATTCTTTTTTTCTTCTTTCCTATGCCTTATTTCTGGCCAAGATCTTACCTTTCTCCCACACAAAGCTGTTCCTCTGATCACCAGATAAGGAGAAGCCTGTTCATTTTTCAGGTTTGGTCAGTTTAGTTGTATAAAGCAAACTGGCTCAGCAAAGGTCAGAAGAAGCAGAGCTAGACGAGGGTGGCAGGGAAGGAAGTATAAAGCTGGGGCTGAAGCAAGATTTTCAGGTGACATCGAGCTGTTAGAATGACTCCCACTAAAATATATAACTCCATCTTAGCTTGTAAGAAGTGTATTATAATTCTCTTCTTCAACATGCATTCCCTCCACTGTCCACATAACCTCCACTTTGACAATATGTCCTTTAACCACAACACCTAATATATACAACGTAATGTCCACTATACCTGGCTAACCAGTTCTGGTATTCCTAGAGCTCTGTCGATTTCTTCTAAACCATCAAAATTCCTTAGTGCCATATAAAGCTGATCCAGGAGAGCACCCTCATCAGTTGGTGACTCTGATGAAGGATGATTACACAAGAGATCATCTGGTGAGCTGCCAAATGGTTGCCTGTGAAAACATGAATACAGCGATGGTAAACAGCTGTTGGAAAGCAAGAAATAATATCAGAGGATTAGTAGTCAAATTGAACTAACAAGTGGAGACAGAAATTACTTTAATAGCTGTCAATTTTGTTTAGAAACCTATTTTGGATGAAAGTTTGCTTCCCAAAGAAATAGTTAAATAGCATGATTAATGCCTGTCAAGACCCTTCAAGCACTGTGTATCTGACAAGCAAGCAAATATACTGAAGACATGCCTGAGTACTGATTTCATATTACAGAGAGGAGCATATCAGCATGGAAGTCAGTATACATGTAGAATATATTCATTGAACACGGAAGATTAAACATTTTTTTTTAAAGCTAACTGTACCTTTGACTTGTAACTGTTAGACTTAGTATAATGTCAAAAGTAGAGATGGCATTCATTTCCATAGATACTCTTAACTGGTTGTCTAGTAAGCTAAGAAAGCTTAAAGGGTCATATTGGGGTCCAAGGACTGCCTGAGCTAACACAGGCTGAACATCTGGAAGAGCTATCCAGAAGCATGAAAGAGCAGGAAGAAAAGGACGTTCCCCTTTTGGTTTTCAGCAAAACACTTTATCAACTCAGCACATCTGATGGAATTGTACACTTGGGTACCAGTTTATGTACTTGGTTATATGCCTCAGAAAAGCATCAGCAAGAATTTGGATACTGCCAGGCCGAGTGTGCTGCCCTAGTAATCCTGCGTACCTCACCCTTGAATTTGTATGCAAACCATGCTTACTTGCACAGGCAGAATAAAGGTTTATGCCAAACCCGAAGGACAAAACTTTCTGAGAAATAAACTAAAACTGAAGTGACACCTTATCAACAGCCAAACAACATCGTTTTGTTTTGCACAGTTCACACACAAGCCCTACTTCACATACAATACTACAAGACTACAAGAGAAAATATAGAGCAAAGCATTCTGCAAGCAAGGGCAGCTACTATGTGCACATCATGGTAGAATTCCTTTCCAGATAATTACTCAGGGAAAACAAAGGCTGTCACACATGGAAGGAGGAAAAAGCTCTATATGTGAATCCTTTTTATATGCCTGTTTGGAAAAACAAAAAAACACGTTCGTGTAGTTAGTTTCCATAATGAGATATATGGTTGCCATGGAAGTAAAATCTCTATGCCAAAGCTTAGCAGAAGGGAAGAGATGCATCATTAGGTTATACACCTAAAAAAAAACCAAAAGACAGTAAACAAGAAAACTAATAAAATTATATTATTTTTAACTAGATCCCAGACAGTAAAATATGTGTATATACAATGTTCCTTCAAGACACTGCAAAACTGTTAACCTGTCTCCTATATAGAAAAGTTTCTACAACTCTCACAAACAGTATTATAAATCAGCAAGGTGGAAGAGCAAAAACAATTCTTCAGTCAAATTGCTTAGAAACTTTAAAGATGACTTATAAATATGATCTGGGAACACAGACAATTAATGGGGCTAGCAATACAAAACAAAATCAAATGACAAACAAACAGAAGCCAAGAACAACAACTTCCCAAAATTGTAAATGGGCATGAATAGATATAAAAAAAAAAATGTTTAAAGCATTTGTCAAGTTCTGTACATGTCCTGGTTTCAGTTAGGACAGAGTTAGCTAATGACAATTACTTTCTTTTCTTTCTTTTCAATTTCTTTTACATACTGGAATGATAATGTTTAATTTTTGTCTAAACAAATTTTAACTCACGTTTTGACTTTGTAACAAGTTACATTATATAACACTCAAGGAAACAATTAGATACCAGGCATTAATCCAATAAGAAGCACCAAACAATTCATCACCTCTACTTGGGGGTTATCAGATGCAGTGCAATGGGATTTTTTTCTTTCCACCACCTCTAAGGAAACTGTGAGAAATGCAGAAACAACAAAACTGGAGAATTACCTGCCTGGCTTGTTGCACTGGGTTTATGTGGCAAGGTTTTGGTAGCAGGTGGACTACAGGGGTGGCCTCTATGCGCAGAGCCCAGCAGCTGACCCATGTCAGACCAGAGCCAGCTTCAGTTAGCTAAAAAAAGGGACCTACTGCTGGCCAGAGCTGAGCCAGGGAGTGATGCTGGTTGGGCCTCTGGGAGAGCAGATTGAAGGAAGGGGGGGGAAAAATGCTGTGCAACAGGAGCTGGGAGTGAGGAGTGAGAACCAGACCTGCAGACAGTGCAGCAGGAGGGCAGGAGGTGCTCCAGGCATGCAGCAGACATTCCCCTGTGGCCTGTGGAGAGGCCTCTGGTGGAGCAGGCTGTCCCCCTGCAGCCCACGGAAAGGAGCAGGACAGGACCAGAGAGAAGAGCCCACACAGAAGCAGAAGGTCTGGGGGGAGCTGCCACCCACCTGTGGGGGACCCGTGCTGGAGCAGTTTGCTCCTGGGGGATGGACCCCATGATACGGAACTGTGTGGGAGCAGTTCTTGGAGAACTGCTGCCTGTGGGCAGCCCACGTACAATCAATGCTTGGGGGAAGGAGGTGGTTGGGGGGTGGATGGGTGGAAAGTGTTGGTAGTTTTTTGTTGTTGTTGTTTGTTTATCACTGCTCTAGCTTGTTGTTAGTAATAGGTCATAAATTTTATTAATCTTCCTATGCTGAATCTGTTTTGCTTGTCACAGTAATTGTTGAGTGATCTCCATGTCCTTATCACAACCCTTGAGCCTTTTACATTTTATTTTCTCCCTCTTTGCCTTTGAGGAGGGGGAGTGAGAGAGCGGTTGTGGAGCTCAGCAGCCCAGCAGGGTAAAACTGCCACACTTGCTGATCACAATATGTGGTCCTGTATTTTATCTTAGAGTATCATTATAAAAGTGAGTAAGTTATGTCAACAGTGCTTTTGGCATATGGACACCCTACCAGAGAGAAAATTAGCAAAAAACATTTTGAAAAACTGGAAAAAAATAGAAAAGTAACAGAGAATATGCCACATAGTTAAATTTATTTATAGTTAAATAGTTAATAGTTAAATAGTTAAACTAATTTATAATATTTTAGAACATCCTCTTGGAAAGAAAATTAAGATAACGTAGTCAGAAGGTTAAACTTCCTTCAAACAAACTTCTTCTGTCTGCTTCCTCCTCACTTCCTTTTCAACACTCCTATCTGCTACTGGAAAAGATATTCCAACTCACAAATTCAAAACATCTCAACATTTCTTCTTTATTTGTCTGTCCATTTTGTATCACATATACAGTACGTATTTATCTAATTTAAGCTGCAAACTTTTTGAAGACACGTATTTATCTGATTTAAGCTGCAAACTTTTTGAAGACATATGTGTCTTTTTAGACAAGCATGCACTGCTTCTCATAGGTGTGACATTATTTAAAAGGCGTAATAATAAACAAAGTTAGCATTTCACATGTTGGCTAAAATAAACTGTGATTAAACAGTGGTGGTTCTGGTTACCTGAGAAAGAATTAACCTCGTGGAAGAGACAGCCTCCATTTCACTTCATTTTTCTTCCCTCACCTTTTACAGAATTTAGGTCAATTAAAAAACCCCAAATAAGAGAGGTGTTGCTGAAGTCCTGCACTACTAAAAACACTAACCTAAGGCAGGAAAAGACAGCTAGTAAATACAAAGGCTCTGGCATTTTTCCACACTGAGTTTTAAATACTTTCTATGTACTTAACAGCACTATGCACTAACAAGAACACCACACAAACCAGACAGAATCATGCCCATATTCATGTATGAGAAGTGAAATTGATGAAACTATCTGCAGCACTGGCAGCATTCACAGTTACACATAACCTTCAATTCCTCCAACACATTACACAGCAAGAAGAGCATTTGTAAGTGTTACAAGAACACATACACATCTCATGAGCATAAAATACTACAAGTGTTAAATTGATATGCATTTGGTGAATATTTACACAGGACTTTACTTCCATGAGGTATATATACAAGCCTATAATATCTCTCCAAGTTTTGATGCATCACTAGGACTTACCTGTTCTGACCACCAAAAGTTGCCTGGTCTATAGGCAAGATGCTGTCTGGCCATGGTGCAGTCTGATTTGGAGGGGCCTGTTGTTGGCTGTACTGAGGTCCTCCTATGTTCATCTCCAATTCAGATGGCCCTAATCAAGGAAAAATAACTGCATATTTTTTTCTGCTTTCATGTTAATCCTTTCAGTTGAATTATCTATGTTACAATAAAACCATCAAAACATTAAGAGTTGAGTAACATTACACTTAAAAGCACTGTGATTTTTTGGGGGTTAAATATCAGTTTTAAAATTAGAACAAGTAATGTAAGAACTGTGAAAGGATTCAAAACCATAAAGCAGCGAACATGACATCACAGATGCAAAAAAAAAAGTAAGAAAAGCATTAAATAAAGGCAGTAGATAGGGTCAGTATCATAACAGGAATGTACTTGCTTTGGAGCTGGTCAAGTACAACGACAATATTCACAACATTTCCTCTTTAAAAAATCCACAGTCTTTAATGAGCAAGAGCAACTTCATATCCTCTTTCTTAGGAAATCCATACCACTATGGAGTTCAAGTGTATCAGGAACTGTTCCTATCAACACATGCATTAAAATTAACATTTCACACACCTTCCTTCCTAGTCCCACAGGAAGCTTTCACTGTGGAATAGAGTTCTCATCAAATCTATAACTGAAGTGAATTGAAGTGATTTGTTTTTTCTCCTGCTTTTATCTTTGACAATGCAGTGCATACAAAAAGTCCCAACTCCACAAACTCCACATACGTGCAGACTTACCCATATTCATGACCTGAGATGGAAGCATCTGCCTTGGGCCAGGCTGGTTGCTGGGTCTCAAGGGGATGCTAGCTGTGGGGTTGCGGATCATGCCTGCTTGCACCGGCCTGTTCATGGCACTAGCGGTGGGTGCACAAGTTACCCTCACAGCAGAAGCCTGGCTTCCCCAGTCTCCAGATGTCATGGCAGGTCGTGGGGCACTGCCGCTGATCATTCCTGCACAAAAGCCAGACAGATTCAGGTGCGGGAACTTAGAGCTTCTTTAGCATTGCAGTGGGCTGATGAGCTGAATTTTTAGAGATGAAAATGCAGCAGTTTCACTCAAAGCATATTGTATCACAACTGTTTGTCCAGATGTGCAAGGCTACAGAAAGATGCCTTACACTGCTTAGTCAAGGGAGTGGAGATTATTATATATTTTGCATGAGGAAGATCCTTTTATCATTTCTGAAACATTGTTGAGAGTAAGTGTTCCCACGTGTAGTCTGCAACAGGTGCTGAGGGTGTGTGGATAGCCCTAACTTCCTTCCTCAGGAAATGAATCACGTTTGCTGATGTGTATGTCAGTGCTTTACTTTCCAAGTGCTAAGTGAGAATGAAGACTTGAGTACCAACATGTTATCACTACACATGCTTACAAGCTAGAAGGATTAAATTTAAATTCTCATTCTGCAAACATCTTTTTGTAAGTCCTTTCATTCATAGCCTAGAGCCTTCTTGGCTTCAAGGCTTACCCAAGATAATCTTGAACCAATATACAGTGCAGGGAAATTACTCACAGGAACTTTCCGATAGATGCTGAAGTTCATTACCGTTATTTTAGGGGAAGTCCTCCTACATCTACTGTAAACAACTGATACAGTTTATTTACATTTGGAATATACACAACACTACACTCTGACAGTATTAAAAGAAACAAACAACAAACAAACACACATGTAAAAAAACATAAAACAATGCACACACCCGCAGACATATATTCATACCATTTATACATTTTGATTTTATACAGTCTAGAGAGCAGATAAAACGTGATTTTCAGATTGGATTACTGCTCATTCTAGTTGCATTTTGCAACATCCTTAAATGAATGTTAAAAGCCAGCTAAATAATTATTATTCATTAGTTCAATTATTCAATATACAACCAAGGAGAAAAACCCTCTGAAGAGAGTAACTGCTTCATCTGCTGTGCAAAATTTGCTTCAATATTACATCCTCAGGTTTGTTCTGTTTGTGTACATATTCTATCAGCTGAAATATGTGGTGTGCTAGAGCAAATGGCAGGAACACAGATAATACTTGCTAACTTGTATACATAAGATGAATAACATCCTCAAATATGTATACAGAAGATGAAAGTAATAGGGCACTTGAAAGACTGCAAGTTGACCTCTAAACGACTCAAATAAGATATTTCAGAGTCTGTCACTGCATCTTTTTTTTTTTTTTTTTTTTTTTTTAAACTGATGCAAACTAAATGTAAAATTTTGGGAGTGAGTAGCTAGCTGAAAGGACTTAATATACCCATTTATTCAGCTTTCTTAGCAGTTGTTTCATACTTGAACAGTCTTGGACTATGTACCAGTATCTTCATACAGTATTAAGACAACATGAAGAAATCAATGCACTGCAGACCAGACACAATCCAGGACAAGGGGCAATACCATTACAAGATCTGACGGTTCCTGAAAAGTTTGTTTCAGCAAATGATGAAAGCATTAGATTTTCTTTACGTTAAAATGAGAATTAAGGCTACTAAGTAAAGGATAACTGAGGGCAACAGCAGGGTCAGATACACATCATAAGGGCAACAGTAGTGTCCACAATTTTGTTTTTGAAAGGACCTGCACAAAGAAGTGGAATGCTTCATTTATTTACTTTATTGAGGCAGAAAGATTTGATTTTTACCTAAGCCTCAGCTGAATCTTGAACATTGATGTGAACAGACTCTAACTGCCAATACAATGTGTGTGTCTAGAAATATTAAGGGAAGTGAGAAGTAGTGCAAAAAGAGCATGCCTAAAAACATGTAGAAAGTTCAAAGTAGATATGCCAATAAGTAACAGCACACTACACATTTTTTTTCCAAACTGTTTGTACACATATGTTCTGTACTTGTTAATAACCCCAACATTAAGTTATTTGTGATGTAGTCTGTTAATCAAGCACATTAAAACAAACAGAAAGACTTCTTACCTGCGCTACTGTTTCCTAAAGTTCCTTGACTTCCTATCATCCCTTCATTCCGGCCCATCAGTCCCGGCTGAGGTATTACTGAATATGGGCTACTCGTCCTTATGGGTGGAAAAGCTCCTGCACCTGTTGGGTTCTGCAGTGTGATGTCAAGTGGTAAATTCTGGTTTGGTAATAACCTGCCCAGTTGCCCTGCTCGTGGGTTATTAAAAGCTAGACAGGAGGAGCAAACAAAAAGCAAAGTTACAAGAATGGAAACTTCACTCGTTAAAAAAAAAAAAAAAAAAAGGAACCCAAACACACTTTAAGCTCTTGGGTTGAGCTATTTATTTAATGCTCCATTCTATATCAGTCTGAGAAACATCCCTTCTTGACATTTTCATGTAACTTTCAAAATGGAACTTTCTGACACTGAAACAGCTATTAGATATGTTTTTAAAAACTTAAATGATGCAATTTAACTTACAGAAGAGACACTTCAGGAAAACATACCACTGTGTGATGTGCATACTACTGCCAGTTAATCTCATACCTAGTAGAACTGTAACTGTGTACAGATGTCATCCTGAGGCAGATTGTAAGGAATTATCTCAGTCTTGAAAGTTATCTAGCATAAGCTGTGTCCTTGAAGAAGTTACCAAAATTAAACACAGATTGAGACTATATTGGATCTTGTAGCACTGTTTCTACATCTCATTCCTATTTTTTTTAAATATATTTTTGTTATTAATGAAAATAAATACTTTCATGATTCGGCAACAAAGAATAAATGGTCCAGATTTAGATCTATAACACCATAATGTTCTGGTAAACAGAACTGTGCTTGATGATTACTGTCATCTTTATATAACTATTTTCTTCCGTTGAGATGTTCTGTGTTCTTAAAATCAGTTTCTGTAAAGAAAACTGAAGATTGTCTTAGAAAAATGAACTTCAGAACTTGATTGGCAAACATCTGTTTCAGCTGGTCTTTGGAAAATGTTCAAATGCATGAAACTGTCTCCGACATTCACAAGCAGTTCTCAAATGTCAGCTGAACACTGACCATGTGCCTATATGACTCCATTTCCATTTATATAAAAAAATACATATATACACATTTTTGTAAAATTGTTATTTGCAATAATTTATGATAGCTTCCACTAGGAGAGTTTCTGACTGAACAGCAAGATGACTTCTGCATTTTTAAGTTCACCACATTAGAAAGGATTCAAAGAATTTCTTTCTTATTTTAGATCAAAGCAATAGTGATACTTCTGAATTTGAGAACTTAGACAAGCTTTATCTATCTTGTTTATAAGTATGGAAACATCTTTTTACAAAGGTCTCTGTTTTTTTTTTTTTTTTTTTTTTTTCTTATTCTGTGAAACCAGATTATAGGAATTCTCTCTACATATATAAATTTTCTGTTAGGTGAATTTGCTTGTATGTATGTAGAAGGAATAAATTACATCACATACACCTAACTCCTAACCATGAGATCAAAATTTTGTCTTCACTGTCTGTTTAGACAAGCAAGCAAAACTTACTTAGGAGACAAAAATGACTTTCCCAAGTTTAGGGGCACACTAAAGTTTGGATTTATCCAAAGTTTATCACTATTGATAATTTCAGAACAGTTTTCCCCTGTAGTTTGAAAAATCACATAGATGAGTAACTTATTGTTATAGGGACAGCTTTGAAAGCAATCATGGACACTACAAAAAGGAAAGCTGGAAGTGCAGCACAAAATAACAACACGGATGATGAGACATGACTGTGCTCTACTGTTGGTCAGGATAGGACTGAAGGAAGGTCTCTGTCCCCCAGGCATCAAAATCTAAGAATCTAGCAAACCAAAAAAAAAAGAATCTAGCTTTCAACAATTAAAAAAAATAAAAATTAATGGGTTGAAGCATTTAAAGTATTTTAATGTAAAACCTTTACAAAAAAACCTTTACAAAATGAAAGGTAGTTATTTCTTTGGGAAGAAAAAAAAAAAAGAATGAAATTGTATATGATTTGACATTCATTCTACATCGCTTTTCTGTGAGCATACAAAAAGCCACTCACTATTTCTATGCACCTGTTTTGTGTACGCTCTTCTACTGAAGACAAGGCAGAAAATTCCTAGGGGAATTAGGCACAGACACAAGACTATGGAAGCTAGGGGAAAAATTTAAGGATTTTAATTTACAAGGGAAACAAGATGCCTCCTTTTTAAAACTGCTGCTACCCACCAAGATGTTCTCATTTATTGTCATACTGTTACTGTATTGTCAGTAGCTTTGAAAGCACATTTAAAGCCAAAGATGTGAAAAAGTTCCTTTGTGCTATGTTATACACAGATATAGAGTCAATAATACTGTGTTTACACAATTACATTAATTTACAATTAAAACCAATATCCTGTTTGACAGTACTGCACATTAAATGTTTTGGTACTATGCATCATCTAAATGACTCATCAAAATTTAAAGATTTAGCCCAGCAAACCCTCTGACAAAAGTAAGATGGCAAAACAGTTCTTTTACATTGTGGTAATAAAGCCTGATACAACATGAAAAAAGACCATCATTGGTCATAAATCTTACTACAAAATACCTAAATATATATAGAGAAATATAAATAAATAAATGACAGACCGAGTCATCAAAAATTCATTGTCTAGCAATGAAGATGTTAACATTTTCCTCGAAGAAACTTTAGGAAATGAGCAGTTTACATCCCATTTAAAAAGGATGTGGATAAGAGAAAGGAATATCACAGAATGGCTTTGGTTGGAAATGACCTCTAAAGATCACCTGGTTCCAATCCCTCTGCCATGGACAGGGGCACCTCTTTCACTGGACAAGGTTGCTCCAAGTCCCAACTAACCTGGCATTGAACACTTATCAGCTAAAGGAAAGGCTTAACTCTGGAAAGCCAAAAAGAACCAACAGACCTTGCTTCAGAAAGAATATACTAAAGATTTCAGATGACTTATGTGCTGCTGCTGTTAGTACTCCTATACTTGCATTCAGTTTCAACAAATAATAATTTAAGGTTGTGAAATGGCTTTAATGTAAATTTAAACATTAATATCTACTTAAACATTTCTAAGAAATAATTTGAGTTCGTTTCAAGTGAACTGGTGTTATTCTTTAAAGAAAAAATATTTTCATATAATCATATACTATATTATATAATCATATACTGTATCATATAATCAAAAATACTTTCATATAATAAATTCTTATTAAAAATGTGCTCTAAACACTTTTATTAAAAACAAAAAGCCAACAAAAAAAATCACACCAGCACTACACATTTAAGGAAGTGAACAGATGCTGCTATCCTAGCCTACAGGGGAAAAAACAATGAAGCAGTGACCTTGTATGCTATTTTCTTCAACATTCATAGCTGATAACACTCTTACTTTGCTTGCTTGCCACTATTTTATGGTGGCATACTAACATTTCAATCCCTGTTTTCAAGTTAATTGATAAAGTTAAGGAACACGGTCAGCTGGAAGTGACTCAATTAAAAGCCACAATTTCAAATTAGATTTATGCATTCATCTTAATCATATTTCTTTCTATTTATCCTGTGGTTTTAGAAGAATATTTTCTTTCATCCTTTGGAAAGCCTCACTTATCCCTTTTACTGAAAGATCTGCTGAAAAAGAGCAATCTACGTCAACACAAAATGCAAATGCTCATGATGCCAAGAACACTGCAATAGCAGCATCCCATAACTGTGGAAGGGGAATTCCGTTCTGACAGAAACATTTAATTTATTTTGAAATCTTTCCTTATATCTCCTCAAAAGGGCACCAATTTGCAGCGCACCGTGTGAATTAGATGTAATCTCCAAACGTGTTTCAAAATGAGACGACCGCAGATGGCGCTAGGTCATCACACAAGACTAAGGAAAGGCTGAGAAACTGCCTTGGTTCCTCGCCTGCCTTGACAGGGGAGGAACAGACACCACAGCCCCCGCTTTGGGACTTCACAAGCTTTTCCTACACGCGCGCAAGCCGGACTCACTGCTCTGTGAAATCCTCATTGCTGGTTTCTGGGTGGCCACAGCCGCTCCGGGGCTGCCGTCACTGGTGAGCTGCATGAGGTCATTGATGATGGCTTGCTTGTCGACCGAGCCTGCTGGCGCGCCTGGGCGGCTATCTGGGAAAAGCTGCGGTAACTGGCTGTTCTGTAGGTCATCCAGAATCTCCTCCAAGTTATCCAGCTCACTGCCTGGCTGCAAGCAAAGAAAACATGGCACACGTTGCTGCTTGCCTGCTGTCGGTGTCCTGCTCATGCCCTGTTGCACCTGCACTGGCTTCAGACGTTCCCTCCAAGAAGCCCAGTGCAAAGCTCACAAAGTTGTCAAAAAGGGACAGTGCAGCCTTCCCTGGGCTCATCTAGCTTGCTCTTGGAGAGCCCTGGCATTGCAGGCATTACTGGCACCCCTTCAAGACCTTGGCATGGGTACATACAAAGAGCCACATGATACGTACCTCACGCCAAAGGGAACCAGGAGGCTTCTTGTCATGATCAGTGCAGGCAGTACATGTAATTTGGCAGTGAAAGAAATCCCACAGTGATGAAGATGGGGATTTATGTAGGTAAAGCAAATATTTCTTTCAGCACAGTCGTATTTCTAGTCTCTTTATGACTTGATTAAAAGCATATGATGAAAAAGTTACTTCATGGCTAAGACAATTCCCCTCATGTATTTTCTTTGTTACATTAAAAACCATAACAATGAAGAACTGTATAGAAGTTAACTGGCAAGAAATGCACGTTTCAATGATGCTGTGTAAATTAACAACTGTCAACTAGTTAGTAGATTTAAGAACTTATTTTGATCACAACTTTTCAAATCTGTGAAAGTAACCTGTCTACAGCAAGAAAAAAGAGAAATCTAGTTATGTACCCCTCAACAGAAATTTAACATGAAATGAAGATGGCAAAAAGATTAAATTCATCCTATACTAACACAAATATTGACCCGCATATATTTCTTAAAAATGTTGATTTTCACCGGTAATGTTTTTGCCTTATTTGTCTATAAACACTGAGAATTAAAATCTTTTGCTCACTCAGAGTTGGAAATTATTACAAGCGTATACTCTCCAATTCTAAAACTAAATAGGCAAGGCATTACCAACTTTTTTGTGTAATAGATACAAATAAGCAGTACTGCCTCAGTTACCACTAAGTTTTAAAGGAAACATTTTTTGACAGTATTTATAACAAAAATCAACCTCAAATCAGTACCTTTAAAAAAAAAAAAACAAACTACAAACATAGAAGAGAAGCAGTGAGCGAGCAGACAGACTCAACAGATGGGTACCAGAGAAACAACAATACAAACATGCACACGCTGTGATACCATTCTTCCTGTTCTTTTTTGTCCCACCACCACATCATGAACATGATCACTTATTCACAGCATGCTTGCATTGCAGTCACCAGGCAATATAGAAATACCTGAGATGAAATACCTTCAAACTATCTACCAAGGCACTCAGTCTAGTTAAGACACAGTGTGCTAGTGCTGTATTAAACTGCTGCTGCCACTGATAATCTGCAGACATAGCTAAGATGTCCCTAGGTTACATCTCTACATACCTTTTTGGGATGATTTGCTGCAAATAAACATGGTATTACACTTTACTCCTTCCACATGACCTCGTACACCTATAGATCAAGCTATATAGTGCAGAGAGGGAAGAGTTTACTCCGTTAAAAAACAGCACGTGGGTGATTTGGAGGCTGGTGTTAGTGGCAAAGTGGTAGGAAATCACAGAACCAAGAGGACTGGAAGAAATGTAAAGCCTCAAGGCAGAAAACCAGTGTCTGCCATTTCCAACAGAAGTTGATATAACCTCTTGCTAAAGACAGGCAGTGACAGAAAATCCACAGCTTCCCAAGGGAATTTCTTTCAGCACTCTGCCATCCCTACTGTTCAAGTTTTTTTTTTTTTTTTCCCTCAGTGTCAACACAAAACATCCCCCACTGGAATTTAGTCCTTTCCTTCCTGTCGTATTTGGAATCTGGAGAACAAATTGTGTTCCCCTTTCTTCTTCTAATCTTTTCTGTATTTGAAAGCTGCTTTGTACTTGTGTTTTGGGGTTTCAGGCTAAAATTAAGTAATTTCAGCTTTTCAAATTTTCTTCATCGTATAGCATATTTTCAAGACCTCTTATCATTCGCGATGCTCCTGTAGCCTGCCTTCAGTTCGTCCACACTCTTGTTGCAGTGCAGTGTCCAGAACAATACTTCCAGACGAAGCCTTGCAACTGCTGAGTAAAGCGGAAAGTTTACACATTTGATGGAATGTTGCAGAAAAGCCTGTGATTTTTTTTCATCACATGACATTACTGATTCTCATTTATCATTATCGCATTTGTTCATCCTGAATATTCTCCTAATAATTTTCCAACATATCTCCTAGTTGCAAATCAAGTTGAATTCCTCAAAATAAAGTTGTCCTCCAAAGTATTTGCAGACATGCGAGTATCACCTGCAGCCTTACTAAGTGCATCAGGTATTCTTGCATCAGGTCATTTAGGTTAACAAAAATACTGAATATCTCCAGACACTGCACAAACTTCTGCAGTACCTCCATTATGACAATGAATCCTTAAATAACTACTTTGTGTGTAAGGATTTCCAGGCAGCTTCCTACCCACTCACAGTAGTTTCATCTTGACCATGCATCTCTGATCTGCTTACGAGAACACCACGTGTAACAGTGCCAAAAAGCTTTGCTAAAATCAAGACACACAGCATATACTGCTTCAGCCAAAAAGCCTGTTACCCTGTTGCAGATGGAAAATAAATGGGTCTGACATTGCCTGCTCTTGACAAATCCCTCTGATGCCTTGCTACCTTCCAGGCTTGCACAAGCAGTTTGGTTGACACAGCACACCAACAGAAAAGGTCGAGCCAGGAGAAATTGAATGTCATTAGAAGAAGCCTAAATCATTAAGCAGACAGGTGATAAGCAGATTCAAAAAGGCACTCCAAGAGACAGTTGAGAGATGTTTACAGAAGCTGCATTTTGAGCACTGGGAGAGCTGGTAAAAGAAGCCTGCAAGAGCCAGTAGAGGAGACTGATGTAGAGTATCATGAATTATAAAAGGATGATTCAATACTCTTTGGGGGAATTAAGACATATGGCCTTCATTAAACATATTTTAGAAAACAGCGAGGGAAGTTTTTATACATTGCAGGGTTTTTTCCTTTTGTTATGTGCGGGACTTTGTGTCTTTTTTTTTTTTTTTTTTTTTTTTTAAATATTCTGGCTACTGCTTTTATTTCTTTAAACATCAGACATTAAAAAAATAAAAACCAAACAAACAGAGAAGAACATATTGATCCAAATGTGTCAGAAAACTGCAATCCCCAAGATGCTTTTAATTCCTCTCAGGAAGTGCCAAAGAAAGGCCAAATAAAACAGATGTATTTTAACAATTTTAACAATAAAAAGACAACTTTTTTTTTTTTTAATTTTAACTTTAACGCAATCAATATAGAGTATTATTTCTTATTTTTTTGATGAGATGAGGGTTCTCAACAGTTGCAAAAGCTCCAAGTTAGTTTTAGCTATGATGTTAGCCTAAGACTTTCCAGACCCACCCTCAGATGGCACCATATCTGCAGAAACTAGTGTTAAAATCTGTACTTGGTTAGTTTGATGGGATTTTTCTTTTATTTATATACTGTATTTATTTTGCTAATGGCCTAAATTGAACTTTATGTAAATAAAAGGCACACCCTAAACTCCCTCTAAAACTATTATTTGTCGTGAATTAATATATATATATATATTTCTGATAAAGTGCAAAGGAGCACAAAAAAGTTCTTGTGCTAACTAACTCTAAGCCACACAATTATTACAATCTCAGTAGAACTGAGAAACTAAGTCGTAGAATACATTAGACAAGTTCTGCTTGGAAATATTTTTCTATTTGAAAAATTACCGACTTTTGAAGTGCTTATCACCATCATAGAGAGGAGGTGGAATCAAATATTAATAAAATTCTTTCAGCACTACTGACGTACAGTTACACCTAAGCATGAAGTTTGGCTTCCAAACGTTGCCATGCCTAGATTCCACTGGGGGGATCTTCCCGTGGATTTAGGCCTGGATGTGTCCTAAACCCTGCACCCTCTGGAGAACTCTTTTCCACCATGGGCAATGCCCACGACTTGCACTGAGGCTTTATTCCAAACTTCACACACATATACACTTCCCTTACAACCACACATGACAGAGGCACCTTGGACTTTTTCCTTACAACAGGATGACTTTTGGTGGGGACACAAACTGGGGATTATATAAGGCAAATATAGTTTCAAATTAGCTCATTAGCTACCTCCTCAGCACGGGCAAAACATTTGGCCATGAAAGATAAACAAAATAAAAAGATAAACAAAAACCTAATCTCTGCTCCAAACTGGCCACAAATTAAAGGATTAAAAAGAGGGAAATCTAAGTCAGAAGTGTAATCAATATAGTCCCCGACTGCAGTAAACACACATTTGGCTAGATATCCTGTTTTATTATAAGGATAATCTACTACTTATAATCTAACTTATGGAAATTGTTTTCTAGATCTCTAATTAGAAGCTATTCAGAAAATGAAAGCCCCATTCTAGGGTTTTGATATAATTTCAAGAAGAAACACATGTCCATCATTAATCCAATGGATTCTGGACATTAAGAAATAGCTTTTTGGATGATAAGGATGTGTGTAAAGAAAATATTTCAGTATCGGGAAGATACTAGTTTCCATATAAAACAAGAGGACTGCAGTGTAGACAAGAAGTGTGAAGAACACCAGAACCATTTCTGAATCTGGGGAGAAAAAGGTACGTGCTTATGAAGATTTCTGGAATAGCACCAGTGGAGACAGAAGTGTTACAAAGTTCCTGTCAGACAAACAGGTTGTCTATATCGTCTGCTGGCTAAATGAGCAGCAAATACATTTTGAGATAAGAATTTAATTTCATGCTATGCCAAGTGCTTTCTCGGAGAGTAAGTCATGTCAAGTTTCTACATCTTGGTTTCTTTATCTGAAATATGAACGTAAATGCACACTCAATTTTACAAATGAGTTTTGCAGCACAAAAAAAAATACAGCAAAACAGAATGTTTCTTTTGTAAGGCAACACACGACACTGTCCAGTACATGGTATTTCTGTGATGCTCCCCAGTGCTTTCACTTTCCTACCCTCTGAGCTGTTAGCCAGTCCCAACAGATCTGACAAAGAACAGCAGCCTCAGATAAACCAGGTTTCTCAAGTGTTTCCTAAGTCTGTGATGGAGTAGATGAAAGAGATCCAGTTATTGTCACTGCTAAGGTAAGGGACAAAGATAGCAGCAGTCCTGCTCCTGCCAGTGCCTCCCCGGCAGGTCTCTCTCTCGTCCTCTCTCCTCCACAGCGGTCTGAACTGGAATAACAATCAGCCTGATAGAGCTCAATAACCATCACCATGCCGAGGAAGGGAAAAAGGTGCAGAGGCACTGGAAATATTCTCTGCCATTTGAGAAAGGCTTCCTGTCAGTTGCTGGTCTCTGCAGAAGTGTATGTTTAAACACGCTACCTAGAAGGCTGCTATTTTTAGGTCGGTGGTGCACTTCAAAGCATTTCCTGTTCAGAAAGTCACACCAAAAGTAAAAGGAGAAAACGTAAAGGCTCTTCTGCCCCCGAACGGCCCTTGCAGAGGCCATCCCAGTGCCGTTCCACAGCAGTTTCCAGAGAAACTGAACATTCAAGTGACTAATTACTTAAAAATACAACATTCCTCAGGGAGAAGAAGTCTTAAATAAACCTGCAAAATAGGTAACACAAGCACACAGCTAATTTTTACATATGGGAGGAAGAAGGGGGGCAGGGAAAAGGACACAGGAGGATGGAAGAATTTAGCACAAGAATCTGTGTTCTAGTCTTGTACTAAATAGTTCCAGCTTTGATCTAAATTTAGGCAATGAGCACTTCCTGTGGGAGACCGTCTTCCAAAGCTGAAGAGGTTTTGATGCTAAATATTTTCAGTGATTTTATAATTGGAGTAAAGTGGTTATTTGTTTAAAGGCCTGGCCTTCAGCTAGATAAATGCTTACATTATTTTATATTCCCCACCATTTCCTCTCCTACTCCATGTTGGATTTCTCTTGTTTATTCAGCTCCAGGTTTCACAGCATTTTAAGTAGGTTTTAAAACTCTATTTAAAACCAACAGGAACAACAAAAGCCCCTCTGTCATTATCCAGCAGCCTTACAAGGCAGCTGTGGAACTGGCTTCGCCTTGCTTCAACACTGGGGAAGCCCCAGCTCTCCAGCCCTCATCACTCCATCATGGCTCCTGCTCCTTCGTGTTTTCCTTATCAGCTCCTGGCCCTTCCTGCACCTCCAGTCCCTTCTCTCTTGGGAGAAAACCTTGGTCTTCAGACTTTAAGAAAAGGCAATGCATCTACAGTCCATACTCTAGCCTCCTCAAATCCCTCCCTCAACCTCAGAAACATGAAGTCTAAAAATAAAAAATGAACAGACTATTCATTTTTAAAAGTTCATAATGTTGGGGACCCGTTTTTCAAATGTTTGAGGTCAGCAATACTTGAAGAAACTGAAGCCTCTTTCTGTAAAGTTAGTCTTTATAGCTACCTATTTACATTTAGGGTGAAACACAATCTGCCTGTCTTTGGTCACAGAAAAGTAAGGCAGCTCATTTAAACAAGCTGTCTAGGCTACCAGTAGTCAATACAGACATCACTAGACAGCAGCTTACCTTCACTGTTTTAAACGCCTATCAGGAAAACATAATGCCCCACCAAGTATTTATGTACTTTTTCACCAGCCATAAGAGAAGCTTGTAGGACTAGCTTAAACTAAACTGTAGATAGCTACTTTCCAGAAGGGATAAAACCTGCCCCTTATGAATGGGTTCACAGCTAAGCTATTTTTTGTCTATTCTACAGAGATTATGAAAGAGAAGATTGTAATTCTATAAAAATTGTTGGTTTTGGAGCGTAAACCTTCTGAAGGCCATGATTTTGATCTTCTCAATTACTTACATAGAAGTAATTTTTTTGGTGACTACTAAATTCTACATTCTTGTGCAGTATCAGACACTCAGGACTGTCTCAAAAGCTTATTCTAGCCAGTTTAGCTGTGAATTTCTTGATGTTTTTCTACCCTAGCAAAGTATAAATTCTCACTGAAAACCTGTGCCCTCCCTCTGCAGGTAGCAACAAAATACTAGCTGTATTCAGAACTATAGTAATATCTAGGCTTGAGGATTAATCCCTGCAGAAATTACTGTAATTTGACTCAGTTTCCCCCTAAAACATAGGAAGAATTTAAAAACCACAATTGCGCCTACATAATGGCAATAGTTGTTAAATTCTATAAGAACGGAAGAATTAAAGCAACCTTAGAGAATGCTTGGATAACTAAAATTTTAACAATGCTTCGTCCACACTGCAGTAGCATGTTTGGCCTTTATGTTTTGTGATTATGACCATTGTTGAAAGAACTGCCCAATGGTTAGAGACTGCTGCAAGGGAAAAATAAAAACAAACAAAACCAACCAAACAAGCAAACAAAAACACCCCAGAAAATCCAATGCTATGCTGTAGGGCTAAGAAAGTTTTGTCTACCCCTCCTCAGCCTCAAGATGCAATATAGAAAATATTAAAAATATATATTTATATACACAAACAATATAACCACAATATATTCACAAAAAATATCCAAGCCCAAGCCTATTCTGCACATTAAAAATATGTAATATTTTAAAAGTGAAGGATGTGTCCACAAATGAGAGTCATGAAATGTTTGCACAGTGTGTGATCTGATCATGATTTAAGAACGAAGGTTTCATGTACAGGGCACTGCCTAGGGATTAATGACCAGCTGGGAGTTGATAGTGTAGGACAAAGCTAAGGAACATTAATTCTAGCTAGTTATAAACTCCCCAGAAAATGTCTTATACTAAAATTAGTATTGTAATTACCCATTTTATAAATGAAACAGCAATACTGAAGTGGCAAATTGCTTCTGCAGCATCACTTTTCCCTGTAAAACTCTGAAATGGGAGCATTCCTGGTGACGTGAACATGGTGCTTTTTGAAAGTGACGTCTGCACAGCCTATGAGATGACACATTTTAGAACAGGCCCTAATGACATACATTTTATTAGTATGTTGGGTGGCACTGCAGCAAGAAATCTTGCACAGAACCCTAAGAAATTCTGGAAGCAAAATAAAATATACTGAGAGACATGATCCTGGCACTGAAAAACTAACCATCCACAGTGGCTGGGGTTGAATATAAAACTTTTTAGAGTAAACAAAACACACCATCACCACAAAAAATTGGCATAGAAATAAGGGAAGCCTATTTGCCTTGATTTTAATTTGCAGGTCAAGTATAGCACAAGGACCAGTAATAAGTGGTATCAGTCCTTTCAAACAGCTCCCTGCTTTGCATGGGAGATGTGCACTTATTACTCTGGGCTTGGCCACGAGTGCATCTAGTTGTTCAACAACAGCCTGTGGGAAAAGCTGTCAATAATTTAGCATCAACCAACAACTGCCAGTATTTTCTCTTCATATGACTACCAGCTAGGAAAAGTTGCCCAGTTTTCAGTCCCTGTGTCATCCATCTCCTCCCAGGCATGGTCTGTCAATCACACAACTGGTCTGCTCTTTTAGACAGAGTGATGACCACAACTTATTAACATAAATTGGAAAATGGAATGAAGATCAGATTTCAAAAGACAGGTAGCAGTTTGCTTATCAACAGCCTTGAATGTCAAGAAAGTACTGCCAAAGGAAGTCTGGAAAAAATTAAGATAGAAGGAACACAGACCATGAACACCTGATTTACACACAATGCAAAGATTTGCTTACCTGTTCATTAGGCTCAAAGCTTATCTCTTCTTTTTCCGTCCTCATAGCTATCAACTTTGTGCTACCTGAAGGGTCCGTCTTACTGTCCAACCTCTCCAGTTTTGGGGGTATGTCTGGTAAACCAATATCTTTAGTATCATCTTTATCTAGCAAGTAGCGAAGTAGTGCATTATTATTCTTCTTAGGACTCGCTGGCTCCTGTTTAACAGTCACCTCTGAACCAGGAGCTGTGCTACTGGACTCCTGGTTCAGTTCTTTTCCTGTGGCCTCTGCTGTGAGCTTGGCCAAATCTACAGGAGAACTACTGTCCTGCAATAGTCTGTGCAAAATTTTATGCTTCTCCTTGAGCGAGGTTCCATGTGCCGAACCAGACCCAGGCAACCCTCCCGTGGAGTCCTTGCTGACATCTCCCATGGTACTGGACAAGGGCGAAGGCTCCATCTGATCCGATTTGGTGGTCAGCAACTGTAAGAGCTTTGTCTGGCTTTTCCCGTCATGCAGCTTATTCTGTCCATCAGGTCTCTCGCCACTGACAACCGGTGGCATGCTGCTCTCACTGGTATCTTTCTGTTCTCCTGAATGGCAGCTGCTCTCTGCTTGTCCAGTTGTACCTTCCGATTGCTCCCCATAGAGTCCAAAGCAGTCTTTAGAGTCCAGGCTTCCCATCTTGCTTAGCTGGGGAGGATTCATATTCACAGGGGAATTTTGTAAATTTCCCATTTTTAGGTCAGGTGAAGCCAACGATGATCCTAGAGAAACTCCATGGCCCTCACTGAGGGCCTGAAGCGCATTCAGGGAACTGTTGGTGTAGTTATGGCTATTTCCTGTGCTGCTGCAAACTCCCACAGGCGAATGCAAGCTTCCTGCAGGGGAGAACTGACTAGGTGGGATTCGAGGACTGCCTGCCACTCCAGGGCTCACACGATGCCTTGGGGAAAGCATTGAGTTTGGCTGCCCTGGGTTCATGCCAGGGCTGCTTTGTGAGGGGCTATTCATTTTTAGTGCATAGTTACTACCCTGAGGAGTGGATGCTTGTATGCTTGACACATGGTTCATTCCCCCTGAACCACCAAACCTGCCTGCTGGCATGCCCATTTGTTCCTTTGGGCCATTTATGGCAAAATTTATATTGCTACTGATGGTCATATCCTGACCTGGGTTCCCACTGCACATGGCCTGATGGGCAGGGCTGCTGGAGCTAATGGGGTTCAATATCTTTCCCATTCCTTGTCCAGTCAAATCCTGATTCATTCCACAGACATTCTGCTCTCTATGTGGCAAGGGGAAGAAAAACAACCCATTAGCTAAAATGACAGTGGCCAACTTGCAATTACATTACAGAAAAAGAAGCAAAACCCCAAACCTCACTTCAAAATAACACAACAAACCTACGATTAAGAACAAATTGACAATTTGACAAAAGTGATATGCAACTACCAACATGGCTGAGCATTAACAGTATGGTTTTTCTGTAGCTCATTAACAAATCAGTAGAATAGAGGAAAAACAAAATTAGACCTCATCTAAATGACAGCCATTAGAAATGCAGATAGGTTATAATTTCAGACTCTCTCCCTTTAATGTATATCTTTCTTCTACAATTCAGCAAGAGCTAACTTTCATAACAGAGAAATCTCATCTTAAACATCTTAAACCCCCAAAAATGTGTGTTTTACAAGACAGCTGCAGACAGCTGTTCAATGGAGCTTTGAAAGTTTATGAGCAAGCCCCACCACAAGAGTGGATTGGGCTATTTGTCCACCAAGCTCATAGCCAAAAGAAAGTTTAAAAAGTCACATTCCTATACTGCCAGAGTATTTTGATGATGCTCCAAAAAGTATTTGAGCCAAAGAACTACTGGATACTACTCCAGAATGGGAATAATCTGTTAGCAATCCAGTCCTGCACAGGCAGTTAGAAAAAGAGAAGAAAACCACCATATATACACAAGCTGAAACTCAGATCTTAGAGTTGAAGGCTGTAAGATAGCAGAAACAAAGAGACATATGCACAGAAGAAAATCTTGCAAGAGCAGCTAGAGATCACTTCTCTTTTCCTCAGTAGATTTTAATCAGTTTATGGAAGGATGCAATATAGTTTTTACTTCTGTGCTAAAACTTAAATCAGAAAAATAAGGCATATTCCCAAATGCTAAAAGCTATAAAAGAGCCATAGTCAAGTAGATTAGGAAGAAAAAAAATAGATCCTGAGAAAAATCAAATCAACTCTGGACTTCCAAAAACAAATGCTAATGGAACATTCCTAATATATATTTTCGATTAGATTAAAAACATTCCTACTTGCACAAGATAAGTGCAGATAAAGCTTCCCATTTTGCTAAAGCATGACAAGTGGAAGAACTGAAGCACACAAAGTAGTGGAGCTTGTTACTCCGTATTTGTTAGCTTAGGTGTAAAAGCAAAGATGAACAATGTTAACAGTAAATAGAGAGGTGGATTTTTAAAACCTTACTACAGTTTAGATACTACCAGTATCTTAAAAAAAAGAAAAGAAAAAAAAAAAAGCTCTGCTTAAAAAAAAAAAGCACAAGCAAGTCTATTTTATTTGTAAGTATAAGTTTTAATTTAATAGTGCATTTTTAAACTTCAAATTTAACACTTCATGAAATATCATATATTTTCACTAGTCCAGACTAAACAAATTTTAGGCAGCTTTTGGTTTTCCAAATATACAACCTCTGTAAAATGGTTTCAGTTTTAATTATGTTTAGAAATGTTTTCTTCCTTTAAAAAAAATTGATAGTGTGTATATAGGAAAACAGCATTGCAATTATAATCAGCAAATAAAATTTGAAATACAATCTGACACAAGTGTACTGGTACATGCAATAACCTAATTCTACATTGAAATTTTGAAGTCTGTGATTACTTATCCTTGACTTTAAGATATTATTGCCTGTGCTTTTTGTTTTTATTTTTTCTTATTTATTTTAACTGATAGTGGTGCCATTTCACAGAATTGTATGTGTGTACCAGAAAACAGAAGGAATGAAGAGAGACACGGAGTTAAAATATGCAGTTTGTCTAAAATGTGATTTTAATAGTCATAATATATTCATTAAAGAGACCCAAGCCCAATATCTAACTGATTCTGAACATTAGGAATTTAATCCACCAAAGTTTTTGAGATTTAATTACATCCAGAAAATTTCTCGTGCCTACTATGAAAAGTACAGGAAATTAAAATACTGAAATTAAGAACATGAGATTAAAGAAAATTTTGTATATTTAATGGAAGATCTCGATGTAAAAATCCAGCATGCTGCTTGTAATACTGAAATATTTTCCTGCTCTAGTACTGAAATAAGTCTTTTCCTGTGGTAAGCGTTGATTAAAAAAAAAAAAATTGTTTTCATGCTATCTGTTTTAGGTCAACTGAAATGTCCATCAGCCTAAAACAATCCATTTGCTTTGGCAACTTTGTACTTTTGTTCCACCCACACTCTGCAGGGGGAGAAAGAGCTGGTGAGAATTACCTGTGAAGCATATGCAGGGAGATGACAAGCTGAGGTTCACTAGTAGTCTGGGAACGGATGAGCTTGCTCTTTGTTTGGGCAGAAACTATAGTGCCATCAGACAAGGAAAACCGATAAACGGGACTGAACGCTAGTCCCTGCCTCAGCACTGCAAGCAAGAAAACAACAGAATTAATGAGAAACTCTATTACAGATAGCTTAGTCACTTAGTGTCTGATGTTCTAAATCCATCAGCACTGATACCGCAGCCACAGCGTAATTTTTCAGAAAAACAGAAGAATAATTTTGGAAATAAATAGAGGTGATGATGCATATAAAATAAAGGAACTCATATATTGTAGGGTGATCAAAAGAAAACTTATGAGGAGTGACAGCAATAATAGGGCAGATATTATGAAATACAAATTATTTCAGGAGTGGGTCAAGAAGCCCTTGATGTCCATATCACTTTTCATCTAACTCCTTTTGTTGCTCATACATTTTTCATCTGTATCACCTACATCAAGATTATTAATATAAATGCCTTTAGTTTCTAGATCATCTTTTTCCATTAGTGTCTACTTTCTACTCCCTATTGCTTGCTTAAATTATCTTATAACAGTTACTCTCAATAATACTTTAATTTAAGAAGTACATAAATCTCTTACACAGAAACAATTAGAAATAAGAACAGCTGTAATAATAAATTACTACTTTTTTAAGAACAAATACAAAAATGTACAGCTCAAACAAATTACCTAAACTAAAACTGTGTCTATGCTACCTTCTTCCAGTATTAGATGTGACTGCATGTCAGGTTTGGGGCTTATTTCACTGCACATACTCTGCAACACTTAAGTTTTCAGTATAAATCTGAACTTCACCAAATCGAGTTATTTAACTCCTGTAACCTCCAGCAACATTTCTTTCATTAAAATGGAAAATCATGTTGGGAAAAAGCTAATCTTCAAACATTGATTCTACTGTTGAAACCTTGCCATCAGTGAAACAAGCCTGAACATTTTAAAAGTCCAAAGGCTATTACATTAGGACCAAAGTTATGGCAGGAGGCAAATACTTCATGTCAGAATGTCCATATAATTGTTTAGGGGAAAAAACAGAAATAAAACACTACAAATACTGTTATTTTTTAGGTATGCATATTTTCTGTTTTGTTTTGTTTTTGAATTAATATTATCATCTGATCTTCATTTCGTTGCCTTTTCTTGTTTGTTTTTGTTATTTTTTCCTGTGATAATGAAAAGAGTGTTTTCCAAGCATGGCTTTATTAAACAGCCTTCACTACTGAGCTACCAGATTTTTCAACTTGCAGGACTGGCTGTGATTGCTTTCCTTCCCTGTCCCCCCACTGTTATATATTGTTCTGCAAGGTTTTAAAGTATTATTTAGGCAGTGAGAAAACAGGAAGCACAATTTAAACAACCAGAGGGGGTTTTCAGAGTAAAAATGTAAAGAAAAACAAAAACCTACAACTGTGAAACAATACAAAGCGAAATTTCACTGTTAGGTATGTCATTGTTTCAGTTTAACCTTTGGGCACCAGAAGGTCCAAAGCTCTTAACTTTAGCGTATACCACATCAGGAAATTCCAATACTCAATGCCAACAGGATACAAGTGAAATCTCTACTTAAATCATTTTCCAAACTAATTCTTTAAGCAAACAAGAATGTTTCCGTATTCCTCTTGAGGAAATGCTATTTTTCTGACTGCGGCCAATAAAAACTTGCCATATATTCTGCACTTTATAAGGAGAGTTAATTCAAAAGATTTTTTTGTTGTTGTTTTTTGTTTGTCAAGCTAATGCCGATTTTTTTCCCACTGTATCACCGAATTACATGTAGGAGACTGCTACTTAATTTGCTTCTATTCCCAAACCATAATAAAAACCTAAGCGACTTAAAAAATGCAAGGGGTTCCTCTGTTGAATGCAAAGATGCTAGTGTCCACGATATGCCTTGTTTTTCTTCTCTATACTACAGGATGGGAACATTTCAGCCATTATTCATCTCTAGTACTGGATCCAAAGCAATTCCACAGGTTTTTCCTCCTCCTCTTATCACTTACTCTCTTCACTTCCACAAGAAGAGCCCCCTCATTTCAACCAACTTCACAGTTTATATGACTATCCTAAGCCTCTCCTGCAAAATGATACAGTTAAAACCCCCAAACATGTATATTTTTATCATTTCACACATAGCTGAGAGAATAGGCACTCAAACCTCAGCACTGAGTGTAAGAGCTGCTAATTTGGTCAGGAATCCTTTGAAGAGGACTGAAGTAACACATGGCTGGATGCCACAACAGAAACACCTAAATCATACCTGTGCAGAATGATCCTTACCTGAAACTGCTCTCTCTCTAAATCCCTACTGCAACTTGAATTGCATACTACCCTCCTTCATCTGTCTGAAATCACAGCATAAGGTTGTGAGCTTTTAGCACTCCTCCTGTATATACCCCAAAAGCTGTTATATTAAATACCACAGTAATTTTGTGCCCACAAATTCCCAAAATGAAGGTTTCATGAAGGCAAGATATATTAAAAACATATTAAAAATATTGAATGAAAACTGCATGATTAAAGGGGTGTGTGTGCTTGTATGTATATTTGGTGGAATCCTTTGAGACTCCAACTACAATTTAGTATTGCAGACAGCATGTCAGTTGTTTAATGGCTGTTACAACTACCTATAAATCCTGTTCTACAAATATGAACCAAAGACTGATGCTCCTTCACTGGAAATGTTCTGGTTATTCTCAATTGATTTTGAAAGTACTTTCCAGTGGTTTATAAGGGGTTATTTGTTTTTAGTAATTTGGACCTGTTTTATTAGAATTAACAGTAACAGGGGTTAATGAAAAGAAAAATCCCCACCCAGTCACTACCACAAAAACCTCATGGGGAACCTTTCACAATGCAGTAGTTTCCTACAGCTTACCTTCCATAATCTTTACTGAGTAGAAGTGCTTGTGGTGAATCCTATAAAACTTATCTGCTAGATACGGTACAACAATGTAGCGTGCCTGATAGCATGAGTGCTGCATCTTTGATAATTCACAGAGAGTGTTTCTCACAGGAAATGTGACTGTAAAAGTCCATTCTTTTTGCAGAGAAATAGAATGCAGGTCAATGAACTCAATGTGTAAGCTGAGATTCTGAAGAATACTGCGTAATGAACATATGGGGAGACAACATGCAAAGGTCTTGCTTTCTAAAATAACTGCAGTAATTTCAGGATTTAAAGCAACCTCCTGTATAGCACAGTTATAACAAGAAGGCTAAAACAAACAGGGAGAATGGTGTAAAACCTCTCTAGAGAGACCCATCAGTGCATTAGGGAAATAAGCTTAAAAAAGTGATTGTCGGTAGTTTATAAGTGTCCCATGTAGACATAACAAAGAGAACACAACCAATAGATACAAACGACAAACAATTTAAATATAGAAAGTGCTAAAAATATGAAACCTAACCTTCCTGGTGATGCCTCTTGGCAAAAGATATTTCTCCCTCATGCTGCGAATGGAACCTCTGAATACATCTTCTTACCAAATCCTCCCAGCCAGGTTTCATAGCTGCTCGCATGCTACTTGTGTCCAGTGAAGTTATTTTGCCTGAGATTAGATAAAACAGTTGTTACAGGAATTTCCCCCTTGGGGAAACAAGCAAACAAACAAAACCCAACAAAGGTATATATATATATATAGGTCAGAGGTTGGACTCGATGATCTTGAGGTCTCTTCCAACCTAGAAATTCTGTGATTCTGTGATATATATAAAAAAAAAAAAAAAGTATTTCACAATACCTTGTAGATCCTGGCGAGTAGTAAAGCTCTCTGATGAAGGAAGAAGTGGTCTTTCCTTCATTGGAGCTCTTCTTGCAACACAAATCAAGCAAGACTGCAAATCTTAAACAAAAATGTTACTTTAGTAATTTGTATAGATAAGAAAGGTTTTGTTTCCAAAAATAATTCAGAAGTATTTTTAGTACACTTTAATTCTTTTTGGACTAAAATAATATTTCATACCAATAAAAGGATACATAGAACTCAGTGGTTTTACATCTTCACTGTTTCCTATAACATCACAGGAGAAGTGTGTTTGTTTTCTTTCAAAGAAGAAAAATTATTCAAGGACTCCACCATGACCCACAGCTATTGGCATGTGTTTATGCATATACTTGTGGTAGCTCTACCTCTTGAAAGATAAATAATAAAAAGGAATACGATACATGCACAGAGATCAAGTTTCTTCAACACTCTCTGCTTTGTACCTTCTAAGACACATTTCTTAAACATGACCCAAATGCTTGCTGTCCCTGAGGAAGCAGCTTCATAATAAACCATTTTTACTTATCTGAATGCTTGAAATACAATCTAAGGAAATTTACCTGCTGAAGTAGTAAAATGGTAAAGGAAATGGTGAATCACAATTGTCTTTGCATTCTGAGAACTCAAAAGATTGCCAATTTAAACTTTTCTCCCAGTCTCTGATATTCTTCTTACAATTACAGGGGTATAAAATCTCATTAATGTAAATGGTGTTACTCTCAAACCATTATAACAGAACAAATTGGGTACATGTTAGTGAATATACTCATAATCCAACACGGAAACAAACTTCTACAGTTAACTGAAAAAGGGGAAACTTGCTCCTTACACCTTTTTATTTTTTCAGAATTCAGAGGCCATTTTATCAACCATACCAGAACTGCTATCCTGTAACTATTTGAGATAGCATGGAAAGAGAATGTAATAACACAAATGGAAAGTGGCAGTTACCTTCACCGTCCTCCTTGAAGGAATTTGGTTGAGAAACAGCAAAGCACTGCATAGTTTCATATTTCTGATGTGCTTCCTGGTTATCATGGCCTTCTTCAGAATCAGCAAGAGGTTTTACCAGCATCCGACAATTAAAGGTATGGCTATTACGCCTAGGAGTGTCACCAGACCAAGATCCCCCATTCACTGAACAAAGCAAAGATCATACAGTGAGATAAACCTGATAGCAATCATTTCTACAGCTTATCCATGGGAAATTAATCAAGGTGCTTTGCAAACTGGTCAGAAATCAAGCTAATTTAATATCAACAATCCATTTTTAATATTAGAGTCCAAACCAGCAAGTAACAAGGTAATTTTTAACATTCTGTATTTAAAAAACATTGATGTCTAATTTGTTCAGCCACTGTGTCTTTTTTAAGCATCTTATAATGACAGCAGTAGAAAAGCAGAGTAAAACTCTAAATATTGGTTTACGTAAAGGTGATAGAGTACAGTGAAAACCCTATTGGGTAGAGATAGGCTTATCTCTACCCTATTGGGTAGAGATAACTTATGGGCCTAGAATTAAAAAGGCAGTATGTAGGATCTGCCCATTGAATTAAAAACTGATCAGTGCAAAGGAGACAACAACAGTGTATAAAAAAGTCTGTGTCCAGATTAGAAATAGAAAGATAATAAACTGATATGGATTTTATAAAAACAAAAAGTAATGCAAGCAGGAACGTATTGAAAAACAGAGTCCCAGCTGCAATGGAAAAGACTGAAGGGATGACAACGACCTGGGTGGATAAAACTAAACCCTAACACAGTGCTTAAGATAAGTAAAAAAGGAAACAAAATCCTGCCATGCACAAATATAGGTAGTGGACATCAGTCAGAGCAAATTAATGTAACACCACATAGAGAAATAGAAGGGTCATATTTAAAATACTCTTCACTTGCCCTCTTCAGCCATAAAATGCAATAAAGGCAGTAATTTATGGGGCTTAGCCATTAAAAGTGTTACATTTTCAATTCTTCAGGGGTTTGTACACAAAGTCATAAAATGCTAAAGTGAATTACATAATAATTTTTAAAGTGCTGTGAATAAATGAGGAGTTCTGTATTGACTTTCTTTTTCTTTGCACTACTTCTAAAATATGATGACGATAAAACCAATATTAGTATGAATGCAAAAATGGCTGCAACTAAAATGTTTTCTGAAAGGGAAGGGTAAATATTGGTAAGACAAAAAACACTGTAAAAAAAAATAGCAAAAGGAGCTTTCTCATTTTGCATAAGATATCCCCCTCTTTTTTAGACGCTTTTAGAATAACCAGCCTAGAAGACTGACAGCTAACAGAGTTAAATGCTGTCTTTTAGTGATTCACTCTAAAGATCCATTTAAAATATCAGTTAACAAATAAGGCAAGACCGAAAAGTGGAGAATGCTTTTCAGAAAAATATAAATCATTCATACAGCTGATATAATGCATTAAAAATAAATAGAATATGATGAAACCATAAGCAGTGGAAGGGCTTTAACTAAAGTTATGGAAATGCTGATTTATGAAACCAAAGTTAAATAAATAAACGTGTAAGAGGAAAACATATATACCTAAAGATTTTGGCAGCAGGATTTTGACAAATTCATTGTGGTCCCCTACATGCAGGATGCTATATATGCTTGTGTTCATCAGCTCTTCTTGGTTGTACCTTAGGTACTGCGTCACATTCTCAGAAACAAACATAACATTGCCTTCTGGGTTCACTACGAAAAAGAACCCATCCAGGGCCTGAGGGGAAAAACAAAAAGGCGAGGGGGTGGGGGGAGAAACAAAAAGATATCCGATAAATAAATTCACACTTCAGAAGTTCTTTATGAAGCTTTCGGTGTCCATTCCAGTTCTTATATTCTTGTCATAGCAAAGTCCACAATTCATATTGAACATATTATCTTACTTATATCAAACCAGTTTAAAAGCACAGAAAGATGGATGCACACCTTCCAAAATGATGAAATCCATAGATGGAAACAAACATAAAAATCCAACACCAACAACAATAACAACAATAAATTTTGAAAAGGGAAGAGGCTGCTACCTATCTGCCTGCCTATGAAGCAGGAAACCTGGACTAGAAGGCAGTTCTGCTAAACACAGAGCCTGTTCACTCCTCCTTTCACCACAGGGAGACTGATCCTGGAGCCCAGGAAAACATTATAAGATTTGCTACAAGAATGGCTCTCTCTGCATCCCCAGCAATGCATCTTGGTCCCATGGAGCCAGGAATGCAAGAACCTCAGGGTTATAAAGGAGAGAAGGGAAAGGAAGCCCAACCTGCCCTAAGGCTGAGGGCAGGCAGCGATCAGGGCAGCAGTGAGGTGTGCAGAGGATCCTGCAGCTTTAGTCCCTGCTCACAGCGCTGTTTTCATTTCCTTGTTTGACACCAGTTTAATTTCACCTTTTCATCTCAGCTCCACGATATTCAAAAGGACTTAAAACTTCTGCAAGGAAGTATTTAAATTAGGCGTTTCTTAAATTATGCTGATGGTTTCCCCTATTATTTCGTGACGGAGACAACACGGCTAAAGGATTCTTCCAGATACCTGCTGTATGCCATCTCAAACCTAAGCCAAATATTACATTGCTTCTACGTGATCAGCATAAAGTAAAAATCTGAGTATCAGTAAAACTTCTCATGTAAACTTTCTTTTTTCTTAAGATGCAAGCATGATTGTGCAAGCTAGAAATATTTCAGAGTACATCCCTCTGACTATATGTCATATGAGCAGATAAGGAGGATTTAAACTTAAAGCACCAAAGCTTTTGATCTAAGCATTCAATTAAGAATTAACCCCTGCAGACTTCTGCAGCTTTGCCTGATTTATTCACCTCTCTCCAAAGGGTGGTGGGAAATCACTGAAACAATTGTTAGTTTGCATTTCAGTCTAAAACCAGAAACTACTATATTGTGCCTCCAGGGACAGAGGCAAATCAGAAAACCTGGTAACCCGTGATTTAACAGATTTAAAAGCGAATGGATCCATACTAAGCCTGAACTTGGCTCCCTGTAAAACAGCTTAACAAGGAGAAGCTGCCACAACAAGTGTATACAGGCACGTGGCATTTTTTGATATGACCAAACTTGCATTCAACGCAACTTACGTGTTGGTGTTAACAGGCAGTTGTCAAGGACTCAGGCTACATATACATATTAAAAATGCTGCACACGACTGAGCACTTAGCAGACCCAGACGGTGCAAAAGAGGAGGCCAAGCAGAAATGGTATTTCTCTCCTCAGCCACCTACCAGGGGCATAAAGAGAGGTTCACAGGGAAAAGACAAGACACAACAGACACAGGCTGCAACTCAGGAAACTTCATGGAGATCTATATTTAAAAAAAAAAAAAAAATCACCATGAAGGTGGTCACATGTGGGAAGGGGCTGTCCAAAGAAGCTGTGAAATCTCCTTCCCTGGAGACATTCAAAACAGGGCTGGCCTCTACCCCAGACCACCTGCTCGGGACCTGCTCTGCGTGGGAGGTGGGACCCCACAATCCCCAGGAGTCCTCCCCAGGCTAAATCAGGTACCAGATCTGTTCCAGGGAGCAGTGGTGGACACACATCATAAGAGCAGAGTGCCTGAGGTAATGCTTGCCAAATGCTCTGTGTGCGCTGCTTTTAAATTACAAAATAATAAAAGCAAAAATAAATGCACAAGAACATACTTTACTTTTCCTGACTGCCTTTAAAGATAATCTAGGTTTTTTTTCTCCTGTTAACTGTCACAAATTCTAATCTCTGATTTTCTTTTCCTTCTCTTTCTTTCTTCCTTCTTTCTTTTCTTTCTTTTTATATCACTACCTTCTTTTTGTTTCTGATCATTCTTGGTTCCTCCCGCTAATTCCATTACTGTAGCAAGCTCTCTTCTACTCACGTGCTTTCAGGACATCCATGCCATTTTCCTGGTGACTAGTATTTAGTTTAACTGATAAAGATTTACAAAATTCAATTAATTGAGGCTCTGAAGTTAATTTCTATCAGCATCTCTGCTAGGGATTGCTGTCTTAAAACTACATTTCACCACTGCTCGAAGCCAACATAAGCACAGCCTCTTTGGTTTAGTCCCCTCCACACCACAACAACTCCCTCCTCTCAGCAGCATTTCTGAGGACAGACAGAGCTAGACCAGGGAGATGAGCTAAACAAAAACTAATGTAAGAAAAAAAATGAGATGCTAGCCACATCAGTCACCCAAACTGGCCTGCTGTGGAACCACAGGGCTTTTAAAGCTGGCAGAAGGGTGTGGGTTTGGCTGAACCGTTCTGTTTGGCCACAGTCCACGCTTACATCAATTCAAAGGGATTGCAAAACCAAAGCCATAGCAGATGTTTATCGCAGTCCTAAGAAGACTTTCAAAGGCAGAGAGGGCAGGCAAGAGATTATTAGCGTTACTGGCATCCCACAATAATCTTCAGTTTTCCCTACTGTTTCCTACTACAGCAACTTAATTTGGCAAGGAATAGCTCTGGGCTGCTTCCTCACAGCTGCTTCTTGGGTTGACCACAGAAATGGTCATCTGAGCTTAGAGTAATACAGGCAGAACATGCCTTATAGGCCGGTTTCCCATTTCTTTCTATTCTGAGGCAAAAGCCATAATAAAATAGTATTTTAGGTAAGCAGAAGGCTTTTGAGCAAGTTAATGCACCAAGCCACTTAAATCTCTTAGAAGCTTCCACTTTTGCAATGATTTCTTAATTCTGTTCCCAGACGTATTCCACCACAATAAACAACTAGAACAATAATGAGGGCCTGCACACTTTTCTTCAGTGCTATTGGTACAATGGGGGAACAAATAATGGGCAACAAGCTGAAAGAGAAAACAAGAACAGATATTATTTGTGATGATATATTGGAATAGAAAACAAATCTGTGTTCACTCTGAGCTCTTGCCAGCTCTCTCAACTATTTTTTACGCTCCCTCTATATCTACTTTTCTGCTTTAACCAAGAAATATGTTAAAATATTCCTCAGAGGCAGCTGCATGATGAATTTTACTCACTTTCTTCAGCTGGAAACACTTGCTAGTTTGAGGATTCTTCAGTTTTATTCTTTAATAAAAACAGACAATTACGTTTCTAAACCAAATCAAGTCAGAAAGTGTTCATCAGCATTGCCATTTTTATGGCAATGTAAAAAGAGTAGATTTTTTAAGAGGTTGTATAAAGGGGTTTTGTAAAGATGAAATAACTTAATTGCATTTCCTTAAAGAGATAAAGACACAAAGAAAGTATCTGTAGTCTTTTCACAGTACATTTGTAACAACTTTCAGTCCTTTTAAGTTTCTTGTTGCAAGAAGACCACAGTTTATTAATTTAGTTCCACAATCTTTCGTTGTTAATATGCAATGCTATTCAGTTTTTGCATACCGTGAAGGAAAAATAAACTAAATGGAATAACGGAACAGACAGATGATTTTACATGTCGTGTTTGCTGTGGTGGCTAATCATCTAAGACAAGCTAGGAATAAAAAATCTTATCCTTATTTTCCCTGTGACTAAAATAGGTCCTTACAATTAAATTAATAGGAACTTAAAGATAAGTTTTAACATAGCTGCGAAAGGGGTGGATATTTAACTTTGATAGCAAAAACAACAACATTCAATTCAGTGAGCATGTATAATAAAAATTAAATTAAATCAATTAATTTGTTACCCCAGCTTTTCAAAGCAGAATGTTTTCACTCCAACCTGTCTAATCTTCCTTATGTTTAGTAATATGCCTTTGGAACCTTTATTTCATATATGGTACTGAAAACTGTGTTTTCGTTGATACTTAAAACTGATACAACACGCATCTTGTTACTGCAGCATTCAGAAATGACAGAATAGTTATGCTTCAGCCAAAGTTAGTTCCTTTAGCTAGATTTAGGGATTGTGTTTTATTTTGTCTGAAGCAACATTTATTCTTCCTTACAGGTAAAGCCCACTGCCAGAACAGGAATAAACAATTTGCAAGTGAACTTATGCAGCTAGAGCAGTAGCACCAAAGGACAGTAGCATACGATATCAGGATCCCAGATAAAATACCTACACAACATTACTACTACTGCATTTAGAAGTCAGGTTTTAACCATGCAGCCTTTTTGGATATCAAAATAACAGCTAGAATCAGGCAGAAACCTTAACTGAACAAACTGAAATATGTATCTCGAAAAGCCCTGCTAGATTTCTTACATATTCTAGAGGGAAAAGAGTAAAGCTGGAAATGCTGAAATAATAAATCATTAAAACTGTATAGCAATGACATACAATTTTAAAGGAAGTATTATTCATGTGTGCACTACTGCATCTGTCAGTTAATTGTAAGATACAGCAGCTCTTCCAAATCTGTCATCACAAATACAACATGCACATACAGACACAGCAGACTGTGTAATAAAGCAGCTGAATTCTCTTTCTCTGCCTCTCTGTTTCCCTCTTCATCCCCCCTCAAAGATAAAGAGAGTTTCAACACCAAACCCAACAGAAATATGCTGCCCATTCATAAATGCCTTAATCCTAAATTGCCAGGGTGGCTTGTATTGCTTGACCATTCTTTTACAGAAACCTCCAACTGCACTTTTTCACTTCATTTCATCCATGGGGGCAGAGAACTGGCTTAAATAAAGGAATTTTGTGCTCTTCACCTCAAGCATCATTGGTCCAAGTGCGTCCTTGTCGATGACACTCTGACCCGTAGATGATACATCTGCCTTTTGCACTTCATCTTCATTAGCTGCTGCTGCTTTTTCTGCAGTAAAGAAAACTATGTATTAAATGACAGAGCAGTGCTCATTAAGTGACACAGTAAGAGATCACGGAGTATTGAGACTAGCTATGAAACAGTTACAGTGCAACAATACTGGAAATGAGATCGAAAAAATCTCCCTTAATGACTCAATAGAAACATAACTAGTGTATTTGCTTCTCAGCTGTGAAGTTTGAAGACACAAATGAAATCATTTCTGCTTTTTCTCTGCTAGACGCTTTACTAAACTACAAAATGCATCTCTGGGCAAAGACAAGAGACTCCTTACGAAGGTGCGGTGTGTAATGGCCAGGATGAAGGCGTGTAAAGAGACTGAGTTACCAGAGCATGCAAAGCTCATAGCTACACAACTTTTCCACGATCACTGTATTTAGAAGAAAAAACACAAGTCTGCAATCTGCTTGGAACAGTACTGAGAAACAGTGGGCTCGTTTCTGCTCCAAGGCCTCTGGGAGCACATTTTTATTATCACATGATTTTTGTACTGTGTTATTTATCAGTAAATAAGATCATACAGATTAAAGTAATTTGATAGAAATAAATACAGTAGAAATACTGATAACCCCTTCCCCTGCCACTTCAATATGAGTAAATTAAAAGTACATACAGTTTCAAGTGCTGTGTTTGAAAATTACAGGCAAGAATGATTTAAGGTTTCTGGAGTACGAAGACACACATTGCAATGTATTATAACATAGAGTATCATAGTATACACAAATCCAAAGGTAAGGGGCATTCATACATACGGAAACTTTCAAATCAAGAGGGTTTACAATTCCTGTCAGGTAATGGACTATATTATTTTTTTTCTATTCAGTGAATTCATGTTTAAGGAAGAAATAATAAAAATAATAATAACACTATATAAAATATTCCACATTTTAACTTAATGAAACAAACAATTTTTTGTTACAAGTTCTATACACAGAACAACATTATTTTTTGAGCAAGTATGCAAACGTTAGGTCTATACTGCAATCTTTTTTTTAAACTTTGAATATTACACAATAGATTATTTTAATAAACATGAAATCTCATTTCAATTATTATAACAAGAATTTGTTCCTTCTACAATGATAAATCAGAAGATGACTCATTGTAGGAATTAAAGTACCACGTGCAGGTAGACCAATGTGCTCTTGCAAATTCACCATTAGTGAAAATTAAAGTATCAGTTGTACAAATTAAAATGTACCCAAATGTATAGGATCTTCCACTGTCTGCAGATCTGCAATTCTGCAGTCAAATTTCCTCTGAACTCTTTCCTTGGTAGAGGTTATAAGGTCAATGATATTATACAGTGCTTAGACATAAAGCAAAGGAACTGCTTCTGACAACCCCTGCGTGTTTTCCTATCTGTGGCCACCCGCTGGCAATGAGCCTTTGGTCACTTGGACTGTCTCATCCTGGATTTCTGGCATTTCTTGCTTTCATGAGAAAAGAGTCAGGAAAATCTCAGGTGCCTTCTTATAGCATGTTCATACATGATATGACACAATTGTGAATAACAATGAAACAAAACTGTTCTGGAAAGGGATTGTTAAGAGTATTGGATAGCTCAAATCATTTAGATTAAAATAATCTGATAGAAATAAATGCACTAGAAATATTGATAACCCACTTTCCTCTGCCACTTAAACTCACCAGAATCTGTATTTCTGAGAACTGCAGTAGGCCTCCCCTCCCCACTCTATTCCACCCCCACCTTCTTTTTTTCTTTTGGCAAATGGCAGTGATTAGGTGTAAGGGAGAAAAAAAAAAAAAAAGTAAAAAACAGTCCTTCACATATTACAGTGTAGCAGAGATGGTACCACATGATGATACAGTACTGAAAACATAGTCTAAAAATTGTAAATGAATTCTAAAAATAGGGTTGAGCTTTTAATAAAGTCAGCAACGATACTCGTTTCCCATCTGTTCCTGGTATCATAAAGTGATCCCTGGTTTCACACTGCAAACTACTATAATGGGTACGGATACCATCTTCCTGCTTTCATCCCCTCACTGCTGTAGCCAGTGATAGCATCTTGACTATCAGGGAACGTGGGATTATACTCCGTGCACCAGAGCTGCAGGGACAGCAGATGTGCTACAGCGATGGCGTGCAAGTATGTTCACCACATGACGTCCTGGTTTTATGGATTGACAAGGGCGACTTTTTCTGATTATTTCTCACATAATACAGAAGATTTGCTGAAGATTTTTTTTTTCAACTGCTACAGCCACAGAGTTCAGACAAATCACCAACAACACATCTATGTATCAAAAAACACTCTCTCTCTAAAAAAAAAAATAAAAAAATATGTCAGCTGCTCTCTTTTATGCACAGAGAGGCAAGGCTTTACTCATAGAAAAATGAAACAGGTTTTAATGACTATAATTAACATAGAAACTTCCAAGACCAGGTCAGACCAAGGATCCACCAAGCCTCATACCCAGTCTCTGAAAGCAGCTGGCAGCTGCCCTCTGGTTCCCCATTTCTTTGTTTTGACCCTTTGATCCCTGACCACTTCTGTTGTATCATCAGCTGTGCCTCAAAACCATTTGACTTCCCCATTTACCTTTACCTTAGCCAGCCTTTTCCACAGAAGTCCCAACCCTAAATGATCAACAAACACACCACTTGCTATAGGAAATGCTATAACAAATGTAAAAATATGAAAATGCTATTTAGGTATTATCTACCAGTTACAGTGACAACACATACTACATTACAACATTTGTTTAGGCATTACAAAAAGCATCATAAATCACAAGTGCCCCCAAATGATGGACTTTATAATTGGATCTGTAACTTAATTGCGTAAGAAGTTAAGAGGCCAGAGAGCTTAGAATAGCCTTCATGTTCAGGCCACTGGTTCCTGTACATTTATTTAAGCAGCAGTTGTATAGGAAACCATGGCCACAGACAGCCTCATAAAAGCAGGTTCAGAGGTAACTTATGTTGATGTTATAATCTGCAGCTCCTGATAATGTTCAGCGGTGCAATAAATTAGCCAATTTTGACTGAAGTACAAAGCCCCTCTTGAAGACTTCATCAGCACATACAGGAACAGTGTGTGCAAGGACTGTCAGCAGTGTGGCCCTGGTGGCAAGCACAAGGAAGAACTTCAAATGCAAATATTTTCTTCAGCAATACAGCACGTGGGGCTAATTCAGAACAAAAATTTATTGCAGGAACTTTGGAAAAAAATAAATGATGCACGAATTTCTAGTGCTGAATACACTCATGTATTTAGTCCCAAGTTTGTATTTTTTGCTTTTCTCAACAGTTCTAGCTTCTGGAGTTAAGTAGCAGTGTAAAAATGTAATGTTTGCTTTTCCTATTTTTACTTCTATCTTTTCTAGGTTCACTGGGGGCCTTGCAAACAAATTGAAAGTGCAGAAAGTTTATTATTTCTGCACTAGATGAATTATTTTTGAATACTAGGAGTTAGGAAAATAGCTGTATAGGCCCAACCTTGCAAAGCCTCTTGGAAACACTTTTTCCTGCTCCACGGGGATTGGTGGCATTACTCTGCGACTAGCCCTGGCCTCTATTTTTCCACTGCAGCCACATAACGTAGAGAGTGGGAGCTGGTTCCCTGGTCTGGCACCATCTGGCCATGCTGCCTGCTGCACCAGCTCTGCCCCTGTTGTAAAACACCAGGAAAATATTACCAGGCATCCCAGGAGCGAGGCAGCACTAACAGAGTGGAGATTCAGTATGGAAAGAAATATAGCCTTAATGTTGGTAGAGGAAGAGAGAGGGGCAGCAAGGGGCTCCTCTGCAAAGGGACTTCTCTGCTGGAGGTTGAGCTGCAGCACCCACCCCAAGGGTTTCAGCGGAGAGGAAGTGTAAATTAGAAACAGGATCCATCCTTATGAAAACCACTACCAGGGATCAAGTGTGTTTTATCTAAATTACAGCAGAATAAACTTCACGCACATGAAATAATTATTAGCTCCGCTCAGTTAAGAATTTAGCCTAGAGAGCAAAAGAAATTTAAATAAAATGGAAGTACCCTTGAGAGAGATACTACAAAGAGTATATACATTCAATTATGTAGCATTTTAGTGATGTGTGTAATTTAGACTTTAAACTGTGAATACGTTTACAATTGTGTAAGTAGTAATATACTGAAACGCATATTAATATTTTCAGTTGGATATTTTCCTAGTTTTTTTTTTTCTGTATTATTACAGAGAAGGAAGATGGAAAAAAAAATCCAAAACCTTTACAAACATTTTCTGGCAAATTTATCAGCGGGAATGCCTGAAGCCTTATTTGAAGCTCCATCCAGATTCTGAAGCAAACCTTTGTGAAATCACATTAGTTTAACAGAAATTCCTAAACTAGTAAAAGAGAAGCCAAAAGCAATAGTGTGAAATCTCCTGCTACATGTAAACTTAAGAAGCCTTCCTCATTTACTATTGTTTGCTTGCCTCCCAGCTCAGGTTCTCTCAGCTCTGTCTGCATTTCTGACAGCAGACTCTGAAGTGCTACTGATGGGCATCACCTTCTCCTGGTTGTGTTTCAAACACTCCCTTTCTACAGGTGGGTAATCAGGCATGGCAGAACTACCCAAAAAGCTCTCTTTGTCTTTATCCATGCCCTACTCCAACTTCCTTAATGAAACCAGCTACAGAAATATTTCCCCCTTGACACTGCAAAACCAAAACGCATTTTCAAAGTAAGAACAAAACTGTAGCCCCTTTAGGTACTGTGAAAAGATGAAGCATACTCTGAAAGAGAGAATTTGCATCTACACACATTTGTCAGAGGAGAAACACCTCAGGTTCTTCACAGAGCAAGAGGAGCAAAAGAGAAATGTCAGTGAAGCATTGCAGAGGGCAGGACCCATGTTCTACAAACTGCCGAGGAAAGAGGTGAAGAGAAAAAAAATGGAGCGGGCAGAAGCAAATTTATTATCCAATACTGTTTAAAACAGGTTTTCTCAGATGCCTCGTATAATTCATGTTCTTCATAATTTTCTGGAATTACTATTGAAATGTCATACTCATCTAAAATTATATACTCTCCCTTTATAGTAATAGGTAAAAAATATAAGCAAAGAGATTTATTATAAGGGGTACTATAAAGTTCAGTTCTGCACATTAGAAAATCACATGAATGAAAAAAGACCCTTATAATTTACAACGGTAACAGCAGCATCACTTGAAAGTGACTGTATATGCTTAAACATGCAATTAAATTTACAGTGCGACTCTCTTGAAAACAACTCATCTTCTCCATTTTTTCTATGCATTAGCTAACTACTTTTGCCTGGCCTCATTCATGTTTGTGAACAGGCTTAGGCTGTGTGATCCTCCTGACCTCTCCTGAGCTGCTGGCAAAAACAAAATGCAAACAAACAATCATGGAAAGAGTAAAAGTATACAAGTGGCCAAAGACAATGTTAGATACAGTATTAAAAAGTAATGCTAACATAAACCAGAAAGAATAATGCTTGGGCAAGCTGCTAAGTTTCAGTTGACATTAACTTTTTAAATATTAGATTTGATAATGTCTATGATGATTTCACAGAATTTCACAGAATTTCTAGGTTGGAAGAGACCCCAAGATCATCGAGTCCAACCTCTGACCTAACGCTAACAGTCCCCACTAAACCATATCCCTAAGCTCTACATCTAAACGTCTTTTAAAGACTTCCAGGGACGGTGACTCCACCACTTCCCTGGGCAGCCTGTTCCAACGTCTAACAACCCTTTCGGTAAAGAAGTTCTTCCTAACATCTAACCTGATTTGCTAAGTAATAGTATTGATGGTGGTTGTGGACTGTAGGTTTTCCACAGGAATACGGCTGCACAAACGTGAAAAAAAAAAAAAAAAAAAAAAACACAAAAACACACACACAAAGAACAAAAACAAAAAAACAAATGAAGAAAAGCAAGCTTGTATTTGGTAACGTGAGTGGTTTTGGATCATGACACGTGATGAAGCAAAGCAGTGGAGGACATGTAAGTTATTCTGATGCTTGGTTAACCACAGGGAAAGCAGCTCTGCCTCATAGCTGTGCAATTCATGCTGCTGCAGCCCATGGCTCACAAGGCACTCAATATCTGCGTGCACATTTCTTAGCTGGTTCCCATTGCCTCAACACAAGTTGTTTTTTCTTCCTGAAACCAAGCCATTTTTCAAAAGACCACTGTCTAAGAAAAAGCAACTATTTCAGTAATCAATTTTAAGACCAGCTTATCCTATGCCTATGAATAAAGTTAGCTACTATTTTAGGGAAGTGATTATGCAGTGAGGTTGCTCTTTCATCACACAGCACACATCTGTCCAGAGCAAAGCCGCCATTAGACTCCCAAATACATTTTTCACACAGAAACTATAGTTCAAGTCTTACAGGAAAAACTATGCAACATCTCAGGAAGGTTTTAGGAGGTAAAACAAGGGAGAATTATGCATCTGCACCGAACTAAAATTAGAAAAGCTGCCATATGGCTCTGTGAAGCCAGCAGCACGTTCTTATTCATTAGGAAGCATTCTGCTAACATAAAAACACAAGGCCTTCCTGTGCTCTCCAAATGTGTTTATCTTTTCAACATTAATGCACGATATATCATCAGGCTGCTGAAATCTCCTGCAGTGCATATTAAAAAAGCACAGCTGCACTTTTTCTCAGCACGTTTATTCAGTGCGAGCCATCTAAGAGCAGAGCTTTGCCCAGATCCCCGACACACAGCCCTCTTGTTACAGCGGGGCTCAGCTCCCCTTCGTGTGGACAGGTCCAGCCCATGGGGTTGAGCCTCACGGTTCCTACCGCTGGTGGAAGCAGGCTTACATGGCAAATGACTCTGTGGATTAAGCTGGAAGAGGCTGGGAAGCTGTAAGCTCAATTACTCGCTCAGGAGTAATAGCACTTACAGCTCCGTGCCTTCCTCTTTGCAGGATTTGCTGCAGACACCTGCCCTGTGTTCCTGTGGCAAAGAAGCATCACTGGCTGTGAGGAAAGCTTTGTGTTACCTCAAAAACACCAAATACATGACAACATTTCCTGGAGCTTTTTAAGCTTTGAGTGAAGTCTGATCTTAGAAAATTTAGAAACAGCAGCCAGTGCCACAACACCAAAAGTAAATTAATGACTGAAAAAGCACGATGGATTTAGGAACAGAAACAAACTGAACTAATAACACAAAGTCAGTAATTTCCATTCTGCTAATAATTTTGACCATTCTCTATCATTCTTTTTTGTTCAAATCATCATTTTTTTCACCCTGTACAACTTCCATTGGAAGGGATGTCTGTGAAATAATCCCCCTCAGCTCAGTTAAATTTGGAGGTATTCAGGACATCAAGGACAAAAATCATGAAATTCAACTCACCAAGAACAGTATTTAACTACTGGACAGAAAAAAAACAAGTATCTCTGTATGTATTTTTGCTGAATACTTTAACATGCATTTTACAATTGCTTTTTTCTTCTTATCATTATTCTCAATGTCTCATTTATTTTCTGCCATCACACTTAGGATCCCTTTTATTCTCTCATTATTACAAAACTTAATGGACTACTACTTGCAATTTGAACAAAAAAAAAAAAAAAAAAAAAAAGCAAAAAAGCTTTTCTGCAATTCCAGGCATTACCTTGGAAGAGTAACTTGGTCCCCTGTCCACCCATGCAGGCAGGTGTCCTTTGCTGGGGCAGCAGTGGCAGAGTCCCCCAGCCCTGCAGCCGGCTGCTGTGGTTGGGATGCCACAGTGCCACACTCCCAGCACAGTGCTTGCTCTATTCAGAGCACTGAGCCTGAGTCTCACCCTCTATAAATATATTTAAATACCTTCTCTGAAGATCACTAACTATTTGATTTAACAGCAAACACTTTGACTTTTTTTAGAGAAATAGCATTATTTGTAGAAATATGCACCTACTATTCCCATATTTATCCACTGTTTAATGCAGCAGCAAGGATTATTAAAAATCTGGGATGACCAGGAGGTCACTAGTTTCAGTTAAGTGCTTCTAGGATTGGGAACTGAACTAAAACCCAGAATTACAACCCACTTGCTGCTGCTAAAAGCAGAGTTGAAGAATAAATAGTCACAGGCAGGACCCCAAATCCCTAATGATTTGCTCCATCCCCAACACACAATAAAAATACAAAACAACACAGCAAGTAAAACAATTTCCCTGCTGAAATTATTTCTAGTAAGCTTATTTATCAGAAAAGATGCAGGAAGACAAGAGTCATCCTGCTCTTTCAGTGAAATCTAAAACAAAGCCTTAAAGTAGCCCTGGATTCAGAAACTACTTCTCACCCAACACCTCATTTTAAACTGTGATGATGTTTCAAACTACCACACGATGAGTGCAAAGTTGTTTTGTTTTTCATAAAGATCTCTTGAATGTGGAATTAAGCTTCCATCACAACCTTTGTCTGAATCTGCTGCAACATTGACCTTTTCCACTAAGTTTTCAAAAAAAAAAAAAAAAAGGGGGGGGGGGGTAACGGGGGAATGCAACAGGATGCAGATTTACTCTGCAGAATTTTCAGACAGTTCTTAGCTTATTAAAATATTTGTATATTTTCAATATATGCTTTTAAATAACATCAAAAGGGTGTGCTTCACTCGCAAACTGACAAATCAAATGTGTGTGTGTCTGTATTCCTATGTTTTTAATCAACATTCTTTCTCTTTTCTCCAAAAAGACCACTAACACTAACCTTCCAGCATGTACTGTGTATCCAGAGAAAGAGCATAAATAAATTAATCATCAAAGGTGTTGCCTGCCCAGGAGACTTGCCTATCAAAAGGCCAAAATCCAAGATAGTGCTGAAGATTATAATTTTTACTGGTTTAAAATGCTGTTTTTTTGTTGTTGTTGTTTTTTTTTTTCTTCCCCTAGGAAACATGACGTAACTGGTGTAGGCTTGGATCCCTGATTATTTGTGATGCAACTTTTCAATATTTTAGAAATGCCTACAATACAGCACTTAAACAACTAAAGAGTACTCGTTTTAGTTAAAATACAGTGGCCATCAATGCCTTACACAAAAGTACCCTCACTTTAATCACTCACTGATAAATTCCAGAATCATATAAGCACATTCAAGTAGCTGTAGTTGTGTACATAGACAAGCACATATGTTCAGGAAACACTTTTGTTTCTTGGTATTTAGCTACTTCAAAACACTCATCTAAACTACTCTCCTGTACATACTAACAAATGCTATACATCCATCAATGTTGCTTTATAATCTGTTACATTAATATGGATTAATTTCAAAAGAAAAGGCCTAGCCAAATGACCTTTGCGCTGAAATATTGGATACAAATATTTGGCATCACCAGTTTAACAGAGTACTTATTTTCTTTGGTATATACTGAATTAGGACAGAAAATGTTACTGTACTTTTTGGCATTAAAATTTTTGTAAGGCTAGTTATTTACTTAATGAATAACTTCATCTTGTTTTGATAATTCATCTCTAAAAGCAGTATTAATATGAAATATCTAAATGGTGGGAGCCCAATGTTCTTTAACATTTTGGCTGCACTGATGTTTTGAAAGATAAGAAATATGGCAGGATCTGCAAATTTAGTTCAAAACAGGGCTCCATTGCTGTCTCAGAAACAATGTATTGCTTTCACAAAAGTTAACAGCCCTCCACTTAGTTATTCAAAACATAAAAACCACAGGCAGGATTTTGAAAACAGATATTCATGGGTTAACACTCTTTAGACTAGAACATGCAGATATAATTGCCAAGCTAATTAAACCTATAGGTTTCCAAAACTTAGGCCAAAATAGCATACTGCTAAGGAATACTAATCTAGCCAGGCTCCATTTCTCGAAGCCTTATTCTTACGTACTCAACCAACTGTTAAAAGGAAACAGATGACTCCCTTTCTTTGAATGCCACATCACCATGATTACAAAATATCTTCTTTATTTTAGGATGCTGATGATAAATCTTTGTGACATACCAGATCATTCACAGTGACATGCAAAGAGCTTTTTGCTTTTATAAATTGCCATAGATGACTGCAAAAGTTTTCAAGAGACCCAATATGGCGCACCGAAAAAAAATGTGAAGGATCTAGGGCTCCCTGTGATCTTTGTGAAGGAAAAAGTTTCCGTAATGAAGTGTAGGCCAAAATGGAGCACAGATAATTGAAGACAGCTAAGGAAGAACAGAAACAAGTTTAATTTAATGTGCCCATGCTAACATGGAGAACAAGGCTCCTACTGCTTCTAATAGTACAGATTATAGGAGATAAATCTTTTATGAAAAAGCTCTAAATCATTAAGGACAAGTAAAGTTTTCTTCCTATAATAGCTCAGTGTTCAGAAATAGACACTTGGGCCCCTTCTCTTGCTTGTCTTACCCATCATCACAGGCCCAAGCCAAATGTTTAAGTGAATTTAGACAGCAGTGTTCCTATAAATGCAAGGAAAGTATAAAGAAAAACAAAAGCTTCCTAAAAGAGCCTATTTTCTTCTGCATGATAGTTACTTAAACAAAATTTAAAATCCAAATCTGTTATGAAACTGTGTGTAAGATTCATTTCATATATTTCAACATAGACTACACCGCTTCAGGTATGTCAGTGGCATGGTTATGGCCAGGATAGCGTTAATTTTCTTCAGAGAGGATCGTATGATGCTGTGGTTTGGATTTTTTATGAGACTAGAGGTGATAACACACTGATGTTTTTGTTGCTGCAGAGCAGTGCAGACACAGAGCCAAGGACTTTTCCACTTCTTGTGCTGCCCTGCTAGTGAGGAGGCTAGGGGTGCACCAGGGGCTGGGAGGGGACAGAACTAGGACAGGTGATGCCAGTGGCCAAAGGGATGTCCCACACCATGTAGCATCATGCTTGCTCAGCAATAAAAGCTAGGGTAAAGAAAGAGGAAGCAGGGGGACGTTCAGAGTGATCGTATTTGTCTTCCCGAGAAACCATTACACGTGATGAGCCCTGCTCTCCTGGGAGTGTCTGAACACAGTATCATGTAAGATATTCTCTAAAATGATTTTTTTTTCCATCATCCTAGAAAAGTTTGGCTTATCTTGTTGCTAAGATTTACATCCAGACAAAGTCACTTTTAATCTCAATGAATGTTCAATTTACATTAATTTGTTCTGTCAGATTTTAAAATGCCTGCTAATAGAACTGATAGTTACAAATGGGCTCCCTCCAATAGACGGAACCATTCTTACAACATAATTAATTAGACGTTATCATTTCTTGCTCTCTATTTCACAGTCATGAAGTAAGGATCTGCACCCAGTCTTAACTGGCACTATAATCCAGTATATTAATTCATAAACAGAAAAATAATTAAAACCAAGTAGTATTGCTTTCTCAATTTTCTTAGCGAGCTTTGTCAACTCTCCTCTGAGAATAAATTTTGACCTGCCTTAAAACCAAATGGTTCCCTTAGCCATGGATAACCAGAAGCTCAGGGAAAAGTATGCTCCGTGTCATGGATATGGATGCTACTTCACCAGGCTGGGAGGGAGGTGCCTCCATTTGGTGACAGCATGCTGAACAAAACGTGGCATCAGACCAGAAATGTTGAACCGTAAGGTCTGACTCCAGTCACAACCCTCCTTTATACCAAGGCTGGTAATGCTGGCCTACAGCAAAGCCCATGTATGAATCAGATCAGATGTCATAATCCTGAAACTTCTCCTCAAGTCAGCAATTCATTTACTGTCATGCAAAAGGAAACTTAGGTAGCCACTCCTCACTTCACCCATGTAAGCTCTAACAGGCGAGCCTTTTTAAATTTATTATTTCCATAGGACACTGGGTCTGCCTCAGTTTAAACATTTAAGGATGATGTTTTTTGATCTGTAAATCTAAATTCTAAACCCTTTTTTAGACCTGAGCTAAAGTCCTTATAAAAAACAACAACACCACGAATCTTTGGTTTTAAGCTCTTAAAATAAGGGATATATGCCCCTTGTCTGAGCTTCAAAGAAAGAAAAAATGACAATGCCCCTGACCATTACAGAACTCAGGTAAAGTTTTCTCACACTGCAACTCACAATTAACCTGAGAAAGCCAATATACTCCCTCAGTTATAATGAATAAAGGTTTTATGGACTGACTTCTCAACCCGTATCACTGATACACAGCAAGCAAGAAAAAAGCTTACTGGGCATCTTTACAGTTTAGATTGCCAACTGCAAACACATAATTATATTTTGAACATTAAGAATAACAGCCCAACAAGCTGTTTTATAAATGTCCAGTTAAAATCAGCATCTCCAGCAGTTAGACAGATGGTGTCCACTTAGAAGCTTAATAGCAATTACAGTAATCCTTGATATTGATCACTGTAACACTCAACAACTTGTTAGTAAAATTTGTCACATTTCTTAAACTATTTATATTTCTTACTGCAGCACTAAGAGAAAAAACAACAACAACAAAACAAAAACAAACAAACAAAAACAGTGTCAGAGAGACAAAAGTGAAAGGAATAAATCCATCACAGGTATGGTAATGCTGGACCCCAAATTAAAACTGCAGTGAAGGCATGAATCAGTGTAACCAGGGAAGAAATTAAAAATAAAATGCAGAATTACTAAAGATGAGAGGAAATAAAGCAACAAAAGCTGAAAAATAAAGCCTTTTAAGAGCAAAAGGGAGAAACAAGGACAGATGAAGAAAATCCATTCAACAAAAATACTGATTTTGACAGCTAGTCACTGAGAGCATTGCATTCAGGAAAGTCATGTAAGATATATATTAAAAAACATAACTAAAGATAGAAAAATAACATTCAAATATTTCCTCCAAGCTGAGGAGGTAAAAGGTTTTGTAGAAGTGAAGGAAGACAGGAAAAATATTGTGTTATTGGCACAAAATAGCTTTATATTTTTCCGTGCAACACCAAAACAAACAAAACAAGAGAAATCTAAATGAGGGTCCCTCTGAGTTTTCCAATCTATAATTAGAATTTACAACCTTGACATCTCTTCCTCCTCTTTTTACATTTCCAAGTGAATCAATTGTTATATTTAAGCACACTTCCTCTTCCATGTTGAACGTAGGCCCAGACCTAATCTGACATAAAATAACCCATCTCTGGAAGATGTCTCTCTCAGAAGGATCATGGGAACTGCAGGTTGTTCCAAGTCTTTCTAGGAAATTGTGCCTCAGAAGAAAAAATAACCAGTAAAAGGATAGTTCTCTTCATACTCACACAACTTCAAATGACAAGGGACCACTATACCTGCCTAGCCAAATCTCCCTAATGCAACCCAAAATGTTTCACCACGCGATTATTGCATCATGCCAAGAACTTCCCTTTGTTACAGTACGTATTTCAAAAGATATGCAAATCTGATTGGGAGGACTGATGAAACTCACCAAATCGTCCATTATGTTGCTTCAAATTTCAAGTAACTTTTTACTCAGAATCTGTGCCTCTTGTACGAGTTGACTTTGGCCACAGATTCCAGCTATTAGGCAGTATACTGCCTCTTGCCTGTTAAAGAGTCCTCTGTGGCAGGCAGAGTGCATAGCTCCATTTTGCCTTGTGTCAGTACCAAGGCAAGGTTTGTAGGGAAATGCCTTTCTGCTTCAAGATGAAGGGAGCCTAAATCAACAGAGGTACCATACTGTTGCTTGTTCTAAAGGGACACATGGATACTGTTTCAGATAATACAGCAATATCTGTAACATACCCAGTTTTAGAGTATCTTCAATTATTTCTACTCTGAAATTTTTCAACTTCAGCAGAACTTAAATTCATTTATGTACTCTCCTTTCTCCACCTCCTTATATTTGCTCTCAACTTACCAGAGTTGTCAAGAGTGGATTGCTTTCAGAGGAAAGAGAGAGAGCGTGTGTGTGCAAGTGTGTAGTGCACACACTAGAGCACCTGTTGCCTTGTAAAATACATACAGATGTGCCAACACACTTTAATGATAAAAGGAAACAGAAGGCATGTGTGTCTTGGCTCTCTAACCATCTGTCTAAGGACATTCACTAGGAGCTCAATGGTGTATATCACAGAACAAGTAAATGATCATTTGCCATGTCATCTTTCAAATTTCAGTCTTTCTATATTTTTCCCCCATTGCACACTGTGGGTTTTCATAAAAGAAACCGAAACCTGAAGTGTTATCTGTTTTTCATATCTTCAGTCATTTCATTTGCATGGACCCTTATTTCTAACTAACCGTGCAGTTGTCCACATACAGAATCTTTGCAGCAATATGAAAAGGCATGACTTAGAACAGATGCAATTATCTTGGTTCCAGTTTGAACACAGAGCCTTTGATCAATATGTCTTTAATGTGCTGCAAATCCACAGGATTCAAACTCTGTATGAAAGTCATTGCAACCTATTGTGAGTAAATATTATATTATCACTTTTCAGTCTGCATTCCTTAAAAATAAAAGATAAAAGCTGTGTAACAAAAGCTAGGTTCTTTATAACAGACGATTTTATTTTGACTGAAGTATCATCATTACTCTCAGTAAATTAATTTGCTATTCCTTAAATTAAGCTCCACAGAGAAAAATCAATGTAACATGAAGCCTCCTCCTTCACTTACTTGCTTTACATGTTGCTGAGATTAGAACCTTGCACACACTAATCTAAAGCACGCAGCAAACCCTGGTGGCCTAGAGTCAGTACCTGTTACACTGTATATTGCAGCAATAACAGAGACTACAAACACTAAAATCTTAATCAGCAGCTCCTAATTCTTCTTTACCACCTAAAATTCGAGTTTCTTATTGACCAGGCAGCTTTGAAGATGATGCAGCTGGTGGGCAACTGTAGGCGCAAAAACTTAGTTCAAATACGGAGTTCTGGATATGAGTCTAAATTTCTGTATTCTTTCCCAAATTTAAAATGCTAAAATACATTTATGTTGTGTATTCAGTTCACAAGAGATTGCAAGAAAAACTGTAAAATGGAAAACTGTAAATGGAAAATTGTAAAGTTTTGAACTTTAAACTGCTCATTGACTATTTACATTTAAAGTAACAAAACCAAAACTTTAATGAAAATACTCCTGTGAGAAACAAAGAGGGAACACTTTAGCCATATCTCCCAAAGCATGTGAAATATAGCAGAACCACAAATCCTCAATAGCAGTACACAACATTGGTACTGTAGACCTGCAACCATCTCTGCAGATACAGAATATAAAATTAACAATGCTTCACTAGTTTTGAATGATTTTCTACCTTGGTCAATTAAAAGTTATGAAAAAAGGCAAAGATAAAAGAAAAGCCACATTCAAGTAGGATGCAAAACAAACAAGTTTTCCTGTAACACCTGCCAATGATTAATATTCCTACTTGAAAAGAGACCTGTTAGGATTGATAACGCAGTTCCTCTTCAACTTTGAGTCACACTCCTCCACAGCTCAAAGTCAAAGCTGAGATTTCCGGTCTAAAACTTCCAGAATATTATCCCTAGAACCAAAGCCATCCATCACCAATGAAGTTGAAGTCTACGGTAAGGACAGTTTGTTAAGCGAAAGACATTGCTGACACCCTGCAATGCCCAGCACTTCAAAGACAGCTGTAGACAGACCATGGCTCAGTCACTGCAGGTTCTTGGTCTGTTAGCAGGCTTGCACCTGTGCTGGATGGGGTCCCATCAAGGTCCTGTGGGGAAACAGCTCCTCGCCTCCCTCAGCAGACCAGCCAAATCAAAAATACTGCTCAAACTCACCACACAACTGCATAAATGCTAATGCCAAGGTAATGGAGGGAATAGGAACTTGTGGCAAAGATAAGGGCTGACACAGGTGGAAAATGCACTTCCAACAGCCACCTCATTTCCCGTGGACTGGTCTCCAGCCAGCACATCAGCATCCTTAGGACCACTCTATTATTGCTCTTAGTAAAATAAATAAACAAACAAATAAATAAATAAAAATTGACCTAAATCTCCTAATCAGGTAACAAGTAAACAGTCTCATGAGCTTGAGGGAACAAGGCTATATTTATTCTAAATCAGCAGATACAACAACTTTAGTCATGACTAAGGGAGGAAAACCCAACAACAAACGACACTAAAATCCCGTTACATGCGTAGGTATCACGCAACTTCACTATTTTTATTAAGTGTGGTGATTATTTTTCCTGAAGCAATAGTTTGGGCCCACTGTCAACAAGCTATATCTCACAAAGGTGTTTTCAGCTACTCTAACATAAGTCATACTAGGGAAATTACAACACCACTTCCACAGAAAACCATCAGTTACAATGTCACAACTTGTGTTTAGATAAGGCCTATATCAACTGGTCTGCATGACATGCAACTCTGTTAAAATAAGCAAACCCCAGGAAATTTCACACTTGGTGAATCTGCTGTCTAATGACTACTTTTCATCAGAGACAGAAAAGAAACTGACTTTCTGTATTACCTAAAGATCTGCATTACCTAAATTCTTCACTGAATCAGCAGTTCTCTGGAGGCGTGCAAGTATTAAAGTCAACATAACTGGATATTTAGCCAAAACGCTTTACAATCTACAGAGGAAGATCAAAGCCATTTTTAGTGCATCAGTTTCAGCCGTAGGAAGCACAGACAGCAAAACAAATTCTGTACTAGATTTTTTTGTAAATGTTCTGCATAAATTGCTCAACTTCACAGTACAAATTCATCTGACACTTAACACAGATTAAAACCCTATCAAGCTGGAAATAGAGCATATGTAAATAATAATAGCTATACAGAACTCCTTCAAAAAAAGATTCAAAAACTACAAATTAATGTATATGATGGCATCAGTTTTAAATCTCCTGACATCTCAAATGCAATTAACTTACAATAATTTAGAATTACAGTAAAATTGACCAGCTGAAATATTTGAACAAACAAACAAATAACAGCAAACAAAACCCTCTATATACTGTCTGTATATACTCTCATAATGGCCTGATATGGTAAGATATTTATGCACATAACTTTAAACATACAAGCAGTTCCACTGACTTTACAAGGATTACTCATGTGCTTAAAGTTAGGCAGTTGCTTAAATACATTGTGAAATATGAATCTAAATTCAGATCTGATAAATTCAAAGTAGCAGCAGCCAAAGTAACACCTCATTACACCTTTAAGATCATGCTGTTTTCCTTTAGCAAGAAATTTTACTTGCATACTGGTGCTGGAGGCAACGAGAGAATATCTGCTGGAGTGAACCTGTGATTACAAAGTAGTACAGCCATAGGGAAGTTAAAACTGTTTTTGCTATCAAATGTGAAACCAGAAAAAGAAGATATGTGATTAACAACAAGCCTTTTTTTCTTTTTCTTTTTTATATACCATACAGATCCCATAGCTCTTGCATGTCTCTTTTCATTAACTACTATTCCTTCTCCCAGTGTTGTTCAGCTTTCACATAGTGATTCATTTGGTCCAAGGTCTGTCTTGTAAGGCTATTCTGAAAATAAGATTTGACAACTCAAAAGTACACATTAACAGCTAGACTGATAACCAGAACCCTGATGCCCCTTCACTGTACTACTGAAATTCTGATACACAGAACACAAAACCTCTTCAGAAAATAGGGAAACATGAAAGCTGGGCTATGCGAGGAAATGGAGTTGACATATCAAATTACATTGGGGGATACTGCAGTACAGTAGGTTATATCCCACTGCACATGAATCTAAAAAACACAAGTGGATGTCATCCTAAAAAAAAAAAAAAGGCTGCTGAAAACAGAAAGGCATGAAGAGTAGAGGGAGAAAAATAAGAGATGTAGACCTGGAATTTAATAAAAGCTACAAAGGGGAATTGAGAAAAAAAAAAAAAAACACAAAGCAAAACAAAACATACGTTGTACTCGATGTCAGGACACAATCTCCAGCAATCCCACTGAAGGGGGCAGAGAAGACTACTTAGCTAGAGAAACCACTGAAGAAGCTTGAGGTGGTCTTCAGTATCCTCTGGTACCTAGTGCACTTCAGATACCCAGAGGAGAGGGTAAAAGCACAACTAGACAATGAAGACAAGAAGGTTTCAAAGACTGAACCAGGAGATGCTCAAGCAGTGAAATGACTCTACTTGGAAATGTGAGCTATTTACCTCCTGAGATGGAGGTTAGCAGGATGGACAAAATAGAGCTTTAAACTAAGAACAAAGTTTTAATTTTGATAGCCTGTTCAATAGGGAAAGAATAGCTAGAGGAGGATGTAGCAACCAAAAACAAAAATGAGAAGGAAAAATAAGAGAGTCAGAGGATACAATTCAAGGAAAAGGCCTGCTATAGGTATGAAATTTAATAAGATTGATGTGAAACAGTTCAACTGATTATAAACTAATGAATGCTAATTATAGCTTCTAGGCTGTCTGGCATATAAAGGAACATTTATCCCCAGTGGTCTTTACTCTTACCTAAAACAAGCTTCTTAAATTAAGTATGTGCAAATCTGAACTTAATGTGCTTGTACACATATATGTACACATATCTGCAACACATATGACTACTATTCTTTCGAAGTAATGTAGCATAGATTGCATATAGCAGGAGAAATTACACTTTCATTATCATGTAACACAAGTATAATACCTTTGCATAACAATTTTATGCTATAAAAGACAAAATGATATATATTTTTTTTCCAAGCAAAAGCCTCAAATCTCTAGTAGAAATATCCACCTAAGATTTACATTAATACAGCTTCTGTTTTATCCTTATACTAGAATCACAAGTTTTAATCTGCACTGGACAAACACAAATCTCTATGAGATCACTGTAAGACAATATAGAAAGAGTCCCCTGAAGGAAATTAAGCTTTCTAAAGAGACTTCATTCTCCCAAGTACTGGAAACATTTCAAAACCCAGACTAAAAACTGCATTCAATGGTTATATCTCCCAAATATCTTTAATTCATCTAATGAATTCAGTTACAAACACGTATTCTTAACTTGCTTCCAAATTGTAATAAAATGAATTTCTAACATACCACAACTAAAGAATCTTTGAGTCTATACTGTGAGAAATGATATAATGATAACAGGTGAAGTATTGCAAACATATATTTGCATATATCAGGATAATAATGTATTAAATTATATAGTATAACTGTGGAAAAAAAAAATAATCTATTACATTTTTTTTTCCGTTACCAACCCAGCAAGCTTGACATAGGAAATGAATATCGGTCTGTACTCTTTCCTTCCTCATTTTCATTCCCAGAACTTAGAATAAAGTCTCCTTGTCAAATCTCAGCTGCAGCTATAAAACTTGTTGCTTTCAGTGGCTTTACAAGGTATTTATAAATGACTGTGCTTTGTAATTAATTAGACCTTAACGTATTATTCTATTCATAGACAGAGAAGAAAATTTGTGTTGAAGAATTTTTAGTATTTATTAAAAAAAAATCCAAACTCTTTACTAAAACTTCAGTAAAATATGTTTTCACAAATCTAATCAGTCTTTGAACAAATGCACAATAGACACGCTGTGCAAAAACTGAGCCACCTTTATTTGTCCAGATTAGTGTAGAATCACTCAGAACCTCCAGTTCCTGAGCTTCCTGCTACAGGTATTTGGTGTGACCCCAAAAGCAATAAATTTAAAAACAAAAGCAACAAAATAACTGTAACAAAATATGATTTTTAACCTGAGTCTCATGGCACTTTGTATAAGTATAGTATTATATTTATTATTTTGTTTTAGAAATAGGTACTATTAAGATAATGGGAGTGTTTCACCATTGTAAAGGTACAGCATGCAGAAAATATCATCAAACTGATTTGAAACAACATAAAACATGTATTTATATTCCTAATTTAAATACATTAAGAGAAGGATTTCAAATGTGAGGTGATAAAACCTCTGCAAAATATGAGAAAGTAATAGTAACATTTTCATTATCTCTTCGATATGTTTTCCTTGATTAGGTCAGGCACAAGAGAAGTATAGGTACACTCTATTGTTAATGCCATTTGAATGTTTATTATATGTGAGTCATATTTGTTAACAAAATGTGTTAACAAGAACCTGTTTGAGAACAACATTGCATTTCTGAATATGCTGTCATTTGAATTTTTATTAAAAGGAAAATCACCTGACATTTGCTGTAACAGCAAACAGATGTAGCTTCTATATAGAAATTGGCATCAAACTATCAATTAATTTAAGGGATTAACTTGAAGCTTCACAATCTTTGTTTGTAGACTCTAAGATGCTGTTATAATGACCACCTTGAAAGTCTGAATGTTTTGCAACGCTCCTTAGAGAGGATTAAAGTCCAGTCTGTACCAGCTATAACTTATATGTAAAGATCCAAAGACAGTCTAATTGTTCTCAGCTGAAGAACCTTGTATAACAGATCAACATCATAAAAAGTAATTTAATATCTTTATTGCTCAAGGGTTGCAAACTACTTCTACTTGCTGAAATAAACTGCATTCATAGCTTTTTTAGCTTACCTTTTGAATTTTACTTTCAATTGTTTTTGCAGTAAAATTTTATGAGTTTAGAAAATGAAGCACACATTCAGCTTTGGTAAAATTCTAGCATTATTGTTAGCCCATGATGACTTCAATAATGTAAATGTAACCTGGTCTGATGAGTGTAAACATTTTATAACAATATGAAAACTGCTCTTAAGGTACTTGACTTGTTGAACAACAAAACCCTGCCTTTGCCAGAGTGAGCGTGCATTAGAGCCAAATTTTCACACTAGATTTTCTAGAGCTTTTTAGAGAATTATCAAGGGGACTAACAGATTTCTCTCTGTGCACTCACTTCCCAAGAAAACACAGTTTTGTTGTCATTAGGAAAAGCTCCTTCCTTATGCCATATCCATAAAGATAAGGGGAATGTGTCTCCTGATGACAGAAATAAATGCAAAATTGAAAGTGAGAAAAGGAAGAGCAAAAAAGGTAAGGGAAAATCTAAATCCCAATTCAGAAAGGTGCAAAGTTGATAGACACTGTGCCAGCATAAGAAGTATACTTTTATCATGAAGCATGGCAACTTGACCATCATTATCAGTTAAAAAATTATGGAAACATAATAGCATTAAGAAGAGAACTAAGTCGTAGAAACATCCCTAATGATTAACCAAAACTAGACACTTTGGAGACATTTGAAATAATTTGACACTTTGCACTTTCCATTTAGTTTTGAACAGTCTGGAACTACACTACTTATCTATTTGTTTTAAAAATGTCTAAAGGATGCAATAGATAAGCTCTAGTTTTATAAATTCACTTATACAATAAGGAAAAAGTAGCATTACTTTGAAAAATAAAGGAATTACTCTAAACACAGTTTATAAAGAAATTCTGTTCTTCTAAATGAAAACTAAAGCATACACACTTTAAGAATTTGAATCTACCCCAGACACCTTCAGTGCCACTCAGGCCAGGCCAGTCCAGATAGATCCATAACATCAAAAAAAAAAAAAAAAAAAAAAAAAAAAAGCCTTCTAAAATTTTTAAGTTCTAAAAAGATTTTAGCTTTAAATAAGAAATATATCAAAAGAAAAAAAAAAAAGTAATCTTCTAGACAAAGAACAGGAAGAAAACTGTCACGTTCTCTGGTTTACATTTATAACAGGACCCTATCTGGAGATTAGAATAGCTCCAAATCTATTGTAGTTCAGGATGTGATGTCAGAATTTAGGGGACACAGATCATTTAGGCCACAATATCTATTCATATGAACAAAAGAAAGCAAGAGGGGGAATGAAGAATACTTTCATACCCCATGCTCTCCTGGATTATTCATGTTTTACGTGGAGTCATCATCATCCATGGAAGAGTATATAAGTACTCTTTTTTCTTTTTTTTTCTCCCAGAACCATCCTGCTAGTTTAACTTTTGTAAAGATGCAACTGATTACAATTCTGTTAGATGCACACATCAGGCTGATCGACTTTCCCTCACTCTAGGCAATTTCTGAATTTTTTTGAAGGTTATTTTAAAAATGCTGAACCTGATAATTAACACACTCCATACACATTGCATTACAACATTTTTCATTATTGATTAAAAAAAAATTCTGGAAATTTGCTAAAGAAAAGTTGAAGAGACTATTTGGGTTTGCCAAAGTAATAATAAACCTTCAAAATATTCAAAGTCAATTAATTAGTCTTCTTACCTTGTTCTTTTATCTGACGAATTTGCTTCACAGTTTCTTTCAAGATTGCACATTTGTCAGGTTTAAAGTTAAAGTTGTCAATATCATTAAAATTTGCAAAAATCAGCTCTGCAAGTTCCTCTATGTATTTATTCTCTTGCTCACGATTGCGTTTCTCAGTGCTTCGTTTAGGGCTGAAAGAGGAGTTTAAAAAAATGCTGTATTTAATGCCAGTTTGTTTGCCATCTGGTCAAAGATGCTTAAATGCTTTGATGTTTAAATGCTTTGAGAGAACTGCCCTCTCTCACTACAAAGATATACTACAAATTTCTCAAGCAGAAAGGTTTCTTCCTGAACAAGAAAAGTGTCATTAAAAGAAAAAAAAAAAAAAAAGACATTATTTTTTCCAGTAGTCATGTTTTGTTTCAAAGGAGATTTGGGAAATTAAGTTCAAAATAGAGGATTAACTGGGGTGGTTGGGACATCTGAACATTTACAAGTCTGCTTCCTCACGTTGTGAATCCAAGGACTATCAAGTAGTGTACAGGGAAATAAAACAGCTTAGAAAGCTAAACCAAACAATCCACACTCCTCGTGCTGCCTTCTGAAATTGTGCAAGACGGTCATAAGAAAAAAATGCTGAATCAGCTGTTGCATTTTAAGAATTATTTCAGTGTTGGTCATGCAAATGTTATAAAACGGTAAAATATTTTTCAATTCTTTGATAATAATGTACAAGAGAGGTGGTAAAACAAACAAACAAACAAACAAAACAACTTGTAGATTGCCAGTAGGAGTGTCTGAAGACTCTTTGAAGTGATTGGCCAAAGAAGATTTTTACACAGCTCCCATTCTGTCACCCAAATTGTGTATTTTGCACTACAGAGGATTAAAACAAACAAACAAACAAACAAACAAACAAAAACACCAAGCAAATAAATAAATCTCAATCCCTACTCTCTATCCACAACAACACAGAATTACCAAATCAGCTTAGTACTGACTTCTAGCTAGAATGTCATGTTTGTCATTTTCTAAGATTCATGAAAAACACATGAACATTTAACATATTTTCCAAGTCTTTGTCTTTTGACATCCTCAGACTTAAGTGGTCTAACCTGGGTCCAAGCTGATCAGGATCCTTGCGCTTTCTTGACTCTGCCCTGGATGGGTCAGAGGTATTTTCTCCCATTCCACTCATCTTGAAGACATATCAGCAACTGAAAGGAAGAAAGAGCAGGGAAAGGGTTATGGTGGAAAAGTTATGAATTCTTCTGTTTGTATTTCTAAGCTTCTTGTTCCATACTCAATTCAGTTTTTACTGTGCAAATCCATCATTAGAAATAGAGATTGTTTGAAAGGCTATGATAAAAATACCATGTTTATGACCCCACAAAATGCTATACAAAACTCCTCCGGAACAAAATCTGTGATGGGCAAGCCAAGCATTCTCATCTCTTTCATTGTTACCAGTTATGCAAGAACAGATAAGTACATTTTGTGCCTGGGTTGCTGAATTTTCATGGCAATCTTGCAAGGTTGAATGCGGAAAGACAAAGGAAAATCCATAATGCCACACAACAAGAAAAACACAACTGAACTGAAATATGTGAGATGAAAAGTATCCCAGCTACACAAAAAGGTAGCACATACAGCTTTACTTTAAAATCAAAACATGATGTTTGCACAAGTGCATGCACAACATAGTAGAAACAGAACATCTGTCAACACTAGAGATCACTGAGGAGCTGATAAATATTTTGTATGTTTAATCTACCTCATAAGGAAAATAACTTGTCAAGCTATCACGTGTTAAAACAAAACAGGCTTATTACAATTTGTGTGATAAACAGGCCAGGGAAATCCTGCCCTGCTCCTGGCCCCTATTGTCCTGTACACCTTATGAACACGCATGGAAGTCATCTTAAACACTCCTCAATAAATAGCAATATTCCAGAGACAGAAAACACTATAAAAAGGGCATGTGGAGGTGATCAAAAAGACCATGTAATGCAGGACAGTCCTCACTCACCATCTGTTCTGTTGCTGCCAGCTTTGTCAGTAAGATGGCAGTGAGACACTTCCAGACATTTCAGATTGCTTCTGCACTGTTTGGGATGAGCAGAAAAATCAACAGGAGGGCCATAATAGAGGAGGTGAGCACCTCCAGGAGGTGATTCAAACCTTGTTAAATTGAGTGCTGGAGGCTAGTGCCACTTCATACTGGCATGAACTTGGTCAGGTATCAAAACCGTGGGTCTACCACCTCCTCTAAGCCCCACATTTTTGCCAACTCCCTTCCCTTTGGTGACCACACACAAAACTTACTGAGGGAGCTCGTGTGGGTTAAAACTGCAGTCTCCTCCTTTTCATTTTATCTTTTTAAAATCTAGCAACCAGACTGTGTTGGTAATAAATGTGTTGGCTCATACTATAAATCTTAGTTTTCCCAATGAGCTGGCTGACTGAATATACTCGTGCAAACAGTCTGGAGACTGAGATCCAGGCAGTTCTGCAGAGATTCTGGGAAAGGCCACTTGCTTAAACTTGAGCAAGCAAATGAAAACACAGAGCCATCTCAGATTCACCACTGAACATCATCTAAACACTTCTTCTGAGTTAAAAAAAAAAAAATAAAATCCTTTATCTGTAGTGGAAAAATACAAACAAACACACAAGATGACAGTGAGAAGAAAGCAGAGCAATTTTCCTTTTTCTAGGTATATGAATTGTATAGCTCCCAATCTTAAACAAGCTCACAGTCTTATACATGGATGGTACCAGATTCTGTTTGAAAAAAAGTATTTGGATTTAGATTGTCTCTATAATGTCTATACATGCATAAGTATACATCCATGTATGCGTATACTATCAACCTGTTGACCACAATCTGTCACCTTGCATTGCCTGGGGGACTCCCAGGGACTGTACTCAGGGCATTCCCAATGCCACACCAATGCTGACCTTGCTGCAGAGTGTGAAACATCTGCTGCAGCCTCCAATGTGTCCTGTGGCATACTGTCTGTTCCTTGACAACGACATGTCTTAACGGATGGTAGACATCATCCTACTTATGTAAATATAAAAGTAGACATACACATTTGTCTAAATGGCTAAAAGCTAAGCACTTTCTTGAAACTGTGCAGTTTCACAAGTATGCAACAGTAGAGAGTCAAGGAAGAGGAAATACACTCTTAAGAAAATTGTGACAACGATTACAGAGAAGTTACGAGGAGACCGCAGTCCCACATGTCTGGCAGTGGAGAGCTGGGGAGCTTCAGGCCATGCTTCAAAGACTAAATTGTTCACTGACCGGTAAAAAAAAAATAAAAAAAAATCATCAGCGTGATGAAAGCTGTACATTCCAGAGATCATCTCTGAGCAAGACTCAGATGGCAGCCTAAAGTTCAGAAGAAAATTAGGCTGGGGAATCCCTTCCTTTCTTATGCTTCCCAAGTAATACCTGAGAAATGTAGATCAGTTGGGTGTTTTTCTAGAGAAAAGCAAGCACAGAGATCCATGAAAACCTATCAAGCATTCAACCACATTTAGGGGAAACATCTCCCTCCACTCTTCCTCCCTAGGAAAGGGCACAGGAATATATATTCATTTTTTCTACCTAATCATTTGGGCTTACTTCAAAGCAAACTTTATTTTTGCAGGAACCAAAGTTTCACTGGTAGATCCACCAAGGCATAGCTCAATTCTCCTTCCATTCACACTGATGCTGTTCTGTAGATATTCCCCTAGGATGCTTACTATTAGCCTTCAGAGGATACATTAAAACTAATCTGCCACCATAAACATCTAAACTCCATCTTTCTGTGTTTAAAGGGAACAAAATTGGTACCATTATTATGAAATTAGTATCTTCTTCTCCCCATATTAAACACAGTAAATGGTTCCAAGCAGATTTTTATTATTTTTTATTTTATTATTTTATTATTTTTATTTGCATTTACAGGCCATAACATCTTTTTCTCAGCAGCACTGTCAGTTTGCTCTTAGAATGAATTATCTTTTCCTTTGTACTCACCAAAAAGTTTTTTTTCTGGAAATCTACCACCTACTACAATATTTGTTTTCTGTTCTCCTGATGTCTACATTAAAAATCACATTCAATACCTCAAAGACAGGCTCTACAACTCCTTTATTTTAGATGCCTGTGCTCTGGAGTAGTGTGCAAAATCAAGAGTTATGTACCTTGGAAAGTGGAGAGCTAGATACTAATGATACTGGGCAGTCTAAAAAAATATCTCGTAAGGCAAAACAAGAGTCACTTAGCACTATCCAGTATTAAAATCAAAAGGATATGCACACAAAACATACATTTCAAGGGAGATTAGGGTCTGACTGGGATACACATATTTCTGCTGCTTTCTTGGTATTCAAAAATCTAAATCCTCTCTTGAGTTAGAACAAATGTAAAAGAATCATCTTTTAAAAGCTGTGGATAGATAATCTGCTGCCCTGCTCGTCCATAATAGTTTGTACTGACTAGAACAGAAATGGAGATTCAGTTCCCTCTTTGCAGAGGGGTTTCAAGCCTGTATGTTTAATCATGCAGAACAGCTTCAGAGGTGGTACGTTGACTGCTTGCTGAAGCTGGAAGCAAAGACGTTAATTAACTCTTTGGAATCTTTAGACATGTATTCAACTAAATTCACAGGTAAGTAGTAAAAAATTTGTCTTAAGAAGCAAGGGACTCAGGTTTGAATCACTTGGGCTGAGGAGGGTGGCCATCCCGTCTCCCTTCTCAAGAAATGATGCTAACAAGTCAAGTAGAGCCAAAGAGATTCCTCATTGTTTTGAAAAGAAAGTAGCTATCTCAGTTTTCTCTTCATGAGCTAATTTGCATTCCAGATATATGCATACTACTAGATGAAGATCTCTGGACGGTCTAGGTATCTCCATGACTTCAATGAAGTGTAAGCAAGGAACTCAACCCACATTTTCTGGTAGAGGTTACTTCTGGGCATATGTAGAAGCAGAAGAGAAGGCATCTAGGAATTTTTTTCATGTGAAAAGGGAAAAAGTCTAATGAATTAAGGACTGTATTAAGGATGTCAATGTACAAAAAATATCCGTGGATCAGGAACAGCTAGATTGCCTATAGTGTTTTTTAGATGCTGCTCTCTCTCCACACACATTAATTTACCCATCCTGAACTTTCCTGGTTACTTGTTATTAGTAATAGTATTGTAATACTGAAAAAAATCATAACATTACATAAATTCAGACTTTAACAGGATGATTTAGTAACTTTTAAGGTTGTTCTAAACATTCTTAGTTTCCTGAACCATATGGAAAGTTTCTCAGACAGGAAAACAAACTCCCAAACTTGAAATCTAACCTTTTCCAGGAAACGTCACAATTCAAAACTGAAGCTGCTGAGAGTAGAATGACAAGTTAAAGGCACAAAGTTTTATTCCAATATGCCTCCCCTATAGGGAACTACCTTGGATTGGAAAGCAACATTGATCATGCTTCTCTGATTTTTTTATACATCTCTGCAGGAATTTCCAGAAAGAAGTAAAGAAATTGAACAGTTCAGTTCATCTAGTGTTTTAAAGAAACTGAAATGAAATATCATCTCTTTCATATGTTTTCAGAAACAATTTGCAGCAAAAATTAAGAAAAAGTTGGTAAGGCTTATTTAGCTTGGTATAGACTAGGAAAATAATTAATCAAACCAGATGAGTAATAATAAAACCAACAGTAATCACTGAATTGAGGAGAGAGAGATAGAGAAATCCTTTTGTTAAGGAAAAAAATGATAGGAAGGTAGGTCAGATAATGAACTAAAATGATGTTTACTTGAAACAAAATGTCTTACAAAGGTGAATTAAAGTGAATGTCTTGCAGAATGAACTGTCATGCAAGATCACACATTCCTTTCTTTTATTTTGTAAGTTATCTGGGAGTTGTACTGTACTCCAAGATGCAAACATAATATCCCACTGTGGGATTATTATTTTGCCTTTAATGGTGGTAGCAACTATATACATATAGTTGAAAAATATGTATACAGTTTTCCATTTGTGCTATCAAAAAAAGACTGCAAGAATAAGTAAGAGCTCAACTTCTAACACCAGCTCAGATGCCACTCAAGGTTCAGTTCCACTGGGCATCAACTGAGCAATGGAAAGATTGCATTCACTGCAGCATTTTTATAGAAGGAAGGAGACAATTAGAGAAATGGTACTGTTATTACTAAAAATAGCTAGAGAACTAATTCTAGGCTCCAACAGAAGCCCTGTGCAAACAGGACATCTCAGGTAATTAATTTCTTACTTTGCATTTGTATTAAAAAATAAAGATGTATTTTTCTGTTCTCTCTGTTTCACTAAGCATCCAAAATACCTGTGTGTTTCTGCCTATTTTTTTTTTCCAACTGTTAAATGTAAATCACAATTCAGAAAATTAAATGAATAATCTCTTGGACAGTGCACGTTAGTAATGACAGTCATTGAGACCTACTCAGTTACTACCAGATGTTGGGAGATTGAAAAGACAGAGCCTGAAAGAGGTTTCAATTCATTTTTTTCGTGTTATCAGTAACAAAACAAAAATTTCTGCTCTCATTGTGACAGCACATCCGCCTTCACAACCCCCACCAGCAACTGCTCTAAGTTAGAAACACAGAGAGAATTTTTAACCTAATTATAAAGCAATAGCAAACATGGTATTTTACAAGACAGTTGTCTTTCAAGGGGAAAGAAATAAAACAATGTTAACCCTGAAATAAAACATGTGAGGCAATAAAATAAGTAGAGGCCTCATGAAGGATAAGACAAAGAAATCTAGCACAAATCAGTTGCATGAATTTGTAACGTCTCCTCCACTTTTCAAATGCCACCAAGGAACATGGTGTATTGGAGTAAACCTTCCAGCACTGATCCTCAGCATCAATGAATCCAGTTAATCATCCAGAGTTAATGCAGAATAAGATAATGTGCATTTTATCTCTTATCAGTGCAGGCCATCTTCCAAACAAGGCCTGTTAAACTGTCAGATTTATTATAAGCCCAACAAATGCAGTTAAAGAATAAATGAGGATTACACCTTCAAAGCTGCTATTTCAGTCTGAAAAATAGCAAACAAAGGGTAACGTACCATATAGCAGAGAATCAGGTAGCAGTACCATACTGCTACCCTTCCAGCACACACGTAGGTAGTGTAGGTACCAGTGCTAAGTATAGAAGCAATTTGTTCAAGTTACTGTTTTGGTGAGTAATAAACAGCAAAGAAATACCCAGTTTCCTTGAAAAAAAAAATAAATAATAATAATAATTACAATTTAATGAAAATTTTGGCTAAAATTTTCTCTAACAGCTCAGTTTACCAATATAAACAGCTCATATTTCTGTGGTTAATTACAAAGTCAAACATACATCCATTATAATTCATTTTTTTTCCTGTGAAGTTCTTATGATTAGAAGCTTTCAGTCTCAGTTTCAAAATTACTGAGGCACCCTGTGTAACACTAATTCTGGTACAAGCCAGAGTGAAGTTGGAAGTCACATGTAACTTGTGATTCTTCATGTTTTTTCTTGCTTATGAACTCTTTTTCATTGGGTGCATTTTTGTATCTGAAAATATTTAACAGTGGTATATGCTATAATCCACAGCTCCTTTGAAGAAGGCAATAATGGCAAGCACTTGATAGCAACTTTCCCAGGCCTGAAAAGGAAATCACTGTCAGAGACAGGATAAGATCCTATCCCAGAGACCGTGGCCACTGTAGCCTAAGGACAATCTGTTAGTCGTGACCAGCACCAGTTCATGGAGATGGTTTGAAATACACTTCAATTGCCAGCATTTGTCATTGAGAAAGTGTCAGAATTCCCAGAAGCTAAGGGATCTGGCTTGTGCCTGTGCAGCTCCCTATGTGGCTGGGGATGCTCAAGTTCCTTGGGAACTGGCTTTCCCTTGCACTGGTGTTCAGACAAATCAAGGGACACATGGATACGGGTTTGCAAATGAGTAGAGTAGAAAATTCAGGAGCAAAAGAAAAGCGATTGCACTGTCTGCTAATATTAAACTGAGGCAAGATAAAGACACCACTAAAAAGTCAGATTGGGGAAAAAAATAAAGCAATATTAAACCATCTTCCTGTATACACACCTTGGTGTAAGTAAGCAAGTGTTCTACAAACATCTTCTTATACCCATCTAAAATCACCCACCGCACGGGGCTGGGACATACCCCAAAAGAAACAAAATCATTCTGTCAAACCAAGTTAAGATGTTCAGCACCTAAGTTGGCAAAGTTAACCTCATATTAAAAATCCAAATTTTATTCAAGGGTATAGTCTTTTGTTTTCCTTAAATCCACCACTATACTTTCACTGCAGATGAAACTGCCTAAATCTTTGTCACTCTGCAACGGTCACACAGAAAACAGACAAAGTTTCTATGAGGAAGGTAGTAGTAATAAGTTAAAAAATCTCTAAAGTCATCTTTATTAAGTGCTTGTATTGAAATCTGATGTGCACCCGTGGTTCATCTGGCAGTAGCCTTTTCAGTCTGAAAATAACACAAAGATACAATTTAATTTGAAAGTGAGACTATTAGAGGTAACATCAAAACAAGATTTATGGTAATTTTTACTAAATTCTACTTCATGCTTGAACTCCACAAACTAGAACTAAGAAAAGATACATCATTTATTAGAAAACATTACTATAAGAGAATCGAACACTGGCTCCAACACCTACCTCCCGCTTGTATTTTTGCTCTACCTACAAAAAGACCTAATAGACTATAAACAAATGTTTAAACTGAAGGCTCCTTCCTCAACAATATCTTTTCTCTTACTTCTGTGTAATGGCTTTAGAGTGGTGTGTTAGACAGTAACAAGAAGACATATTCCATTTGCAGACTGAAAGCCAATAATGCTCATGAATTTTTTAGCTAAAAGACACTTCAAGATGCCACTGGGAAGACCGTCTAATAAACACATTAGGCTGCAAATGGGCAGCAGCAGCTCTTTAACACATGCTATAACAATCAAATAAATGGCTAACATTAACGTTCAGTGTTAGGCTGGTATTTCATAGGTCTTTCTTTAAAATCCACCTAAGTCTTAAAAAACAAAAACTTTTTTTTTTTTTTTTTTCTCAGATACTCAAAACCACAGGTTTGAGAAACCCACAGCTCTACTTTAGATGTTACCCAAAAACACTCCCAGCTGACATCAGCAGTGTAAGATGGCTCCTACCTTCTGTATTCCCATAGGCGAAGTCTCTTAATATAGCCAGTCACTGAGCTCCTTACAGATTAGCCTGCATCAGCCACCTCTAATATGCCCAGAAATAGCAAGACTAGGATTTAATAAGACAACAGAGAAAAATATCATAGGAAGAAAGTACCCTTTTTACCTTATGTACCAGAGTTTTACTCCAGTTCCACTTTCAAAAAGGTCTGTTTTCACCTTTTTCACCAAGAGTACCATGTGCTACTACTGAAGAAAAATTAATTGCTCAAGACTCTGCATTGTAATTTCAGATCAGGGATTTTACTTCTCTCTCATTATCAAGAATTATTTCCAATTCTTAATATTTGACAACAAAATAAATACAGCTAAATAGCACCAAAGTTTCCATTAAAACATTGCATTAAACAACAACAAAAACACAATGCCAAAATGTTTTTTAATATATGCTAGTCACTCTTGTATTCTTTTGTTTGTGGTGGGTAAATAAGGAAAACAAAACACAAGCCAACAAAACAAAACAAAACAAAACATTTTTTAATAAAACCATTTAACATTCTAGGTTGCATTTGATACTTCTTAAACAATGTCTATAAAAATACTGCATGTTCACTGAAAAAGGAAGAATTAAAATTCTTACATAAGATGTTTATTTAAGCTAAAGTTTTTCTTGTATTTCACATCTATTAATAATTTTACCTAGCAAACTGATTTGGAAACAGTATTTCAAATCTACTCCAATTTGAACTAAATATTTGTGAATATCAAAAGAAGCTGACAAATGAAGCAAATGTAACAGCATAGAACAATAATATTATAGGAAACCCAGTGTTTAAATAGCCTTCATTTCAACTTGAAGGCACTATTTTTAACAGTGAATTAAGCAAATTTTGACTCCTACTGAATCTTCTTTGCCAATCTCAGTTTCAAAACTGCTATTTTTCCACTTAAATTCCCACGTCAATGTTCCCCAAAAAGCAGAAAGTAGCAAGTGCAAAAGCAGACAACTGCTCTCACAAGTTTAAGGCACTGTGTGAAAACACAAATCCAGGAACGTTTTGCAATTTCATAAATATTACTGATATGAAAGTATACACTACTTACAATACCAGTAAGCTTACACAGTTCAGTGTGATTTTCAAGATGCCTATCTTAATAGTGAGAAAAAGTTGACAGACCACAATAGACAAAGGCATTTACGCATCTCTGTGTCATGTGCATATCATAAAGTAGGTTTTAACTCAAGTTAGCTGCTTGTCAAATATTAGATAAAATATATTCCATTAATAAAAAGCTCAGGAAACGGGGTCCCTTACATGTAAAAAGCGAAAAGCAGAGGGTGAACCAGAGAAAACAGCATGACTTTTCTGTATCAGTTGCATGTAATAATGGACAAAATTATCCAACAGATCATATTTGAATTTGAGTTCTATCATTTATCAACCCCAGTTTCAATGACTTCACACAGTGGTCCTCCTGGTCACTAGGATCAGCTTAGCATCTCTACATGGCTGTATGACTCAAGAGCTAACTCCCAGCTACTGAGCTAAGTATAACCCAAGCTTGCACTGAGCCTCAGTAAGAGATGCTTGTTCTGCATGCCACCTTTCACAGCTCTAACCGGGTCATCAAAATCATGTTCCTCCAGTCTCAGATTAGGTACTGGTATTGAAAACACGTAATCTTACTGAAATTTTAGCTGCAGTTCAGAAGCTAGTTCTATATATCATCTCTTGTACCTAATCAAGAATCAAACTCATGGCTCAAACTTGCACTCAGCTGCAGCACTAAGTTATTTGTTTTTGTCTTCTACCCAATTACCTATTTGTATGAAGCACACTGAAACTTCAGGTCATTCTTCTGAATGCCAAGATGCTAAATACCAAGCACTTAATTAAAACTGTGATTTGAAGGAAGTGTAGCTAAAACATTACCTAAAGTAGTTCTACATATTTTGGTGTTGTTATCATGGTGAAACAATAACTTACCTTACATATACCTACAAGATACACCTGTATACTAACACACTTTCCCAAATAGTTATTGATAAGCTCATATGCATGCATGTAGTTTAACAGTTTGTAAGAATATATTAGAACTTAACAGTGGACCAGTCAAATGCATCTATATTCAATTTAAATATATCCTCGTACTCAGCTTCACAAATAACCATGGGCATAGGGATTTTTACAGCTGCTTGAGAGGTAAATTCAGCTTCACATCTGGACATGGTCCTGGGCAGCCTGCTCTGGGTGACTCTGCCTGAGCAGGGGGTTGGACCAGGTGGCCCCCAGAGGTCCCTACCAACCTCAGCCGTTCTGTGGTTTTATGGTGCCTTCCGTCAGTCAGGAGTCAAACTGGTGCCCATATGAGGTTCAGAGCTCTGCACCACTTATTGAAATTATACACCCAGGTCATCCTCTTCTGTACAATGACTGGATTGGCCATTGCCTCTGCCTCTGAAATGAATTTAGAGCAGGAAAATTCAGTGCCCTCCTCAGCTGAAGGTGGCTCGGCTTGCTCAGCCCTGGTCCTGGGAAGTGTCCTGATGACAGGGATGCAGTCCTGGGTGGCACTGCCATGGGAGACAGCAGTCCTAGCTTTGGCCCCATGTCTGACCCCATATCTGTGTGAGAGGAGTAGCTAGCTCCCCTCAGCTGGTGCTTTCTGAATCATACCCATAGCAGTATCCTCCACTTACACTGGAGCAGCAGCATAAGAGTTTGAAATTAAAAACAAACAACTTTTTAAATTTTTGAAATTAAAACAAACAACTCTTATTATTTAAAGCTTGAAGAACAATCCAGTTAATATGCACTCTTGAGTGCATACTACCTTGATGGCATATGCACTATGTGAGTGCATACACTTGTATCAACTGCCAACATGCAGAAATATGTATTTTTAATCTTAATATAGATGTATATTAAAGTCTTGTCAAAGATATTGACCGCATTAACTATACAAGTTGTGATTAAGCTCAGAGATACAAACTCAAAATAAATGATGTCAGAGCCACACAAAAGTTTGTTGCAAACACATATGATGTTCTAGGTAAAAAAATAACTGGATAGAAATATAACTGTCTACAGCAGTCTGTACACCATAACCAGATATGTTCTTAATAGAACCATAAGTTCAAAAACTGATCTGTGAACACAAAAAACAATTATTAATGACTTCAAATTCCATGTTTATATCAGTCTTCATTCATACTCTTCTATTTGCCTCAGTGAAATACAGCAACTATCAATAGCAGAAGAGGAAAGTTTAATTGTCATCTTTAACCATCTAAAAAGAAAACATAACTCATAAAAACCTATTTGCTTTAGTTAGTCAGCTGTCAGGGAATATAACCTTGTGGGCACAAACTTCATATCCACAAGCATATGGAGAGGAATGCAGCCTATGACCAAATACAACATATGGCTCAACGCATCAAGTTAGAGACTAAAATTTACGTAGTGGTTTGTCTGACATGGAAATTAATAGAAGATGTGTTGAGAAAAACTGCAAGACAACTGCAATTGGAGGTTCATGAGCCATCTTGGCTCTGGTATTCTGCACCTCTTCTTTCCTCCGAACTTGTCTTCATTTGTGCCTAATTTATTCTTTAATCCATATGCATAACTTTGGTTTCCCCACCACTTCCAGGCAAAACCCTATAAGCTTGCTATAGCTCTGTTAACAGCAGAAATGGCATTTTGGAAAAAAATGGGGGTATATTATGACTCAATTGAAATAAATCAGAATTTTATCACCAACTTCACTGAAGCTTGGATTTTCCTCCTAGCCTATGAGAGGAAGATGTCAAACTGTTATTTCGCTCTTTTGTATAACATAAATCACTCCATGGGCCTGTCACAACTATGCTGGAATCCTGCAGCCCAAGGAAAACAAGGCTGCTCTACAACTAAAGCTGACTGCTACCACTCATTTTACTCTCTTCATAAAAATAAACTGAAACTAATCTGCATTAACAATTAAACCATTTATGGTAAAGAAGAATAACACTCGTAAGAAAGAATGAGTGTATATTCTGTGTATTTTTAATTTTGGAATATAATTAAATATAGTTACAAAAGTGGAGAATAAATATTCACTGCATTCATAAAAGTGGTTGATCAGAAGGCTGCAATATACTGCCCCAAAGTGCAAAATAGCATGCATTTAAAGCTGGCTGAACTGGAAAAAAAAAAATAAATTATTACCATGGAGTTTTAACAGACATTTCTTATTGACATCTAGTATTAGACGGTTGCTTAATCACAACATGACTGTGATTAAAAAATGAGGAATCATCATTTCTCATTCCTGAGTCTTCTGATATCAGAAATAAGAAAAAAAGAGCAACACAATATCTTATGGTTTGTTTGGGGACAGCATGTATAGTAGATAATGAATGTGAGGAATAAGATTTGAAGACCTCAAGCTTTATCTGCTATGAATAATTTTTTAGTCCAATTCAGACTCTCTTCTAGGCCTGCCAGAGCCAAGTGGGTACGAGTCAGGAATGGCAACCAGGAATCCAGCAGGATGCCCTCAGAGGTACAGCGATCATCAGCTTATGGATGGTGTTCCCCTGCACTCTGCTCAGCGAGCTTGGCTCATACACCCATTCCCCAGTCCTTAGCTCAGCTTTGTCATAATAATTATGGGGCTATTTTACCATAGTGCACTAACAAATGTATTCAATTTATTAATGAAGGAGGTTTTGATCATCAAGGCTGTCTTCACACCTGTCCTCATTTCCCCCCCGTCCTGGTTACTAACACAACATAAATAATACGGTGCTGCAAAAAATAACCAGCCAGCTGACTTCAGCATAGCATTTGTTATTAAGTATCGTGGTTAGACCTCTGGAGTGAAAAGCCATTTTCAAAGTAGTCGCCCAGCTCAGATTTTCCAAGAAGTATTTTTGTTTGTTTGTTTTCTTATAGCACAGTATATTTTGCAATGCACTAATGCATTCCCTCCCACCTTATACAAGAATGTTCCCTTACAGAGATGGCAAACGAACAATCAAACTAACTAAAGGAACGAAAGAAGACAGCCGCATCTTTTGATTGTTACCAACGCAACCTTTTTGCCTGTTAGCATACATGAATTTTAAAGTGTGGGTAAAAGGCAAAATAATATTCCTCTGGTCAAAGATAGCACTTGAAGTTTTCGATGGGCTACATACCATAGTTATAGAATTAGTTATAAAGGAAATATTGGACTTTTGAGCTTTGTGAGAACCCAGAGCCATTTAAAAAGCAGTCTATCCAAAAGGCTGATATTGTTTGAAGTTTTTTTCCCTTAGTATGTCAAATACAGGCAAATACGAATGATTGCACCAGCGGTAAAGTTCTATTTTCCCCCAAAACATAGCTGCCACCCTTGCAGCTAGTGCTGCTCAGCCCCTGCTCTCTTGTGAGGTCTTCCGCAGCGAAAGAAAGGAACCCCAGGCAGCAGGGAGAGGAAGTTTCATTGTTCTGGTGGCTTCTCCGTTTGCTGCCAGGAAGGCAAGGGGCTCGCCGGGTGCTGGCCAGTGGTGCCGCATGCTGGGCCCAGGCCCAGGCCCACGCTCCGGCCTGCAGCAGGGCCGCGTTTCCAGCAGCCCGGCGGAGACAAAAGAGGGCAAGCAAATAAATAGCGCCGGCTTGTTTGCGTTTCTGTCTCTGTCCTCACAGTATGAAGTAAAGTAGCTTCAAACGCACGCTCCGTTAATCTGGGAACCATAATATTTTCCTTCCCCCTCCTATCTCAAAGCAGCACGAGTTTTTCAAAGTCCTGAAGAAAATAAACTACGGCATTTCCTGTGTGCATTTAATTAATTATTAAAGGGATCTGACGCGTGATAGTCACCACCGCTATTGCAATAGGGATCCGGGAAAGCACACGTTGAGTAAGCTGCCAGTGCACTGCAGTAATGACCTGTTATACCTATCCTTGCAAGCCTGCCGTTAACTTGGGAGGCAACACTGTAGAGAAGTTACAATCAGTGCTCCCACGCAAATCCCAACATCTCATTTTATCATTTTTTTGTAGCGCAGGATCACTGTTATTGCTATGAGGTAAAGCACAATGCTGGGCTTAATGCCGGGTATGACAGGAAAATAAAACAAACAAGCTTTCAAGAACTTCCCAGGCAGGGCAGACAGCACACTGTCTTCCCTTGCTGCAAGTAACATTTTTTCAGGGGATATTATTATTAAATTCATCTGCAAATTTAAATGTTACCCTCCCAAGGTTAACAGAAAAGTAAATACTGCCAAGGTATTCAGTGACATCAGCACGCATAACCATGAGATAAATACGAGGTCTGAAGATTAACTGAATGTCATTCTGTTTGCGGGGTCACAGGCTTGCAAAGAAAACTATTAAGATTAGAAAATAGAGAAAGTTATATAACTGCAAATGTTTCCATGTGTTTTGTCTACTTAAGCTCTTGGTCAGAAAGAGAAAGCTTTAGAGCAAAAACGTCTCAGTCTGACTTCCTCTGTACTTTTTCATGTGCATAGAAATTACTGAATACTGAATGGTAATTACTGCAATGAAAAAGGCACTCGTGGGCTCCACCTCCTCTTGACAGTGGGAAAATATAGATGGGTTTGTGTATTATTCTGGACGCCAGAAAACTTGCTTACAAAAGTATTTCCTGCACACTGACTAAGATATATTTAGCCACATAAACCCATAAAACTGTCACAGGCAACCACAAGTACACCTGTAGCCATTAAAAAGGGGGAAAACTACTGAAACTGGAGAACCAATTTTACATTATTTCTTTATATTTGTTACTTAGAAACAATAGCTTTAAACTCCCTTGCTCAAAAAGAAATTAGCTGTTCCTCCCGCTCCCCAAAAGCAACCTCCCACCCTTAGCAAAATCCAGAAACCTCCAATGCACACACAGGGGCACAGAGACGTGCAGAAAGAGAGCAGTAAGGACAATGAAGTCACAGCACTTCAGAAACACACCTTGTTGTCTTCCAGCCTTTGCAGTTCAAGGCAGATCCTACTAGTTTTCCTGCGTCTTCAGATCAAGATGTAGATAAATCCCCCATCCATCACACTTGCTTTTTATTAAAAACAGGAGAAAAAAAAAAAAAAGGCAAAAAAAAAAAAAAAAAAGCAATTACCAGTAAATTTACAGCCTTAAAAATATCAGCTCTGCATTATCCCAAACCAGTGTTATGTCTCGATGTAAACCAAAGCACATGCTGAGTGAGGACGTGCGCACACAGCAGCTTATCATCTCTGTCATCTGCTTCTAATGACAGCTGACAAACTGGCCGCACTAATCCTTCCCTAACTGCTGATCAGAGAGAGCTCCCTTTGACAATCCAGCATGGTGGAGTACTCGAAAATTCCTCCTGCTTCTGTTCTGTTGCTGCTCTAAAAAGCAGTTTCCTTTTCATTGAGATAATAGCTTTTTCTGCAGTCACGTGGTGCCCGGGCTACATTAGCAGCGCTTTATGATAATCGTCAGAGCAACTCCCCTCCCTCCGATCTTCCGATTTTTCAGGGTCCGACTCCTGAAGAAACCTGAACCCACAACACTCGAGATCCTTTCTGCATCTTCCTCCATTGACAAGCAAATCGGGCTGCTGATGCAGAGGACGAATGCACGCGCCCTCTCCACTTCTTGCATCAAAACTAATTAACAGATACGTTTTTAGGCACTGCCTTTGCTGGGGCACACACACTGGTCATAAACACATCATATGGGACTAAACTGAATATTAAGCATGCTTAATACCAAATATCTGGCATGCTAGATTTACTCTTTTTCCCCTAGAGTACTTTTTTTTTCTGTAATTTTATTTCTGCTGCAATAAATACTCTTCTCTCAGCAACATCCTATGGCTTAACTCCTCCAGGCACTGAACTCTGATGCAAATACAAAAAAAAAAAAAAAAAAAAAAAGCACAAATAACAATTTTTTTTGCTAGAACCTCCAGCCCAAGTGCTTCCTTTTTTTTTTTTTTTTTTTTTTTTTTTTTTTTTTTTTTTTTTTTAGGCAAGATAAATGACGTTGCTTTAACTCAGTACCCTGACAAGCATCTTAAGCACTGCCCAGCAGGGAACACGAGGGAAACACACCTAAGCTTCAGCTTCTGAGTTCCCATCCCTCCTGTTTACACAGCGCCAGATCCCAGGTGGGTTTGCACCTGGAATTGCAACTGTTCAGGGGTTTTCTACTTGTAAAAGGCAAAGCATATACACAAAAGGCAAAGTATATGCACAAACACCTCTGACATCACAGATCAGCAATCTTTCACCTTCTATTTCAGCATTGGGATTTGCAAACTCTTTAAGAAAGCTTTGGATGAAGCATCTTAAAGTAATTTTCAAGCCCACAAAACAACTTTTGCAGCTTTGTATCTACTCTGTTCGGATCTTAATGAGGAAACAATTATTTTCTTTTCTCTTTCTATTTCCATCACCTCCCATTATCCCACATTATTTTCCTTAAAGACAAGACTGATCATAAACTTATGGCTTCTCCAGACACTGAGAAGGTAAGTGTTAAGAGACTTGTTGTAGTCATAGGGGAATAAGGTGGAAATTGTGAGGAACTAATGACTATCCCACACAATCCAGCTTTGCCCCATCACCTTTTCTCTTCACTCCTCTCCCTAGGGACAAGCTTATTCAGTAGCAGGCCCTGTTCAAGGCTCTGGGGAAACCCCTCTCCCAGGCCATGACCAAGTAATGGGATGACCTTTCTGGGGCACAGGAGATAGAAATTGAACAGGAATGGGAACAAAGACCCCTCTCTGCAGCAGAATGAATCCCTTTTTCCAATTTTTCAAATCCTTTTTTCTTTTTTATATGTTTTAGAGATGATCTGTGAGAAAGACCCAAAGTCCAGAAGTAAAAAACCTGATTCAATAAGGAGACTACATATCACCCTACATTCACCAAACGTAAACATACATGCTAAACCGAATATTAATATTTTCATAATAAGTTTTCTCCTAGTATGTCCTTCTATCCCAAAGTGCCACACTGTATAGGGTAATTAAAATGAACATTATTTTAAGCTACATACACCAATAGAATAAGAACTGCTTTGAAATCTCTACTTTCTTTTCTCAAAGCAAATCGTCACCAGCATTTTCCATATTAATTAACTGAAAGAAGGAGCACCAAAAATATTGTCTAAATTAGCAAATGACACAAATGTGGGAAAAACTCTGAAAATTACTGACAGCTATTTGATAATCAATTAAACATATTAATAAACAAATTTTATAAGTAAAATCAGCTTTCCCAAGAATATACACAAACTACTGCAGCTGTGAACTACAGCCTAAGAAAAACGCAAAAACTGGGAGCACGCCAGTCACACACCATAACTAGAACTGTACTGCTGATATTTGCAGGAAACATGAGATAAAAATTGAAAGACAACACAATATGGTGAGCACAAACACAATAATGGATGTGTTAGGGAAGGAATTACATGTAAATAAAAAGGAGAGAACAGAAGAGGATTGTTACAGCCATAAAGTGTGAATTAAAGACCAAAAGAAGTTGAAGTATACAGATGTTATTAAAAAGATTGCTTAGTGAAGAACAGAGAACAGATAAAATGAATGGAGAAGAGGGAGTAAAGCACTGCAGTATTCTGACTGATTCCAGACAAAAAGATAAAGAAGAAACAAGCAAAAATACTTCTATTAGAAAACACCAGTCTGCATGTAAATAAGGAAACATGCACCTGAGAAGGAGGAGAGGCTCTTTGGTTTTATCAACCAGTGAATAAATGCTTCCAGTGGAAACCACAGAGTCTGTGTCTGCTTTTCAATACAGTTTCACACAAACAAGTCCTACAAATAATATGGAGATGAGCAGGTGACCTTTAAAACAAATTCTGGTAATACAGATTTTTCCTATGAGGATAAGACAAACATCTTACACAGCAGAAGAGTTTCACTTAAAGTTTTCCCTTAGAGATATATTTCATTAATACTTTGTTTTGTTTGCTCAAATATAAGTGGTTTCTCAGGAAAGCTGTCCCTTCACTAAAACATTTACAGATTATATTTAACATGATAAAATAATTGAAATTGATAAGAGAAAACTGATTTCATTACAGGCATTTTATAAAAGTTCTATTGAGTTTGTAGTGTGTGTGTGTGTTTTTTTTTTCCCCTTTCTTTCTCTTTTCACTGCAGAAGAAAGAGTGAATTGGTCAGAGATGAGGACAGACCATAACAAGGTCTGACCTGTTGCTTGCCCTTCTTCCAACACACTTGCATCTCAGGCACAGACTGGCCAAGCAGTCCCAAAAGCTCTCACGTTTCTTTTAGTCTGTTCTCTAACTGCCTGCTCTCCACATCCTGGAGAATCCAGTTCAAGCTTCATCAGCCCTTCAGTCCTCTCAATTCAGCGTAGCAAATGGGGTGCAAAGATTGCCAGTTACAGCAATGGCAGCTGTTTACACTGCAGAGTAGTAAGACACTTGAAAATGTGTTGGAAAGATTACAAAGCTGACTCTCCAGGCTTTATTCAAGACAGGAGGCCACTGACTTTTAGGAAAGCTGACTAGCTTGTGTCAAGTGCTGTTTGTGAGAAAGACTGGAAGGGCAAAGACCTTCACCAGCACAGAAAATGAGAAGCAGAAATGACTAGGACTGACTTCCAGGAAGCACAACAAGCATATTACAGCTCAGATCAGGAATAAAGACGGTGCAATGATTTTTCACGTGTTAAGTTTCCATAAATGTAGAAGCAAACATACAGCTTTCAAATGTTAGGTCATAAAATTCCTGTGTGAACACTAACATAAATGTTAGGATTTTCAAGTCAAAACTGGAAACCTGTTCACTTACATGTCAATGACATTAATGTTTCTCCAGTTCAGGAACTCCTAATCCACCACTATTTGAACATGAAGTAGATTTATCCTTTTACCAGCTGGAAAAAAAAATATTAAAAAGTACTAGAGATAAAATCTATTTTTTCTGACCTTTGCACCTTCTCCTAAGGGCCAGTGAACACCACAAACTCCTGCTGGAATCAAACTGAATTCACTTCCACTGCAATTTTAGCACTTGGCATTTCTGACAGTAACATGCTGCTAAGTACCTTGTGACTTCTGTCCATAACATGACAACGAAAAGACAGGAACCTCCTCCTCTCTTAACATCTCAGATATTCCTGTTAACTTCTCTTTACAGTATGAAAATGCCCATGCTTCTTAAACATGGCTTACCAAGGCTCTCGTAAATTCATAACTGTGCACACTGCCACCCACACAGAGTATTCAGTGTGCAAGTTTCTGCAGTATCTGACTGGAGAACTCAATATTGTGTTGTGTGCTATATATAGCAAATAAGTTGTGTATAGCCATGTCCATTGGCAATTGTGCCTTTTTTTTTTTTTTTTTTAAATACAAGTTTGATGACTCCAGTTTACTGAGCTTTTTGAGTAATGGTTGGGATTATAATTACATATTTTTTTTTTAATCTCTGCTTCTTCAACACCTTACCTTTAATTTAGAAGACATATGAGAGAATGGTCATATCCTGCAAAGGACTTGTATTCTGAACTAATAAAGGGCCAGATCCCCTGCACCAGGGTACTTGCCAGGGCTCTCTGTGGGTTACCCACAGAGAACTGCTCTCTGGTGGAGCTAGGCCTCAGCCCACAGAAAGACAATCTCACGACAGCAGAGTACTTCCACTGACACTGAAAACACACAAGAGGAACTAAACACAGGAAGTTGAGCAAGCGGAGAAAACCAGAACGAGAATGGAAATACTACAGAATAGAAGTAAATAGGTTGTGCTAACATGATATAGTATATGAATGTAGTAACCTCTACTATCCCTTCTTACAGATAATGCATTTACATTATGAAGTCCAGAATAATTTCATTAAAGAAATGACTATTAACTCTAGTAAGTGTGATTCTTACCAGGGAGTATATTTTTTAAAACGGCTAGATATCTTTTTTTTTTTTTTTTTTTTTTTTTTTTTTTTTTTTTGAGAACTCAGAAATCACCTCATCACAGAACAGAAGTACTGGTAGGGGGAAAGACTCCTGATCATAAAAGGATCTTTAAACCTGCAGACCATCAGATGGCAAGATTCATTGGCTGAAATTTTAAGTTAGATAAAAGTTTAAATTACACAAAAGACAGACTAAGAATGATTACTTTTGATAGTGGGACAAAAACATTCTAATTCACCTAAGGATAATGTAGGTTTTCTTTGATGCAGTCTCAGCTGGAGACAAACACATCTATAAATGACATCCTATGGTTCAATCAAGGTAGAGGATTAAGGGAGAAATCATTAGGTGAGATGTTATGGTCTCGATAACCAGGCAAGGCAGCAGAGTGTAATGCTCCACCTGGCCATAAAAGCAACACTGTGTGAACTCAGCAAGATTTGATACATTGCCTGTGGTTTTTCTTGAAATAGAAAGTTGCTGTTGTGTTTAATGCAAGTGGGACCTCTACCTTTAGTTCAGGATACAGCAAATTACTCTACCATACCTAGTGAAGAATATGTGGGTCTCTGTGCCCAGACCTCTCTCCAAACAGAAAGTTAACATTTCCCACTAAGTTATGAAAGTCTGGTGTCCTGTCTGCACTCAGTAGTCTTTTTTTTAATTCCCTTGTCCTGCAAACATTGCTGTGCATTTTAACAGCCAGTTCCTGTAATTAGTGAGAAGGGTACACAGAGGAACTGTATCTTGCAGACCCCCAAATTCTGGGCTTTCACGTCCTTCCTCACGTGACCTCACTGAAGAAGGCAGATTCTACTGGTATAACTGGGCTCACATGTGAGAAACCGAGAGACAGGGACAGCTGCTCATTGCAAATCTGAGAATAAATAAGAAGCTAATTTAATGCTACATCATCTACTTGAGCTAAACCTTATGAACACATCAGAAAGCACTAAGTCAGTATAAATGATGAACAACAAACAGAGGAGAACAGTAAACATTGAGGACTGACCTCTTGCCTTAACCATTAGGAATTTCATGCACAGTAACGTTGTGTTGCTAGAGCAGGACCATGCCAAATTTTGGTATAAAGCTTGACTATTAAGTATCTAGAACATCAGTGGATGTTGAAAAATACAGAACAAAAACTAAAGAAAAATAGTTTTCTATTAAAAGTTTTAAATGTTCTGGTAATAATTTCAATCAGCATCAGACAGAATCATGGGAAAAACAAACAAACAAACAAACAAACACAAAATCCACCAGTTTAACTGAACCTGAACACAAACACTCCTGAAAACTCCTGTCACAGAAAATTGTATCTGATGACAAAACCAAGAGCTGAAGACTACAGCCTCCTAAGTAAACCAAAAGTGAAAGGAAAAGTATCAGCAGTCGGAATTCATCTTATTTGCAGTCAAATAGTTAAATAATCTAATATGAAATAAAATCAACATTAGGCCACTTCCTAAACTGTTGCTTTTTTTAATGAGGCTAAAGTGGCAAAATTGAAATTTAACTCAAATATTGTGAAAATTCAAATCTTCAAATTTTACATGGTGAGAATAAAAGAGGGGGAAAAAAGTGCTAATACAACAGCAATCACTGCATGTAGGATATTCAGGAATATTTAAAACAATAACATTTATGTGTTCAACAGAAACAGGACTTGCTTACTTCTCCTCTCAAAACAGTGCAGGTTTTCTACCAGCTCCAGTGTTAACAAATGGCAGCTCTAAATCACAGAAGATAATAGTCGTTTTATCTGAATAAAGCAAGAGCAAAATTTAGGTATGCAGGTAATTATTTGCAGTCGAAATGAGACACAACAGTCTAACAGAAGCCTAATTTTAAACAAAAATGCTACACAATCTCAAATAACCTCCAGTGTTTAGAGTTGAATATTTAACTCGACGATAAGAGAGGAAGCATGTCAGGGCTTGAGTCTACTGCTAACTCTAGGAGAAAAGTTCAACATGCTGAACTCCAAAACAGAAATATAGTTCTCGACTTGTTTGTTCTGCGTTTTCCCTAAAATGAACTGCAGAGTATGTGCATATGTATGGCAGAAGAAAAAGGCTCAGAAACAGCATACAGCTCAGTCTTTTCATCTGAAGGATTTAGAACATACAGAAAATACCGTGACATCACGAGAACACATCAGTGTTATAGTGTACAGCAATATCAAAAGCTAAAGTCAGACACAAGTTTTGAGAATTGATGGCAGGCACATTACAACTGTGTATCACAGGGCTGATGGGTCTTTCTTCAAAGTAAAATTAGTAGCCCTGACCATGTTTACACTTTAAAAATTTTCCATGGTGCAATCTCGAAAACATTACTTTACACTAATATAACAAAGCTATCAACAACATAGACTGTGCTTTTCATTTTCTTGAAGACTGCGCTTGATCATGTTGTACTGAGGAACAAGATGAAACAAGGTCAGTTAAACAGGAAGAAAATTCACGTTTGGAAGAATACACTGTTATTTTGTTTATTTTATTTTGACAGACTGCCATCTTTTTCTTCCAAACATATGGTTGTCATGACTCTCATCTTCAAACTGTAGTACTTCACAGTTCAAGGAACAATTTCTTAAAACTTCACAAGTCGCCCTTAATAATGAGATTTATGAGTTATTTAGATGTTTACAAATAGTCTGTCCCAAGTTTTTAATATCTCTTACTTTCAAAGCTTCAAGTTAACAGTGTAATAATAAATACTATGGTATAGGTCATTTGCCATTAGCAGGCCTTCCCTTCAAAAAGAGATCAGCCGAGCCCCTGGAATGAACTGTCCTTTCTCTTGTTCAACATCCTGCCTAATACTACCAAGAAAATAGGTGGAATATGCGATATTTCAGGACAAAAAAAGCCTCACAGAGTAGATTTCACTGGCAGTTTTAAAAGCAGTATAACAAAGGAGGATAGAGATCTCTCAAATAATCAGTATGTAAAGTCATTTATGGCTTTCAAAAGACAAAATTTCAACCACAAGCCATCAGACAACCAAAGCAACTGCCAGAGAGCTGATGTGCTCTGTGCTTGCACACTACATTTCCACCTGAGAAGCAGGATGCCATGGAGGACCACCTCCAACACCAAGTGAACACCGCTACCCTTGCCCAAGTGCAATTCAGCCTCACTCCCTGAGTTGCATTGCCAAAGGAGAACATCTTGCAGCTTTGTTCCACGACATGCATTTGGATCAACTCATTTACATATGATGCTGTGATGCTAATTGTTACAGATAACACCATTTATGATCCTCTGTGCTGGAAGGATTGGTTTTCCCTTTATTGCATATGATGGGAGTTGTGGATTTGGGATGCTCACATTTCAGAAATGGCTTCAAACTTAGCTTGGCAGAACTAAGGTTCAGGAACAGTCACTTGTTCTCCCAGACAAAAGCCTAATAGGTAGATTGAATATAGTTTAAGTGAATTAAGACTATTAATATATTATTATTGTTGATAAAATAAAGGGAGTTTTACTCTCAAACAGGAGTAATTCTCTTGATAAACGTATTTGACACTCACTGCTGATGTTAACAGTGGAAGCAAGTTCAAAGAAAGTTAAATTATTAAGGGGCAGCTGAAGGGTTTTTGTTTGGTTGGTTGTTTTTTTTTCTTGAAATAGGCCTCTTTACAAAGCCTTTTTTTCTTTTTAAAGATTTTATATGACAGTGTGTGCAACATACAGTGATGACTTTCCAGAAATGTAAACCCTCAAAAATCAGTAAGCAAAGATATCCATATTAATATAAAACAAAACAAAACACACACACAAACAAGCAAACCAACAACACCTACTTTGGAAAGTAGCTACTAGATGTTGAATCTATGTCCCTATTAGCTAAGGTAGTGGCAATTTCTGAAATCACCTGCTGCCTGGAGTCTTTGGATTCAACATGATTCTGAATATGCTAACTGTACATACTATATAGAAGCTAGTGGCACTGAGGAGGGGTAAATGTGAGAACAATTTTTGACAGCAGCAAGAAGGGAGAGCCTCCAGTGGAAGCAACGAGCAGCGCACTGGGAATTAATAGGGTCCGTTAAAGTCAGTTAAAGTACTTCAATTTTAGAAAACCAGGCAACATGAGATTACAGCTCCTGGCTGCAATGTTTTCCTTCTCTCCTACAAAAGCGGGGTTTTAAACCTTCTGTGGTCGCAATATCATTTTATGAGTTTAAATATTTCATAATACAAGGTGGAAAAACAGCAAAGGGAAGGTCAAGCTGGGTACCCCTACATAATACTTGCACTAACATTTGTATTTACAATACAGATTATTAAGAAATATGGGGGAAAGAAGAGGAAGTGATAAAGTACCCATTTATATGTTTTAGGTATTTAGAAAGCTTCCATGACATAGGATCCCTGCAATCTTTAATACATTGCACTCACTTAATATCTATGTTATATGTAAATTCATATAGATGTATTACCTTTATTACTATATATCCTGCAACATCTCCATCACTCTCAGAACCAGAGCAGTGGGCAGATACATAAAAATCAGACCAGCAAAGTCCTCAAGCTCTACAGATGAGAAGAGTGCTAGATGAAATTATCAAATAAATGCAAAGAACAAACCAAATGATGCCTAAAGCATAATGGAAGAGGACCAAGATGGAAGGCAACATGAAGAGAAATATTTCAGAGCAGATGACAGCTTTTAATCAGACAATTTACTATGGCCTAAATATACAGTCTTCTAAACCAAATGTATTAAGACACGTAGAAGTAATTTTTCTTTGATTTTTTTTTTTTTTTAAACTGAAAAATCTCTTACATGGGCATTCTCTTCTCTATCACAATTTTCTTCCTAGTAACATCTCCCCATGATCTTTGTAACTGAATGTGACTTCAGGTGTAAAGTTGCACTTCATCCGATAGTGCAGCAGAAAAAAAACAAAAAAACAAAAAAACAAAAAAAAAAAAAAACAAAAAAAAAAAAAAAAAACAAAAAAAAAAAAAAAAAACAAAAAAAGTGATCCAGAAGTTTGTTATCCCCAGGCAAGATTTAAAATTTGTGCAAGAACCTTCTTGCCTCTGTTGTCAGTATTAGAAAGCCTGGGCCTTTCCCAAATAGTTAAAGGCTTATTTGGATTTAGCTGGATATAATTCTGACCTAATATTTGGACTTGGATTAAAGGCCAAGCACTTTAAATTCATGCTAATGTTATGAATCTGAAGGGTAGATAACCAATCAGTGTGTTCTGCTGAAGACCATTCCATAAACCCATCCAGAAGCCAAAACTGATACACAGGAGAGAAACACAATTATAAAGTAGCATATCTCAGCAGGAACACATACACCAATCCTTCTAAACCTGCATCAGTTGCCTACTGATTTCCAGGTAGAGTTGGAGGTGTTCACACTGGAATACAAAGCCCAGAATAACTTGGACATGACTATTCTTGCTTTCAGTATCTTATATATGTGTGTGTAGAAATATGTATATATATAAAAGTATAAAATCTTGAATAACACTTATCCAGTTGAATAAAATAATATACACAGTAAGCACTGACTACAACATTTTTCTCCCTCTGCATTTTGGTGACAAGTAGGGCCTACAACAAACCCTAGGAATCATCCTAAAAATATTAGTTGCTTTCAAACCATTCAGCTGGCATTTCAAATATCAGAAAATGGATAATGGCTACTAGTATTAGTAATCAGCTGGAAGTCAAGTGATCCTTCACCCTGTGGTAAGTTCAAACCCCAACTATTTTTGCTAATCTCTTTTCATTTGTTCTTTAGTTTTGAAGGTGTTTATTATTTTGAAAACTGCATTTGCAGTTTTCCATAAGAGTAAGCTGGGGACTAAAGCTTGAACCAATTCCTTTGAGATCCCAAAGTTTCAATATTATCACATACTCATACACACAAAGATTATATTAGATTTCATATAACGAATACTTCTTCTCTAAGTAGAGTTCTGAAGGTATGACTTCTATTCTCCAGGGAAAAAGGAACAGACAGAATTTCTATAACCTTACAGTCTGCATGCTGTGCATGTCATGTAGCAATAAATAATTCATATTTTGACCTTATGGGATACCTTTTACCCATGGATTTTCAAAGAGCTTTTGCAAAGGTGGATATATGTTTTATTATCTTCAGTTTATAGATCGCAGAATGAACAAAGAAATAAAATGACCTATTCAAGGTCATTCAGCGAGCCAGGTGTATTTAGGTGGGTAATATCAGGCATGCTGCCTTTTTACTTAGGTTGCAGCTTACAGCAACATTATGAAAACAGCCACATACCACCTTGAACTTGAACAATACCCATGAGAAAGCACAATGGATGTTAGCCCTTTCACAAATTTATAAAACTAAACATACTCATGGGGAAAAAGGAGAAACAATTACTGATCCTAGGAACATGATACTGGGAAAGGGCACAAGCTCCATAAGCAACGTTGTCGGCATCTCCTGAACAGGGATCCACAATGCTCTCTCTATTCCATACCATGAATTTCTTGGAGACCACATCAGATACTCGTCTGCACTTGGAAAAAGTAATAGTAGTATACTAATACATGAATTGCACAGAAGTATTTCAGCATATTATTTTCTGATATAGATTTTATCACACCTTGTGAACAGCCCAGCCTGAAAAAAATTTATTTCAGAAAGATTGATTCTACCTACCAAAAGCTTACTGGAAGAAGGTATTCTACTAGGACCAAACTTATTTCAAACAGAACTGAGGGCCATTAAATATTCTAGAAAACCTAAGATATTATTTTATATTTTCATGAGCTATAAAAAATTGGTAGTTTTTGTAGTGTTAATATTCCTCTCTAACTCATGAAAAAAAAAAAAAGTATTTTAAATGGAAAAAAAAAAAAGCAACCAACCAAACAAGAAGTGCTCTTTATAAAACTGTATAAGTGCAACCCCAAACTAATCCATAAATATGAGAATATTTACAAGACTATACCACCATGGGAAGATGGTTTATTTATTTGTTAACACCACAGCAGTGATGGTTCAGATTAAACACTTAATCTTGCAGTTCTCTGAATTGTCTTACCTAATGTTAAATCCAAGGCTCCATTCATGTCCTTAACTGTAAAGATTATGTGTAAATGCTTTGTTGGCTTCCGATCAGCCTACTCCTGACTTTTCAGGATGGAGTCTGTATGTTTTGTAAGACTGCTGAGGACTTAAAAGCATATAACATGCACAAATGAATCTGTTCAGCTGCCCTCTGAAGTGCAGAAGCAGTACGACCCCAGGTCCATATGTGTTAGCCAAGAAAGATAACAAAGAAGTAAGCCTTGGGCTGGGTTTTTGTTTTGCTTTTGTTTGTTTCTTTTTCTTTACCTGAAGAAAGAACATATAATATTCTGCCACAGAGGACAGCTTAATCTGTTCAAATAGCATGATATTTAAACAAGACAAAGATTTATATTTTACAGGGAAAAAAATAATTATCACCACTGTTATCACCACTGGCATATAACAATTGGTAGTAAAACACTATTTCATAAAAGCACTTCAAAGCTAGATTTAACTAACATGACATTGGAATGCTTCCTTAACAGAAAAGAAAATAAAAAAGGGAAAAAAAATAAATAAAAAATCACAAACCACACACACTCCTTATTCAGCATGTGCTAAAATGAGGTAAGCCCAAAGTCTGGCTATTGACAAACCAAAGTATCATTGTGAAATGATTTATTTTTTTTTTTTGTCTGTGCTATTAGAATGAAATGAAGCTGAAAGATATATACACCATGCATTAAGAAAAGATGAGATTTGCCAGAATTTTCCTGGGATTAATTAAGAATCATTTTAAATCCTTCTCTTTTCTCCAAGCCTCTCCAAGCTAAACTTATTCCATTTAGGTAACAAATGCAAAGTAGGCAGGGAGGTATGTGCTATTTTCCAATCAAGTCATCCACAAAGCAATCTGATGCTGTTTTAGAGAATTTTTAAAGCTTTCAAAACATAAAATTGTTCTGGAGACCGAATGATATATATATATATTCTTCTGTGCAAATCGAGTCCTCCAGACAGTAAAATGAAACGTGTGTATGTCATCAAAAAATTCCTGCATAGGTTTTACAAGAAGCTGTCAAAAGCCTTGATATTCACTCCCGGCTGCAAAAACAGTTGAATGTAATGAAGAGGTAAGTAATGCTTCTCAGTGGAATTGGGTCTTTGATTGCCATACAAGTGAAGTGTAAGCAGGAATATCAGCATCAAGGACAGAGATGAACACAAACAAGCCCCTGTGTGAACGTGCCAGGCAATTACCACTACCACACGCAGCATGTTTCACCACAATTCTCTCCATACCTTCTCTGCATTTAAGCTCCTTACCTTTTTTTTTTTTCCTTGCTACTACTTTCACCACCTGTGCTTAAGTAGATACTATGTAAATTATTATAATCTTATTAACTTTAAGTGGTCACGTCTGCAAACATGGGCACTGCTTTTGCCAATCAGCTTTCACTAATCTGCACACTAATATTGCTCTTGCTGTGCCTCGGGATTGACTGTCACGAGGTCAAAACTGTCACCTGAGCTAACATGGACCCCAAGAATCACATTCCTATTTCCCCTCTTCTGCTAAATTAGCATCGAGCTAACTCCCACCTACATGGAAAATAAGTGTCAAATCGTCATTTTTTTCATTTTTGAGATGTTTGTTGTATCACAAACGTTGCCCAAAGGTGGTGACCTCTCCAGCTTACGTGAGCAGTTGGTTGAAGAGAAAATATCAGATCCCACACCTTCATGACTCAACATCTTCTGCGTTCCTACCTGGTTTACAAATGAAGGGAGCCAAATTCAGCAGTTTCTTCCTTGTAACAAGCATCTCATCTTATTTTTGGTGCTTTATGTGGAAGAAAACAAAAACGATCTAAATCTGCACTTTGTCTACTTACTATTCCACTAATAAACTAAATCTATCAGGAACAAAAGCTCTTTTAGCTAGATTTAAATGGGCAAATTACTACTATTATCCTGAAGTTATTCAGCCAGCGCTTAGCTTGGTGTGCAGCGCACAAATAGCATCTATGTGCTAATTTATTTGTAAAGATTTTTCAATGGTTAAATGACAGTTTAAAACCATTTCAATATCCAGAATATTCTTTTGACAATAATTCTCTTGTGGTGACGTAAACATTACTGATACAGCAGTGATAGTGCTCTTTTGCAGCACAACTTTAAAATCTGAATTAGACCAGGTAAGTACTGATGCAGGTAAGCTATGCTTCAGTACAGGACAATAAAGGAAGTATTCCACCAGGTTGGGAAATTTATCTTTTGGGAAGAGAAAAGGAGTAAAACACATCATGCTTTATGGTCTCCGTACGCAAGATGCAGTCAAAGAAATGATTGCTTTTGTCAGTTATTTTTTTCAGAGTGCGTATAAAGGAAAACTAAATTAGATATTTAGATAACATTGAAAGGAAACTATGCTTACTAATATGGTACACAGGAGTTTCACCTACTTACCAAAGTGAAGATAAGAACTTTTTGTTCAACTTATAATGGAAACCTTCGTACTCAGACTTGAGTGATACTGGAAGAGTCATTTTAACTATTTTATTTCCATCAATGATTAAGAAATGTAAGCACCCCTGTTATACTGTGGAAATAATGATCAGAAATAAATAATAATAAAAAAAAAGCTGGCACTATAAAGCGTGTGTCACTTGTTGAAGGTTTAATATACCCCTTGCATTGGTCAACGTGCTAACATGTTTTACATTTTATAGAAGCATACAACATATTTATTAAGTAGATGTAATTGTTGGATATGTTTCAGTTACTGCAATATAAAACTGGTTTGTCAATTATTTACAAAATAGTTGTGTAAGTGTCCTTCATTTAGATTTCTATTTTAATCAGTGAAACTATGGAAATAATCCCACAATAATTCTATAAAGTTTCAATAGCACAATTTCAGTAATAATGTTTCAATACCTTCTTGTGCTTCAAAAAGAAGATGAAAGAACATAAGTAGATAAAATAGCTTCCTTTCTCAAGTATGAAACCCATCTTCTTAATTAATTTTCCTTTCTACTCCATACATTAAGAACATTTTTCCCTATCAAGTTACATTTTGATTTTGCATCTCCAAAGCAGAACAAATCCAGAATACCTACCTGAAAATGGGATTTATTAGATAGAAATCTGGCAATAATAATCCCTATTTTGGGGTGGAATAGCTTCCATGCAAACAACAAATTCATCCAAGTCATTAACACAACAGAAACACACATTGAAGAATTACAAATTATGCTACTACCTTTAAGATCAAGATTACTCACTGAACTTTTCGTTGAGGTCTGGTGGGACCCAACAGACCCTAGGCTGTGCAGGGAGCATGAGGCAGCACCGATGTGCTCCAGCCTCCTCTAAGAGGTTGCTGCCTCAATGGCTCTGGGGAAATTTTGAGTGTGGCTCAAACCTGGGTATCTGCCCACTGGCATAATATGAAAATATATGGGTGGGATTTTTAAATGCCCAAGTTTTTTTTCTTTTCTTTTTTTTTTTTTTTTTTTTTTTTTGGGGGGTGAGTGGGGTGGGGTGGTGAGGAGGGAGAGGTTTGGAGGGGTTATTAAAAATCTGTAGAAAAATTAGTCTACAATAAGGTATGCTGCTTGGCATTTGAGAAGAGTAGGATTTGTTACACTGTATTTTAACAAACTGGAAAGTTTCAAAATCTTGTGTGACCAAATCAATCAAACTCATGTGGTAGCAGTCCCTGAGCCATTTAAGTGCCTTAAAGCTTTCAGCAGCAGCTCTTTGCTGCAGGTACAGGCATGGCTGAAGTGAATACGTTTGTCTCCAAAAAGAGATGGAATTAAACCCAGCAGTCAATGTACAGTGCAAGCTTCAACATGAAGAAAAAAAAATGAAGAAGAAAAAGAAACACCTTTATTTTATCTGTATTTAAAATTTCTTCCTTCATCCAAAAAGCATATTTCAGTATCTTATTTATCTTATTACCATATGCTTGCAATTTCCACTCTCTGTAAAAGTCATCCTGAAAAACCAAAGGCAAATTTTTTGTGAACCACAGTTACAATAAAATAACCCCTTCCATGAAATGGTCTAAAAGCTTGGAGTGCTCCTGCTCCACCTCCCCACATCTGGCACACGCATCGGATTACAGGCCAGGAGGCAAATCGAAGAGACGGAAGGGAAGATAGTGGCTGCATCACAAATATAGAAGCGTGCCTTCTACAAGTCAGACTTTTTTTTCTGACTGCTGATGTGTTGAAGTGTGACAAATAAAACCAAACACGGGAGAAGTCTGCACACAGACAGGCAAACAACCCCCCTCTTTGATCAGTTCCCTGAAAGGCACTGGGTTACACGAAATATGCTTGGATGACTTCATAACCAGTTCTCTGTGCCAAAAGTGCAACCGGACTTCTGATTTTGTTAACTGACAAAGTTCACAGGAAAATGGCAATTGTTAGTCTCTAATTCACAAGACTCTTTCACTTTATCTAATCTGTGATTTCATGGACACAGAAGAAACACAAACCTGCCAAATGGTCTAAATGCCTTACTTTTTTTGTCAGATGAATAAACAGTTTATCCATTGGTCTTCTTGCTGTTTAAGTTTTGTAAACTCAAAACTCAAACGAGAAAATGCCTGCATTGAGAACAACAGGAGAACTGAATGAGTTTATTGGTAGTGCTGTTTCCCAGATCTCTCTCTGAAGTCGCACTTCCTCATCCCTTCATCCCCAAGTCAGCAGCAGAATGACATAAAACTTTCACCACGTCTTTAAGGCTTAGCAATAAATACCCTGCAGTCTGAATTATCAAAATTATTCAGAACGGTCAAATGATTTTTTTGTTCAAAACCAACTTGGCACAGTAGTCAGGAAATTAAGCCAAACAAGAACAACAAAAGTTGAATTCTTTTTGCTAAGCTAATTGATGGCTGTACCAAAATGAAACATGCAACTGCATATGCAAAACTTTCAAAGACGCACTGTGTTACAGTTACAAAGCGACTTCCCCTCTGTGCCCGGTGTAATATGATCGTAATTGCTGTGAAAGGGCGAGAGACTGACTATATGTTAAATCCTGCCATCTGTAGGTGCTTTACACAGTTCCATTTGCTGCTGCAGGTCAAAAGTTTACAGTATTTTCACTTGTTCATAACCAATCACAAGAGTCTTTGCTATGTGTAATCTTTGACCCACTCTCAAAGCAATTTTTGTGTTGTACAGTCATATGATTACACAAAAGAAAAAAACAACCCACACGTTTTATTAAGAATACACCTCTTGTTGGTTTGCTTAATAATTATTATTATTATTTCCATATTCAGTAAGCATATTGTATAGATATTGTTCTTCCCAGTGAACTCCCTTGGAGCACAGCAACTGTACTGTAAAACACTCCAGCATTTCTGGCTATTTGCAATTCGGAACCACATGCAAAATGTGGCCGGAAAGCATTTACTGTACCTGTAGTTTTAAAAGGAGGGCAAAGCAACTGCTCAGTTTGTCCTTATGAGGAGAAGAAGCTCTGTGGACATTTCAACTAATAATCACAGTGAAAACAAAATCTGTCTTTGAAAATTAAGATTTTCACAAGAGGATTCCCATGTATTTAACTTAAAAATTGAATATGCAAAAATAGATTGCATGAAGATATTTATGTTGGTGATATTATCATTATTAAAATATTTACATAAGTAGTCCCACGAGCAACAGAATTAATGAAGTCTCATCTCCCACAGATTTACAGCTCTTCGTTGGTTGATTTTGGTGTCTGGAACAGTGAAAGCTTTGAAAGAAACTTTTTCCCGCAGCTGGGACATTTATGAAAAGACTGTATTTACCCATTCCTAGGATTCCTAGGAGGCTACTAACAAGAGTATTTCATGCTATTTCCCTCTGTCAGGACACCTTTAGGTGCTCCCACCTATATTCAGCTACCTGTTTTCACAGAGCCTGTGGGTTCTGCATTTAGAGACCTCTACACTTTGCCAAAAGATGTAACCAAAATCACCAATGGCTTCAAAAGCCACTGAGGGGAGACGAAGGATCAACATGTATGCATGCACACAAGTGCATGGTATGACCTTATGAGTCTTGTTTCCATAGGAAATGAGGCTAAAAATAAATATGTGACCTTATTATAATTTCACAGAAAGCTAATTTAGATGGCCCAAACCAGACAGCTAGTTATAATAACTAGCCTTTAATTGCCTAAAAGAAGCATCACAATATTTAAATGCACCTATAGTGGATTTTTCTAGACAGTTTTCAAAGGAAAACAGACAGAGCGCATATATATTCTAATAGGAGATAAACATAGAGATACATTTTCAAGGACATTTATTTAACTGTAGCCTATGAATTGTGATAGATTTGTGATCCTTTAATTTTTTCTTGTAATTGAGTATTTATGCAAGTGCATTCTACCTCCAAGGACAAACTAAAGTCAACACTCATGAATAGCTGTGTCATGTTTAACTCTTACATGATAAACCCTTCGTAAATGTAACAGAGAACAAAAGCAAGCCCTTGCCACTGAAAATATCAATTAATATATAACAGTAAATAATCAATAACATTAAATCATTTCTAAGTCCATTTCAGTCCATAAGCTAAAATATGTTCACATTCAAAGTTCAAATTGTTATGAAATCACAATCACTTACTTAAAATAAAACAGAACAAAACCAAACAAACAAAAGAATAAAAATTACCCCATATAAATAAGCCAAAATAGAATCTAAGGCCAAAATGGTCTATCTTACCTCTTGTATAGCAAAGACCACAGGATTTTACATAGCAACTCCTAAAGCAAGGCTGATATGCTGGCATCCATCAGCTAATTTTACTGCTTTTGTGCTTTGTTACCAACAATCTACTCAATTCAGAAATGACCACGTCTGGACATATACATAGGATCAAAAGCAAAATTCACTAAGTATGTGCTTCTAAATCAGTGTCTGCACTTGGAGATACTTACATGGCTCCGTACTGCAAATACACTCAGAAAAAAGTTGTTCAATTCTCAACAATCATCATTCCCATCTAAAATCTTTAACTTCTAGACAAGGTAGATCTTTAATCTATTTGTGTACTTAATACTTAAATAAATCTCCATGTCCTCAAAAGTTTGCTGAGATTTTTGTCATTTTTTGTCCCTTATTAACAAGAATGACAGAATATTAATTTAAAATTTTGCATAAACAGAATTTTAAAGTTTCACTACTTCTACCGAACTCTGTAATTTTTCTTACTGTAGGAAGATGAAAGAACTCTATCTAAAATAGAAAAGAGAATTGAAAGAAAAATGGAAAGCTCTTATGATCAAAAGTTGGGAGAAGCCCTGAGAACACAACTTAATTACTGAAGAGAAGAACTAAAACATTGCAGTAAAAAATATACAAGAATATTGCTAGGTAGGAGTCTCACCAGAGTAAAAATACACAAGATCTGAACCCAAGTAGTTACACATCCTTTCAAAAGGGACATCTCTTCACTGTAAAATACTATCCATCACGTTATACGCTATTTTCATGAGCTGAGTATTCTCAGTCAACAGCTGACAATGTTTCTCTGTTCAACAGGACACAGAAAAAGCTACTGGCATTGTTGCATTTCTCCTAGACCACCTATCCTCCTTTCCCCCTTTCCCCTCCACCCCCCCCCCCCAAAAAAAAAAAAAAAAGTACAATAAAAATCAATGTTTTAAGGCAATGAAACAGAGATACCCAACTGGAAAAATGCCGGCAGATGTTATTTTATATAAAAATAATAAATTATAAAATAATCAACATTAGATTACATTAGACATAATCTATAATCTATTAGACACTATACAAAAATATATGTGATTTTATATATTATATACCTAAATATGAAAGAATAAATAAAATATGCACACATGCACATATAGCACTCTGTCATATGCTATGGGTTGGTGTCACCTATGACCCAGGCTAGGAACAAGCAAATAGTCTTTCATCCAGAAGCAAAAATCTGAGAACAGCAAGATAGCTGATGTTTAGAGGAAATCCACTCAACTTATCAGCAGAATGGGCAAAGAACAACGGGAAAAACCCTGGTACAAAGAAAGCCAGATGACAGAACTAATTACTAAGAACAGAAACGTGAAGGCTGAAGGTACTCAAAGGTACATACATGTCTGAACAAATGGCAATTTTTCACCCTGGCAGAAAAGTCTGATCAGGAGCAAAACTCAAATAACTGCAACAGAAGACAAGAACAAAGGAGAGAAGCTGATAAGATGAGAAATCTGAGTTCAACCCCAAGATGATCCAGTAGCATGGAAATGCTGTGTAGCCATTTCATCTGAGTTTGCACACCATTTCTAATTTTTCTACAATTAAAAAGCAATTTTAGAAAGTTCACAGCAAGAGAGCATGAGTTTATACTAGTCTTTGAATTACTGGGGAAATGTGAAGAGTTCAATACTAATCTTCACAGTTTGGTTAGCTGACCTGCATAGGCCCCATTCTTGTCAAGGAGAAACAGCCTATCCCCAGGAAACAGATCCTTCATGACAGAAACCATACAGGAGCCTGATGAGGCTCAACGGGATTTACAAGTACCTGGATTTCACGTGGGTCCACAGAGCACCAACAAGGGGGAATTGCAATGCTGGAGAATTGGTGTTTCTATTCAAGTTAATTAAAGAACAATTCTGCAAAGAATACTAGAGGCTAGAGGAATTGCAATAACTCTCTAAAGCAGTGCATATGACTCTCTGTCTGTTTTTGAATTAAGCAATATAGATTATTTAAATAGACATACACAGCAGTAACTTAAAGATTTTTCTACCATCAGATGAAAGAGATAAACGCAGCAAAACTAGTGTCTTCTTTGTACGTGACTTTCCTGTTATTTCATTTTTACTTAAATCATCTTCATTACTATAAGACCCTAAAGGTTCCCTACTAAGTGTGAAAATTCTTAAAAGTCAATATGAAAAATGAAGAATTTAAAGAAAATATAAATAATATAAAATCTGAAATCTTCATTTAGTATTTAATCTTACGATAATCAGATTACACACCCAAGCATGGAGATAATTGTTAGCGAGGATCTTGTTTGGGTTGACCTGCTTATATTAAGTAAGTATTCAGTGCTCTCATGTAATGACTATGTGTATTATCTCAGAATAATAAAATCTTTATAGGCTATGACAGCATACCAATTAAGAGCACATATGCAATAATATATTTTTATCATTATTATTTCATATACATATATATATATATACAGAGCTTTCCAGCTTCTTATGATCTTTTCAGGTTTAATAGTTACTGTCTGAAATCAATTTTGAAATTCTCCTAAAAGCCAATATAAAACCATAGTATCAAAGCCTCCTCAGGAAGTACTATTTGACTTCTCAAATGACAATCAGAAGTTTGAAACTGAATTACTTCATATGCAAAAAAGAGACTTTTTATATACCATTATAGTGTTTTTAATGAACAGTGTTGAAGGATGTGTTGTTTTTTTTTTTATTAAAAGAAGTCATTTTTCATGAGGGCTTTGCAATTATATATTGGTGGTTGGATACAGATCCTCCCACCACCTAATTCTCACTGACCTCTCCTCCAAGCCCTCGCAGCAGTACATAGCAGACCAACCTGTACATGCCACAAGCACCTGTCCTAGAAATATTGCCAAGATGTCATCAACGAAATGAGACTGAACCACAAGAGGAGGAAAGATCTTCTAGTGGGATCCTTCCACTTCACCTTCTCCATTCCCCTGGTGGCAGCCCTCTAACCTGGACTGTGGCAAGTCCTGAATAATGTCCAGCTGCTGGGCAGCACCTGCTCCTTCAGAGCTGCTCACTATCTCCTTTGGCAAAAAGCAGAGATGCAAACTCCCTGTAGGCTGGTTTTGGCCCACAGACCACCCTTTGGACCCTACTACTCTACAAAATTAGAGCAACCCATTCATTTAATCAACCTGACCAGCCCTACTGTCTTCTTTTACAACACAACCCATTCCAATCCCTTAATTCAATGATAAAACACAGCACAACGTGAGCACATTTCATCACCTGGGCTTGGGTTGGGAACTGAGCCATTGAGGAAACTACAGCCATGTCATGCTAAGCAAAGAAACATGAGTAACTCTTGCAAGTGCCTAAGATAAGGCTCTTCTGAATGAATGATGATAATGTTATATTAATGTTATAATAAATTATTACCTACACACAGATACTGAGTATGGAGAAGCTCAAGTTTAAGCTGTGCAACCATTCCCCTTCAGAGCAGGAGCTATATGTTCTCTTAAAATATTGGAAGACAAGAATAGGAAGGAATCCTTTACACAATTAAATATGTTATAACCCTTACTGTGTCTAAAAGATTCCAATTTGTGTTTAGAATGAAAGGAACACCTCAATATATCACACAACTGCTTTTTTTTTTTTTTTTCCCACAGGACACAATGCAGTTCTTACTTCCCTTGGTCTTCCCTTGTCTCCCCCATTAAATTACAGCCAAAGATTCTGGGAAGCTTCAAGCAGAACTCTGTCCTGATTTCTGTTTCCTTCACAATTGTTAGATGTAACCTTCCATTTTATGCAGAGGCTGTCAAGACTTCTTTCGCTTTTAAAATTCCATTCAGAGAGATAAATCAAGGCCCTCTTCCATCGATGCATCACGTCTGGTTGTTCCAGCGACAACAAAATGGGTTAGCCATCCTCTCCCGAAGAATGGAAAACCTTGGGTAGTGCTGTATGAAACAGTCCTTAAATCAAGTCAAAGATGGTCACTATAAATGTATGATACTTCACAAGGCCTTGAGAGAGCACTCTCCACTATTTATCTAATGAGAAGGGGAAAGGGAAGGTTTCTTTGCCATCGTATTATGTTTAGGACAGAGTAATACTTGTTGAGCTCTGCCTGAGGGTTTCTTACAGGGCTATGTAAAATGTTGTGCCACCTCTCACATGAAGAAAAGCCTCTCCAAGACTGTCAGAACAAAAAATGTCCACTGGTGATCTTTGTATGTGGTGGGAACCTCACCTTCAGCAACCAAACAGAGCTTCCTCAAAGAAGCTCTCCTGGAGAGAGCTGCCTGTTCCTGGACAGGCTCCTTGCCAGTTTTCCCAGTGAGCAGAGTAAGCAGGGAAAATTCAGGAGGTATTTGCTGCTGAAGTGCCTGATATCAGCAGAGGCAGAGAAGTGATGACAGGCCCTTTCTGGATGAGAAGTTAGAGCTCTCTTCAAAGGCCCCAAACAGCCTAAAACATATTTGAAATGACCTGTGTGTGTACAGGAGCAGCAGAAGAACTCTTTCTTACTCTCTGTACTTGCTGTGCTTTTCTGCCATACCCAGTGCACGAGCAGAGTCAAAGGCAGGATGGGTGAATTAACTCAGAAAAAAAAAAGCTGTCCAAAAAAGCTGAGCAATCAGTCCTCAAAAAATTAATGATAAAAGACTTTGAATAAAGCCAATTTGTAATGGAATGTAAGAAGGGAAGTCCCTGAAGAGAGAAACTGTCTACCAGCTCTGCAGCAGGTTTTGCTGCCCCATGCAGTTTAGCGTGGCGAGGAGCCAACTTGGCAGGGTGCTCCCTTCCACACGGAGCCTGGACGCACGCCAGGCACACTCGCAGGTCTCGGCGCCGCTGCCAAGCTCGAGGGGCGATCGAAGCTCCCGCTTTGTGAATCTGCAGGCCTGGTTATGGCCAAGAATATTTGGGTTTTAAAAATGTTCTTAAGTAAGTCGAGTTCCCTCTGTTTATACAGAGACTGAACATGTGAAATAGAATACTTAACCCAGCTAGAGAAAATGAGCCACAGATTGTTAATTATATGGCTATTTGCACTTTGACTGGAAGAGGAAGTAAGCTGGTTATAACTACTTTGGGCTTTACTCCGGCAACTGCATTGAAACCACATTTATGACAGCTGAAACTATGCAATTTATATAATGTGGGCACTTCCTGTTTTTGAAACGAGTACTCCACTACTATTACTTAGCTCATGGTAATGTTTCTGGAACTGGAATGTAGCAAATGTGTGCACTTTTGAAGACCGGTCTTAAGATCTTAGTTTCCTATTTTTAAATGCGTAGATTAAAATGCATATATTGGACTGCTGCTGTCAAGCATCTCTATTTCTAGGACCTAAGCATATTCCTTGGGCATCAGGAAGCACATATGCTTTCCACGTGTGAGCCCGAAACGCCCAGCTGTCACCCAGGGCATGCTCAGTTCCCGGTGACGTGGTCACAGTCCCTCTCGGGCACTTTGCCTTCCACCAAGCAGGCAGCCTGCGCTCTGATTTACACCCACTGGCAGACCTACCTTTTTCCACTCAACGTGGAATATCTCAAGTAATTTGGAATAGCAGCTTTGTTATTCTGAACGGTACAGTATTAATTCTTAATTGTGGCAAGGATATGTTCAGTTTTATAAACACTGAGCATGCGGAATAACACAGTCCTTACAGCATAAATAATAATAAAAAAAAATCATTATTTCACCAGAAGGTAATTTTGAAAGCACCATTTAATAACCTTAATAAGCAACAGGATGTTTCCTATGTCTTTTCTTTTACTCAGATTATTTAAATGGATCTCACAAACCAAACTTCTGCAATGAACGCAGTTAGATAAATCAGCATTCTGCTTTTCCACTGACAAGTATTTTCCTAACAGATTATAGCGGGAAGGCATCTATAGACAGATCAATTAAAAATCAAATGCATATTGATAAATTCCTGATGATAAGCTGCGATGACAATCTTTACTTACAAAAAAAAAGAGGGGAGGGAGGTTACAGAGGGGGATTTAGTTTACAATATATTGCTTCAGGTTTATTTCCTGACATAAAGCTTGAGATTCAAGCATCTTCTATAAATGTATTTACAGTGTAGATCACCAAAAGCCTTAATACAGAGAAAGCCAGCATTTCTATTACCTTTAAATGCTTTGCTGTCCAAGATCACAGCCTGTTACATCTGACCATTGGATCCAATCCTGTAACTAAAGTTTTGCAGTGCTAACAGAGAGTGAACTATTGCAGACCTCTACATCTCAGACTGTAAGAAGATTAAATAAAGGTTCAATTGAGAAGTTCTTATGCAAAAAAAACTCCAACCAAAAGAAACACTGAAGCTAAAACTTCAAATTCTGTTACACCTGATGTAATAAATTCTCTTTACTTAGCTTTCAAAGTAAACATGGTGAAAGGTTTAACTTGTGCACTTCTTTGAAAACACTTCTCTCGGTCATCTCCTTCCTGCCTCGGTTGTAGGCATGGCTTTGAAAGGGCCCACAAGCCCATTTGCCACCAAGAGGCTGGTCCCACTGCCCCCTCTCCCAAGCAATCTTCAGCACAGACACTGGTCCAGCCCTATGGTTAGCAAGTTCAAGGACCGACAAGCCAGCCAACTAACCCAACCAAACATGTGGTTAGCTGACCGCTATTTCAGGTCCCTGAGCCAACTCACTCATGAGCTGCGGCGGCAGCAGCACTGGCACGAGGAAGATGGGGCAATACGTCAGCTGGAAGGCTGCAACCACTCTTTGGGAAGCCATTAGACCAAGGTTAGCTTCTAGGACACCACAGCAGTGACATCCTCACAGGAACTGACCCTGTGTTGAGCCTCTACCCTCCAAACAAGGGAGGACAAAGACAAATCCAGTTCTCAGGGTGCAGTCTAAGGTCTCCAATTACCTTAAGAGCATCACTGAACTAAAGACTCAAACTCAATGCCTCAAATCTTCTTTTTTTTTTTTTTTTTTTTTTTTAAAAAAAAAAAAAAAAACTTTCTTACTTTTTTTTTTTCTTGGACTGGAACTTACTGTTTCTACATGGAAGCACTCATGTCCAAAGCTTCACAATCTTATCCCCCCAAATACTGTGTGTATTTCTAACACGGAAAAAAAAGGAAAAAAAAAGAAAGAAAGAAAAGAAGAAAAAAAACTTCATGAAAGCAGCCCAGATTAGCTAAACGATACATCATAGTGGAACAATTCTACTGTTAAAGATTATGCAGATGTTATGATGGAGGCAAAGAAAGACTTTCTTTAGCTACAGCACAGCTGCTACAAACAACTTCAAAAAGACTTGGCACAGGACTTCAGCCACAAAACTTCCCCCTCGCTTCATTTCATGCATGTCATCTGAAACTACAGCAAGCTGCACCAAGGACAAAGCTAACACAAGGGGAGTTTAGAACATCTTATCAGTAGGGCAGTTCCTTGCACTGCCAATACTCAAATGCACCTTCACAAAACTCAGCTATACTGCTCCATTCCTTCTCAATTTAGCAATCTGTTATGAAAAAGAAGAGAAAAAGAAGAAAAAAGAAAACCAAAACAAAACACAACACAACATTAATGGTACGGCAGACTGCTGTATCTCTTATTTATACTTGCATTACCTTCTACTTCAGGGATGACAACCACATATATTAAATCTTCAAAAAATAGCCAAAATACATATATTTTAATTATCCATTGAAGTAAAATTAGAAAGTGCTATCAGTTTCAGTTCACATTCTTCATTACCTATACACTGAGCTACTCTGAACCAACAAGGACCCAGACCATGCAGCTGACTATAACAGCTTACAATCACGTTGAATGTTTGTTTAATGCAAGTCTTGCATTTTCTACAACACGTAAGCACCACAAAGAAATTGTATATTCATTGTCTAAATTCCAACTTCAGCTTTTATTTTTAAATCCTGAACAAAAAATGTGTCAAAACATTACTACCCAAAAAGAACCAGCATTGATTTTTTTATATTTAACAGTAAAGCACAAACAATTTAATTTTGTATTAACATTATACTTAGTTGTGATTTCATTTCATTGATTACATTGGTAGGAAACATACCTAAGAAAACTACTTTAAGATGTGTGCATGTGCATGACATTAAATTAATGCATTTCTGATGCATATGAACAGAATCTTAGAAACTATATTAAAATGTTGCCTTTTTCTTATTTTATTAATTCATAGCATGTCAGCTCTTTGACATTTAAGACCCTCTCAGCTTCTATCACACGAGGTCATAAACTGATTTGTCATTTCTTCCTACAACTGTGAAGTCACATTCAAAAAATTAATATAAATGACAAAATAGTAGGAGCAACTAGAATACTGTTAACATACAAACTTTCTAAGTAAAACAGAGCAGAAAAATCTACAGAAACAAGGAAACATGGACACAAATTTACTGTTTTTTTTTAATAGCTCGATTACTTTGTTTCTAAGAACTTGATAAAAAGTTAGAAACCCATGGTCTTATAAAGAGTATTAGTAATGTTGATTAAAAACAACAGTGAAGAAAACTCATTAAAACAAAGGTAAAACTTGAAATACTAGAAATACTAACTGTGGAATTACTATATTCATGAAAACATATCACTTCAAAATGACCTACTTTAATAATAATAAAAAAAAAATGAAAGAATATGGCCACTAAACCCCAACCTCTACCAGCTTTATAAGGCACCATCTACTTCTCAGAATTAGGAACAGACTCATGAAACTGAACCAATTTGTTCAACAGATGTTTCAGTTAACCCAAAGGAATTTTTACTTTTCTCTTGTAGAAATAAAGAGCCGTGAATAAAATTCCACTGTTATTAGCAGCTTTCAAAATATATTAGCTCAAAATCAGCTTCCATCCCCATTATTTCCTCCACCTAAACAGAGAACATTTTCCATGCCGGCCGAGACGTGTCACTGAAATAAAGTAGGCGCATTGATAACGCAGCTTCCCCTCCCACCCCATTTCATGGCACACACAGGAACGGTACAGTTTTTATTTTGCTTGGCATTCCTCTCTCCGCGTTAGCCGATAATCCTCCCCACATAGCCGTGCCAACGTGGTGCCCCGCGGCTCCCCTGCTGCTCCGGCCCCCTGCCTTCCTCCAGCAGCCGCCGTGCGCTGGGCGAGCGTTTTGTAATAGGCACTGTTGCATCAGTCTAATTGCAACATCATTCCCAATGCTCTAGGTAAGGCAAATAATTTCATTTTCAGCTTCTGCTTGTAAAACGCGGATCGCTTCAACCTCTCCCCCTCCTTTTTTTGTTGTTTATGTTTTAAATGCTGGGATTTACAGAAACGCTTGCACTGCAGGGCAGCAGTGAGACAAAAATATCTCAGGTTTTCTTAGAAAGCAGCACTTGGAAATCCTGCTCTGTGCCTGAAGCACTGCTGCAGCCTTCCACAGAGCCAGATGCAGTGGATCCCCCATGAGCAGGCTAGAAGGGGAATGCACATTCTAACTCTGTGTATTTAATGTAATATTTAGCTACTATTAAAGCTTCATGGCTTTTACTGTCTCCCTCTTCTGTAATAGAGAGTAACAGCTTATCTGGCAAGCATGCTCACTATGTTTCTAGGCACCAAAGACACGCTCTTGGTTAATTCATAAAATCTGATCTAATGTTAGATATTTTGCATTCAGGTTAGCTAAGTTAAAACAATATTTAGCCTAACCATGCCTTGGCCAAAAATTCACTGCTATCTAGTGATTACAACATTATTGTAGCTGGCTATGGACATCACACTGGGAAAATACAAATCCTGAGGCTGAAGAAATGCAGCTGAAATTCTGACCTCAAGCCATTCTGATAGTGGGTATTACAAACACTGTGTACTTTGTATCTGATACAATAACCAGGCACAAGAGGCATGTGCCTGGGATGAACGATGAATTTACTTGTCATTTCAGCTTTGTGCACACACATTATTGGAGCTGACAGCATCAAAAAATGCCCTGCTTCTTATACCCCAAATCATACTACATGATATGAACATCCAGACTAAAATCCGTCTGTAAAGGCAAGCACTGACAGGAGGAAATGTCACAAGTAAGTTTCAGAGAAACTTGAGCTTTGCCTTTGTTTGCTTATGTGGCATGGCACACACCGCGGTCGTGTCACCCAATTCCCACAGCATCTCTGCTTTTTGCTCAGTGTACAGAAGTACCGCGAATCAAAACAGCGATCTGTTTTCCTCTTGGTGTTTGCCGTACGGTCTGATTCCATATTTACTGCAAGCTATTCAAACTTTTTTTCGGAAGACGGAACAAGTAATTTCTTTGTGAATTCAGTGGTGCAACCAGGCACTCGACAAACATAATGGTTACTCTTACTGTTACTCCGTCACTCCTAACTTAGAATAACGCTGTTAGTCCTAACTTCCTAACCAGAGCAGAGACAACTTTAAGGTCAAAATGATTCACCAACTCCGAAGACAACTTTGTCTCCAGCTTGGCACAACTCAGACCTCATTTTTTCGCAGTACTTAGCATTACAGTGTGCTTTATATAGCACTTTCGAACCTCAGCCCCCGCTGCCTCACTCGCAGCTATCAGTGCTCAGCGCTTTTCCAGATCAGATCCGAAGATCTCAAGTCACCCACAAGAAAGCCAGACACACAAAGACAGGAGAAAAGGCCGGATTAAGCAACTTACCTAGCATCACAGCCAGGAAGAGAGTCCCGTTCCCCAGGGCAGCGTGCAGCTGCGCAGAGCATCAGCACAGCCCCTGCTCGCCGCACGAGTCCCAGCTTCTGTTGTCACTGAGGCAGGGCTACTATGGAGAACTGCCTTTGCCACTGCATGCAGCAGGTTCATTCCCAGAGCAGGTCCATCCTGTGCATGCAACGAAGCAGGGATCCTGTGGAAAAAAACAGGATGTCACCACATGGGCAAAAACATCCAGTTGTAATGCTCACAAGGGGCCAAACTAAGGAGCTTTGCAAAGACACGCTCACAGCATATTTTGACTTGGACACTACTTTCACCACTTCTGGCAAAACCAAACTAAGACAGCAGAAATTGTCAGTGTGAGGGTGGCACACAGATACAAGGCGCAAGGTATCAAGGTGGCACAAGGTAGCAGAGGAGTTGCAATCTTTATGTGTACCGTGCAGCTCTTGTGGTAAAGGAGTAAATGAGCAATGGTTAGCATAGGCAAAGCAATCTTCCCTCAGGGGACTAGCAATGGTGGTCGGCATATTCCCAAGGAGCTTCTACAGAAACCAAAAGTATTTATAGATATTCCAAAATTTTTACAGAAAAGGCATTTTCAGAGCTCCTCTGCCTCTTTTCCTCAAGCCCATTTCCTTTGGCCCGTGTTGATTCAAGTCCCAGCCTGTCTTCAGTCCTACCTTCAGGGTCTGGGTCTCTTCAAACCCCCAGTCCCTCATACTTTTCACCCCTCCTTGCTCTGTCATTCCCAGAGGTGGCTGGCAGTGCCATGCTCTGCCCTTGCCTACCCGTGCTTTGTCCCTCCTCCACTCCCTGACAGACAGTCATACTGACTTGTACCCTTGCCCACAGCTCTCTTTTCCACCCCATCACCCACTTTTCCATCAGGTCTCCCACTGCCTCCTGGATTCAGTTTCTCAGTCCCTCTGCTCATCAGTTCTTGTGACCCTGTGTCTTATTATGTCCCACTCCCCTTTGACAGTCTGCTTCTTTCTTTCAGCTCAGATTTAACCATTTTAGCCAAAGTTCCAAACCTGCTGCCCATAAAAACACTACGGGGGACCACAGTGGCAGAGGAGAGCCTCCCCGGGGGAAGACAGAGCAAGGATAAGGAAAAGACAGGGCCCTCACACCCTGGGCCTGTCTCCCTGTTCACTGATGGGGTTATTTTGGGGCTGGGACCACAGTGTAGCTCTGCTCCTGGCTCTTGGGCACTGTGGTACCAGGTTTGTCCTCCAGCCCAGCCTCTGTTCAGCTTCCAACCTCCCTGCCCAGCCTGCACAGCTTGCTCTCCCTTACCCCAGTTTTATCAATCTTCCACCCCCCAGCTGAGCTTTCATGTCTCCAAATCAAGCAGTTTATCTTCTGAAGTTGCTTGAGGAGAAATAATTGAGAATAAGAGAAGCAGGATTTTCTGCTCTCAGTTACAATGGCCAGTGGCATTCATTACCACCTGCTGAGAAGCTTGCCCAGGTGTATTTTAGCCAGTTCTTAGTGATGGGACATGTGCAATCCTTGCAGCATTAGAAGATGTGCAAATTTGCTCAGCAAGAAGGAAAACGCTGTCAATTGCAGCCATACAGCTCTAATGCGCTCAAGACGGCACGAGAGAACTGTGATTTCTTTAAAAGCTTATAGTTTGGTTAGATCTGAGATTCTCACAGTGCTGACAAAGGCAAAGCTGTGACTCATAAGCCACTCTTCTTCCCCCAAAGCCTATCACCAGCATTTTCTGCACTACCATGCAATTTCTAGTTTCTGCTTCAAAGGGAGGGACGTGAGCATTTGCAAAACAAAAAGGTTATTTTTAAGGAAAAACACGTAAGAAATAGCTACTTTTCCATGCATTCTTATAAATAGCTAAATAATTTTGGTGGGGGGAAAAAAAAAAGAAAAAAAAATAAGTTAGAGGCAGCTACCCAGCTTCAAACATTTCAACCCCAAAAGCTAATGTTTTGCGACGTTCTAATAAATAAATAACTGAATCCAGCATCCTATAAAGGAAAACATCAGGCAGCTTTCCTTATTGCAATTCCTGGCACTTCCCTTTCAGCCCTTAGTAGCACAGGTCATTCAGCTCACTAAACCAAGAGCTACATGAATATGAAAATCTGAGATCAGTGGTCAAGTTGCAAACGAGCTGCTGAGCTCGGGCAGTGCCTAGGAGAACACCACGGAAGCCTCACTTGTCTTCACCACCAGTCCTGTTGCATGCCTACAAGCAATGTGCAAGCACAGTACGGGCAGGCGGCCACAAGCAATCAAGCCAGTGTTTCTTAGCTGTGAGCATTTCTATTCCAGTTACCAATGCTTAGCTGAAAAGCTATAACTGCACAACAAACACTTCTAGGCCACAAAGACCTGAAGTAAAATGGCATAGCTCAAATCATGACGAGGGGCACACAGATCTAATAAAGATAATTTAAGCCAACCCATTTTGCTTCCCATTTGCACTGAATCAGAGCAGCCAGGTATCAGCTGCAAAGTCTCAGATGTGGAAGGGCAGTGCTATTGCTTGTGATCATCTGCCCCTGCCTGGAGGGGAAATAATCTTGTATGAAACTTGGGTTAACTTTTTCTTTCCTTTTCTCTATTTAGCAGTTATTTATGTTAACATAAGAGAAAAACAATACAGAACTCAATGTCATTACATGTATGGTTAAGAAAAATACAGAAAGGGAAAAACCTCAAAATGGACAACACATTTCTTTTACAGTGAAATCCAATTTACGGACTCTTTTTTTTTTTTTTACTGAGCTCTTATGAGCAAACAAGACAACATTTTCATGACGGTTCTTGTAAATACGTCTGTATAAACATGATCCAGAAGAGCAGAACAAGAAAACAGAGAAACAAAGTGTCACATGTTCACAGCTGCATGCAAATTATACCACAGACTAAATGCACCACAACAGTTATTTTTCAATAAGAAATAATTATTTCCAAGGAATGAATGACTATTCCTGTGAGATTGTATTTAGTCTAGAGACATCTGATGTACCTAATTTTCAAAAAGCACTTTCTAACTCTGGAAAAAAAAAAAAAAAAAAAAAAAAGAAAGGAAAGGAAAAAAAAAAAAAAGTGACCTACATGCATTAAACATCAGTGTGTAAAATCATAATGAAGCATTAAACGCTTGTTTTCATTTGGATAAATGATTAATAAATACTTTTATTATATCTTAAGTTTAATTTAAGTAATGCAACTGGCTATTGAGCATCCATAATAGCTAGGTTTTTCTTTAAAGGACAAAATAATTATCTGATCACTAGTTATAGTTAAGATGAAAAATATAATTAGGTTGAATTAAATTGCAGTGCTTCAAAGTACAATCATGGAAACTACATAAACTTCTTCCTAGAAAAGAAATCAGAATTTTGTGCACTGTTTCATTTGGCAGAACATATTGCTTGTCAGTAAAGGACTTTTTTCACTGAAGAGAAAGGAAAAGAAAGCACTTCCATTCATACAACCCTGCTCAACTGATTAGAAGTATCAGGCACTGGTAGTTGTCTCTCTGCTGTAAGCAATCAAAGCTGACTTAGATCCTACAGACCACTATAGAGTGTTCCTAAACACTCCTCTGAAATCCAGCAGACCTCCAAAAAAATGGTATCTGTTTGTTTAACATAAACCAACCTAATTATTTTGTCATTGAAATCAATATTTATGGGCTAAAACAGTAAATCAAGTAGGAAAGCTTTAATGTAAAACAAATCATAAAACACTGATAAAGGAAATGCTTGAAAAGGCTCTAGAACTGCAGGTATTTATATAAGATTTGTGAATATATAAACACTTGGCTATATACGTCAAGAAAAAGGTGAAGCTCAGTGCAGTGAACTAATCATCAAGAAGACTGATCTTCCTTAGCCAGCTGGCTAAAGTATAGTAGTGAACATCTAGCCCTGGAGCCAAGATTTATCCAAGACCATTCATTCATTTTAAGGTAAAACTATTTTTTAAAAAAAACCTTTTTTTTCTTCCTTTTCTTTCAGAATTTAAAGTACAAGTTATTTCCTGAAAACCTTCATAAGTTCTCTCTTACCAATTACCACAAAAGCCACATTGCAATGCAAATAGTGTATTTGTTACGATCAACTTACTGGCATCATTTGATGAGGGATTATTCTCCATGTGGCAGAATGAATTATATTAAGTTTGTTCAGGAAAACTGTTCTTCAAATCTTAAGAAACAGTATCCTACAGCGTTAGAACTTTCATTCAACAAAAATCTCCAAATTACATTTTCCCTTTTAATTTCAGGAGGTATCTAAAACAAATTTACAAACAAAAATTGTCATATCCTAAATAAATACTGCTGCATTAGCCTCAGCACAAAAACTGCTTCATGCATTGATCAACAAGTATGCTATAGTTTAAATTTTATTTCAATCTGTTCAAATAACATGACACTATACGTTCAGTATAAAAAATTCTGGTTCTTATGCAAATAAGCAGGCTCCCAGATTAAGGTTGCTACTCCACAATACGTTGCATGCAACTGCTCACAGCTTGTCCTCACACTGAAAAGTAGATTAAAATGGAACAGCAACATTATACCTGTATACCATTGATTTTATTGACTTAGCTCATATTAGTTTAATAATAATATTAATAATATCTGAAGAAACGTAAGTCACCAATACTAATAACAGCAGCTAAAACTTCCTACTAATGTGGCACACTGTCCATAATTTCATGGCTCAGCGTCATATGAGAGGAAGCAAGTGTCTTGCAAGCCTCATCTGACACAGGAAGCACCCACACCACCAATCCTCTGCTGCTACCTGCATCTCATGCACCATCACAGTGATTTTGAGGCAATTTAGCTTCAGTTAAAAATTTCTAATGTCACTCGCTTCTTCCATTCCTTACCAAGCATCTAGGGAAACACAGGGTGCAAAATGAGACAAAGTATCATTGCTTTATGGACATCAACTTATATCCCCCATTGATTTTCTTAGGATTTACAGCAATTGCAGGCACTGCTCTTGCTGTCTAAGGGTGTTAGTTGGTCATCATTTCATAAACGCTTCTTTTAGACCAATATTTAATTAAGCTCACCTCACTTTATGTACTCTACAAGACGATTTGTTTTTCTTACGCCATGAATTACAGTGCCAAAAATGTCTACAGAGCAAATAGTAAAGGGTATATAGTAGTATGTTATCCATATGGTATCAACTACAATCAATCTACTTATAGCCTGTTAAGTTTCCAAAAGAATGCATTTGAGTTTCAGATCTGTGACAAATTTAAGTTATATACTTACGTGTGATTCAACATTTTTTAAATTAAATCAGAGTCATATTAACAAGACTGAGTAACAGCACAGATACAAGTATATCTTGCATAGAAAACTCAACAGAAAGTGCTTAGAACAGATGCAGACACACCTGTAATATTTACTGGCTCTTACAATATCTCTCAGAGTGAAGATGACTCCTGGCATATATTTTGCAGTTCTGTACCAAAGCAAACCTTTTAAAGTTTTCCCCCTCCTATTGCAGTGTCTTGCAACAAGAATGCTCTGTGTGACTTTTTTTCTTTTTGTCATGCCTTTTACTGCTATAGGGACTTGTTATAATTTTTAAACTATGCTTTTGTTTTCACCTAGGTAATTTTCAGAAATCGAGAAAGACACAAGAAAATCCTCCAAAGGACAGAGAATTAAAAAATAAAAAAGGAGAACCGTGAAGTTTTATTGCTCCTAACCACATAAAAATGCACGTCACGTATAGGTTTCTTAATGAAACTGCCCATTAAACTCTATTACAATATTTGTGCCTAATTTGTGAGACTTTGCAATTGAAATGTCAGTTTTTTTTATAGTGTGCTTAGCTCCAGAAATTTTAAGTTTTGAGCCTGAAAGATACGAGTAGAAGCAGAAAGTATCTTCTAACAACATAAGCAATCGTGGTAGTCTGCCAGAACTGTATCATACACCATAAATATAAATGCCTACATTTCACTGGGTTATACCAATAGCCAGTGAGAAAATTGAGAAGTAACAGTTTAGTATTAACAACCCCAAAACTTAGGGAATGACCTAGTGATGGAACTTGTTTGGCATGGGTCATTGTGGAAAGAACAAAGAAAGCCCCCCATTCAGCCAGTGGCCAGAGAAAGCCCCATCCTGAACCTGTAGCGTCTCAGGTACCTCTGTCATCTCTAGTCAGTAGATGCTCCATGGACACCATGTACTTCATACAACTCAAACTGGGCAGTGCAGCAGTTATGGAAGTTTTTTGTAAGACCTTCAGCAAAAAGGAAAAAACAACAACACTAAGCATTTTGGTTCAAATTGAGCTGCCTGGTTTCTATTATTTTTTTGATTTGTTTCCAAGTCTTTTTTTTTTTTTTCTTCTTTAAACCAACTCACCCGCAACTTACTATGGAACCTAGATTTATTAAACAAAGACAAAAAGAAAACAAACAAAAAACCAACCAACCAACTACAAAAAATGTTACTTTACCACATAACATTCCCAAATGTGAAATGATTTTAATACCTACCTCCAGTGGCAGCTACAGCACAGGAACAAACAATTATTACATATTAATCCCATGAATTTCTGAGCAAAAATGAATGTATAATATTAAAATAAAAATGTAAAATGAGATAATTGTCATTCTTCCCTGTTTACTAAAAAAACAGGGAGCAGATGTTATGCATATGCATGTAGAGATATACACGCATGTGTACATAAAACATATGTATTTATATACATGTACTTTCTAATGCAGGTTAAAAAAATCTTCCATAAAACACAAACAAAAACCACTGCTATTCAATTCTCCTAAAAAAAAAAAAAAAAAAAAACAGCTTCAATTTTATGACTGAATGTTAGGACTAATTTTCTTTTTTGGTTCCAGGATCTTTCTGCAGACACCCAAAAGAAATGGGGAAACTGCTTTTGCTCCCGTGGAACACAAATGGAATAGGCTGCATCTATCACAAGAGAGAAAATACTTCATTTCTAGTGTTCCCCAAGTGCAAGTGGAAGCAAATGGAAAAGCTGCCATAGCCACAGCTCAGTGCAGGCCATAGCTTTCACCAAGTTATTCATGTTGTCAGGCAAGGCAGAGTACGAAGAAATTTGGACTACTTATAAGTTAAAGCAACTACAGAGAGCTTCACTCTTGTCTATGACACTTGGTCACACTCGTCGCACCTCTTTGGAGAGCCCATGCCATGTTTCCGTCCTGGTCCATTTCACAGACTATTTACCCACCGCATCAACTCCCTTGGCTCACATGAGCACAACTCCTCCCTTCATCCACTTTTTTTTGGAAGCTAAGGGCCTTTTATATGTTTGCTACCTGACTGGTTTCTAACCAGGCAGGCCAGTTTTTACTGTTGTCTTAATGACTGTGGATGAGACAACTGAATTTTCCAGTTTTATGAGTAGACACTCCACAGCAGGATGTGTCGAAATGCCTGTGTACAGGTCTGGCCATGGCTGTGCGTGCTCCTGGCTTTTGCACCACATCTGGGCTGTCCCTTTGGCATGACTTGTAGCCCTGCTCATGCCAGGGCATCTTGACACACACACCAAGCATCTTTGGATGCATATTACGTATATTTTTTTTTTTTAAATAACTGACCGGCTGGCAAGCCTAACCTTCTATTTTTCTCCTCTTGCATGTCAGCAGTACCATCAGTCTGCCATTTCACCCCAAAAAAAGAGGTTTTGTACATCACTATTTGATAACACTACGGATTCCTGTGTCACATTCCCTCTACCTCGCCTTTCACCTCACTTCCCATGCACCTCAAATACTCATTCCCAGCCTATTCAGGCCTTTCAGAATGCCAGCCATGCTAGGAGGATGGGCAAGTGAGCTGGGGATATTCTGCTGGAAGGTGTTAACGGCTACCATCAAATGGCTCTTTGATCTGCAGACAATTATGGAGCTGGGCCTGCTCAACAGATGCAAGGGCTCCTTCTTTCCCCCATTTCTGCAGTACAGACGCACAGAAATGCCATCAACTTTAGTGCAAGGCCCTATAAAACAATTATGGTTTTATTTATTTAAAAAGAAAAGGTCTATTTTGCTTTCACAGAGGGAGATGTCAGAAAGAGTTTGCAAACTAACAGCTTAATTTGGAAAGGGACTCCTTTGTCACAATCCCTGTATGCTTAAGAGCTGTCTGAGTCTCATATGCAATTCAATTGCTGAGGTTTAACAAAACTTATTTTCAGAAGTTCTTACCACTAACTTTTTTTTTTTTTTTTAAGAAAAAAAAAAAGCAAGGCAAAAAAAAGTGCTTTCAAATACAAGATAAAAAGCATATGGCATTGTTTTAGTGCTTTCTACTAATTAGTAGTGATTTCTTTAGATGGAGCAAGAAAATGACAACTTTTTTCCTCAACTGGCAGTGAACAGCCAATTCAGTAAGCTGCATTTTTGTTTTCTGTGAGAGGGCAGTGGAAAAATCTCTTTCATTTATTAGGTCTACAGAGACCAAAACTGGCCGGGTGTCAAACCTGCTTTGTAAAAGCCCAAATTCATTCAGCCATGCACAGATATTCCACAGTTTTTACAACCTGTTATCAGTATCAGCTTAACAGAATATGAACCTTTGGTGTCTTCCAACAAGTGTTACTGCAACTCTATAAAGGTGAGCAAAAAATTGAACTGACAATTCAACACAAAAGAAAAAAAAGAAAAAAAAAGAAAAAAAGAAAAAAAAAACACCACCACCCATAACCCTAACGGAAGTGCCAAATTACATTAAAATCCTGCGATCTCATTCATGTTTTGCTGGGTGAGTTTTGCATAAAGACATAAAATGAGATCTCATACAATAGCAGATGAGCATCCTGGATAACTATTTAGACTTTAATAACACTGACTGCTCCAAGCCACACCGTATGCAGCTATGATACTTAACGTGCTGGTTTCACCACCTCACTCGTGATTGCAGGGCATGCAGAAATTGTCATGGGGACAGACAGGGCAAGGCCTTAAGCTGAATGAGCACTGATGGCAACCTCAGATAGAAAGATGACTGCTTATTTATTTATTTATTTTTAGAAGGATGGGGCTTTCAGAAAGGAAAAAAAAAAAAAAAAACCTTCCAGAATGGAAAGAGTGACTTGCTTTTAACTAGAATGAGGATAGATTCCTAGATGGCTTTGATGACTGATGTGCTGCCCTGTTAAAATTGTACTTATCACATTGAATCAAGTACACAACATATTAAATCCAGGGGAAAATATTAAACTTCAATTTCCAGTAAATGCACCCAATATCACAGTATATTAATGTACATTTTCTATAGCTGAAGTTATGAATAACAGCACCCACAATACTTTTTAATTTCAGACTTTAAAACTGAATGGAATAATTGTTTAAAAATATATTATTTCCATTATAAGATTTCTCTGTATCTATCCATACTGATAAAAAAGTGCTTGAATTGTCCCATTTTTTGTTTAGCAATGAATTCTGTTCATTCTTTAAGATAAAAGAACTGCAAACTAAACCAGAAATGTTTCCCACATTATTAAATATTGTAAACAACTATTTTACCATTAGACCAAGCAATTGTTATTAAGCATTCAGCGTGCTTTGCATAAGCTAAAAGCCCAGCTCCTCATTCAGTACCAACGGGCTGCAATGGTGCAAACCTGCATCTGACACAAAAGTGAGCCCAAGCATTCTTACCCCCACCCTTTTGAGCAAATTATATGGATTTATCAGTACAGATACACACACAAACACACGTGCTTTCTTTAAACTTTAATAAAATCCGCACGGTCTTTAGGGCTCCTGAAAGTACGTGTGACTTTTACCACCAGCACATAAACAGGCCTCTTCAAGGCTCCTCTCCTTGCCATGCCGTTTGCAGATCACGGGAACATGAAGACTCTGAACTGAGTTTTATTTGCACAAGAGCACAGGAAACGTTACACAACACCAGTGCTCATATGGAGGAGGAGAGAATCTGCCCTCCTCACACACAGATTCACCAGAATTCAACCTTCAGCCACAATTTGCTCAGAGCTTTGAGGTAAGGAGCAATTTATTTATTTATTTATTTTAAGTAAACAAAAACAGCATTCCCGAATACAACACAGAAACAATTTACTGTCATTTGGGAAGTGGAATACACATCTGTGGCTCAGGTACTTTTTTAGAAATCTGCTGCAAAGCATTAAAACTCTCCTAATCTTTGTCCCTTGCTTGAAGCAAAACAGCTTTGTGTTGCCTCTAAAAATAGGATGGGAGCAGGGGGATGGGAAGGGGGTGGGATAAGAGGATAAGTGGGAGTGAGAACTGATACACCATACTGGCATTAATTTATAAAAAGACTAGCAAATTGTATTCTTAGACTATGGCTTTCCTAACAAAGTCAGGCACATTCTCAATTATCAAATAAAAAGAGTCATCCTGTACTTATTCTCTACATGCAAAGGAAAAAAAGGAAAAGTTTTGTTTCATCTGTTACCAAAACCATCATTGTGTAGTCAACACTTTTAATGAAATACAGGCCAAAGGATTAGTCAGAGCAGATTCGTGGAAAAAAACAAAGGAAATCTGTATGCAAATACAAGACTATCACAGTAACTAAACCCAAGAATGAATCCTGCCCAAGCACCATCCTACAAGGCATCCACACACCCCAGCTCTGTATCAATGAGAAACAACCATAATGCAACCCGCTGCCCTGAAAGATGACAAATTATCCAAAAATCATAATTAAAGTGCTAACTTAAGCATTCTCAATGCTAAATGTATAAGAAATACAGCCCATAAGTGTTAAAATCCTAAGACGACTACGTTCATTTCCATGAAGAAGAGCAGGTAGGGATCTGGAGGGAAAGACTCTGCCTGCAATTTGGCTGTTAGCACACAGAGGAAAGGCTGCTGCAGAGCAGCTTCCCAGACGGGAGGCAGAAGAGGAGTTATTTGAAAGCTTAGGGTGCTACCAACAAACAAACAAGCAAAGACAGTCAACTTATCATGCTCGTCTTGGGAAAAGCAGGCTGTGTTAAGGAGCCCCAGGTTGGCTGACAAGGCAGCAAACCACTAAAAGGCATCAATGCAGCTTTGCAGGCCAGATCCGGGAGAGGAGGAAGTGGCAACAAAACGCTTTTCATGTTTTAACATCAGCCCAATCTCAGCTGGGGTTTTGTGTGAGTAAATCGGGCTCTAGGAGTTTTTCTCAGAGGGTTATTTTTAAATACCTGACCATATGAGCTTCCTTGGAATAGGAAAAAAGGGGAGGCAAAACTAAACAGTCATTACATATATGTTTAAATATAACATTAAAAAAACCACAAGATATTTAAACTGACTAGAAATGTCCACTTTCATTTTAATTTTAAAGTTGGCAATGGACCTGGACCAAGAGAAGGCTATATTCTGACCGAGATGCAGCAACATGCAGTTTCTAAAACCAGTCTTTAAACCAGTTCAGAAGAGAGAAAAAATACTTGCTCATAATCTGTCACTTAGAAAAGCAGCAACTTGGAGTCCTTATTCAGTTATGTGCTAACCACTTGGAGCTGAAAGAGAAAGCTCAAGTAGCAAAGGCAACAGCAGCAAGTTCACAACCAGAGTGCAAGGCTGCACAGAGTTCACTTGACAGCAGCAACATCAACAAATAAGGTCCGGAGAGCTGACCCTGAGTTTTCTCAATACTACTTTCTCTGCAAGAAGCATCTGCAACCAGTGCCAAAAAGGCTCTTGTGAGCCTTTATCTATTTCTCTTTCAAAATACAGAAATAAACACATCTAGGTCTATGTAAATCATCTCAAAAGATTCAGCAGGATGCTCAAGAGAACACAGGATCAGAGGCATGGAGCATTACCAAAAGGCTGAGACCAAGAAAGAGTATACTGGTATCTCATGGCACATTCCTGGATACTGATACTGCCTGACTGTCATTCTCTTAGGCAGGAACCTAACAACTGTATTTTTTTTCAGCGCTACCTCTTAATATATTTAGAATCAAATCACATAATGCTACCTAAAATTACAAACCAAGCAAATGCTTCAAAAACAAGCTTTCAAGATAGAAGAGGCATATTTTTCTGCATAGAGTAAAGTATCCATATATCAATTAATCTCAAATCAACTGTCCCCATCTGTTTACTTGGGCTTTTTGGGGCTGTCACCATCAAAAATATATGCAAAAAATTGCCTAGCTCTGCCAATACTGCTGGTTAATTGCCTGTTTACTGAAGTTCTTCAGAGCAAAATTATTTTATTTGTCAAACCAACATGGTGTTTTTAATAGACTGTTTTGACAATGGAACAGCAAAATTTAAATATTAAAATTACATTATATGATCTCAATGTATGACAGTGTAAGCTACTCAAAGAACTGAACTTCTGCCAGTGTGCATATTCCCTTTCCCAGCCTGTCACTGTTGTTGCTTATTCCCTCATCACCTTCTAGCTTTCTAACTTCAGACTTCTATATCATTAGAAGGAACCGTTTTTTTGGTTTCAAGGAAAATGCACTTGCCCTGTTTCTCACACTGCAAAACACAGAGATATTAAGCCTTCTTTTGAGTAATAACACACTAGAAATAACAATAACACTCAACCCCCTCCCCACCCCCCCAAAAAAAAAACAAAACCACACAAAAACCAACAAAAGAAGAAAAACATATACCAAAATAAAATAAAATAAAATAAAAACACTATCCAAAATGACATTGGTTAATACTTTGCTGTTTTACTTATTTAAATGTTTGGATATTCCATAAATTTTAATTTACTATGTGTGCAATTTGATTTCCAGAATTACAGAGCTTTTCTTCTCATGGAGGAACATAAAAATATCCTACTGTATCTGTCCCAAACTTGTTTCCTTTCTGTAACATACACACCAATAGAGCTGAGATGATCTGATAATTCACTTCTGTTTGTGTGCAAGTACTACAGCTAATAAAGTTTTTTTTTTTATTTTTTATTAGACGGGGAAGGAAGAAGTACATCAGCTTTTAATCAAACTGTATGACTCCGTGTATATCTTAAATTTCATTTCCATTCCAATGCAACAATTTTCTTTCTAAGCTTATAGTATTTCTCCCAAAGTATGAACAACAAATTTTAAAAGTATGAGCATTCACACCACATGTACACTGTGTGCACCAATCACCCAGACAGACAGAATAAAATCCCCCATTACGTGCACTTTTGAGTACCGACAAGATCTGTACTTACTTGAATTTGCAGTACCCCTAAGGGTCCTAGTCATGTCCCACCCCCCTTTGTTTCAGGCAACGTGTTTTGGGTTCCCTTACCCCAAAGAGCCAAGAAAACGCTTAAGGCAGTGAACTGATACTAACAGGGGAGTGAAACAAAACATTTAATATCTACAACAGAAGATTTGGAGTTCCAACCATAAATTAGCATTCTTCAGAGTTGTTTTATTCCTTAGTATTTATAGCCAGTTACAAGATAATAGTTAATTTGGCGTGAGTGCAACTGAGTATCTGCAGGATTCTAAAGCCATTAAAACCATCTGCAGAAAGCAAGTGGAATTAAGTGATCCCAGGGCTACTTCTTTCTGCTAGTACCTTTGTATCTTGAAGAGGCACCGCTTCCTTCCTATCCATATAAATCTTTTCAGTATTCAAGTTAAGTTATAAAACCACAAAAGGGAAAAGGACAAGGAAAAAAAAAAAAGCACGAAGTCCCTTAGTACCAACAAATACTCATTTCACATGAAAACTCATTTCACAGTAAAACAAGGTTTATCTCATTTAGTCAGCATCCATGTTGATAGCTGCCCCTATACCCACCCACCCACCCCCAAAAAAAAAAAAAAAAAAGAAAACCCACAAACAAATAGAGCACAGGAATAGAAAATCAATCTCTTGAGTTAGCGCCTAACTTAGCTTGCCTGAGCAAATCAATCTCCTCACATAGATGAATTATAACACAACATTTAACCACACACATGCCATTTTCCAACTGTGCTGCCCTCTATACTTCACTACAATATTCACTATTTTGTCTTACTTCCACTGCCTATTGCATGACTCCATGCATCATTTCTTGCAAGTTTCAGAGCTGTTCGGTGGCAAGAATTATTTTCCAGAGAGAATATTCTACAAAGTTCATCAGTAAGTCGACGTGATTCACTTACAGCATCATTAGCATTTAGGGTCAGCATTATGCCTGCTTCTAGCATGAGCAACAGGCAGCATATAAATATAGGTGGTTATTATGGAAACTTAGGCCCTTATTTTCCAGAGTAGGAAATATATGTATTTAAATATTCAAAGCACATCATCTCCTGAGTCAAAGTACAGCTTCTCCTTGAGAAGACTGAGCACTCAGCATTTTTGCAAATCAGCCCAGAGCTGAGAGAGGCAAGCAAGGCACATATTTCGTGACGACCTCCTAAAAAGCTAAGTGACACACAAGCATCACACAGCAAATGGGTGGCACAGCCCAGCACAGAACCCAGCTCCTTCCAGCTGCCCCAGAGGCAGCTCTTCTACTCTCACCATCCATTTTTTCTTACCACTACGGCAGCAATCCAACAGCACTCCTATGAAGAACAGGTCCATCATATGTGCTAAATAAAACTGTAGTTAAATTGTATGCAGGGACCCAGCCAAGGTTTGTCGTCTGATGTATACACAGGCATGGAACTGAACGATGCAGTCTCCAGTGCTTCGAGATCACAGGACCAGCAACAGCAAGCAAGCCAGCAAGCAAGTCATCTAATTTAGCTTACTTTCACAGATACTGTGAAGAGCAGAAGAATAGCGAGTCTCTAATCTTTATTCTCATTTCTAAATAGACAGCTTTCTGAAAAGATGTGCCCTCCTGTTTCCTCTTCAGCACAGCAAGCAGCGCCTCCCGCACAGTCTGCCGGACACAACACCTCTCCTAGTATCGCTCTGGCCCTGCTCAGTCCCACATCACCCACCAGACCCCCAAGCCAAGCATCACATCCCCATTGGGATAAGAAAAGTACGGTAAACGGGGCTGAGAGAGTCTATATAGATAATGCATTTGTTTTGCAAAAGATGCTGAGCAAAATACAAGTGCACACAATAAGGACAATATCTGATGTTTCATCTACTGAAATCATAGTATTTTAAAGCTTACACTCATTTTTTATTTTTATTTTTTCCCATTGGGACAGATGAAAATGCATTATGAAATATGTCCTTTTCTCAAAAAAATCTAGATTCTCATTCCAAAATACACATTCTACAGAACTGTTAAGAAAGGACACGGTAATGTTTTAAGCTGTCTCACCCACAAAAACGGCTAGATATTTTTGATTGAAAAACACAGAATAAATATTTATTAATTCAGTACTAAGTATATACCTACCATGAAAAACTGGTAAAAATGGATGCAACTGAAAATCAGATTTGTTATTCATATTGAGTTCTGTCAACATAAGTTATAGCTATTATATTAACACCGTTTAAAAATATTACTTTCTACAACCCTGCCCCTTTTATGTGGACTGTCAGCTTTACAGGCTACGAATGTTCAAGTATTGAATTTTATTTACATGATATATTGAGTTTTATTTATATATGTTTATATAATTTAAGTATTTTATGTAAAAAGAAGTTTCTATGTATTTATATATGACTATAGCCAAAATTTTATTTCAATATAAATGAGAGAGAGAGAGAGTTATAATCGAAGTAAATGAAATGTGATAGAATAAAGCATCCATTTTGGAAAAATTAACATTTGATGAAAAACTACTCAACTAAATATGAAATACACTGCAAAGGCAACTCTAAGTTTGGTTCATTGGCATCATATTTGTTTACAATTGTAATGTGTAAATAACACCACCCTACTCCAAGACGCCAGTGAACTAAAAATAATAAATTAATTCAAGTCTCCTATGAAGAGCCAGATGGTTATCATGCTGGGAAACTGAGCTTCATACGATGAATATTTCCACCTTCCCGTTTGGGTTCCCTTAAAAGAAGACTATCAACGTGTACAGGAAGCACCTGATCATATCAGGGAGCACAGATTAGTAAATCACAAGATCCACTGTGATCACATAACCTTACTTTTCATGTATTGCAGGCCAGAAGGCTAATTTAATATTTGAATTAATACTTGAAATAATGCTCTTCTGTAGGGACAGACATCTGATCTTGATTAAAACTCACCGTGAAATTCACCCCATATATGGGTATGCAGTGTTCTGCTGTTGTTATCCTTACTGAAAAAAACTTGCACCTTTAGTTTTGAATTAAATTTATCTAGTCTTCCTGCCCCTGGATCTGCTTATAGATTTGTTTGCTTAACTTACAGACCCGCTATCACAGAACAGTTCTTTGTGTAGGAGCACAGCAGCAGGCAAAGGTCATCTCTCTGAGCCTCAACCTTGTCTTTCTGAAGGGACCCAAGACCCAGGCTCTTCAGCTGTTTTCTGATTCTTTAATCAAAAGATTGGGCTTGGAGCACTTATAATTTAACCCCACTTATGGGTGCCAGCAGCAAACAAAATAATTAGCTTACCACAGAAATTTTAACATCCTGACTAATTGTATATATCTTTGCTCTGTTTTCTGTTTGCCCAGCCACATTTGCATTGGTCCTTTTTGCCATGATTATATCAGCAACTCCTGGATTCAGCTGACTATTCACCGTCATCCTTCTAACAGCCACCTTTGTTTCTGGATGTAGGACTCCACATTTAATTGCATTCAAATGCATTTTGTCATCTTGCTACCACGTGCCAAGTGGTCCATATGGTTCTGAAGTAGCTGCTTGCTCTCTTCACTGTTCATCATTTCACAAACTTTTGTAACATTTGCAAACTTTTTTCATATATGAGGTTCTATTTCATATCGTAAATATAGATCAAATAAGTCACTTGCAGTTTTCCACTGAAATAGTTACTCAGTGATTCCCCATTTACAACTTATTAGCCATAATTGGTATAGTGGGTATAGAGCATTTTGAACTTTCCTTGTTCCAACTTCTTACAGCTCTGTACAACACCAAGTCAGAACGTATGGACCACAGACCATCTACAGATTTATCCAGGATAAATAGCAGTCGTAGATCTAATTATATCTTAAGTCTCCACAGTATACAAATTCTCATCATCTGCTCTTTTTTATATGTATTTCATTGTTCAGAATGACTGGAAGAAACATGGGCAAAATGTGACAGCCAACATTGTTTTTCAAGACTAGAGTCAGGGAATTCTTCTAAGCAGAAAAAAAAAGTCCTGGGAGCAAAGAGTAGGAGTCGGGATATCTTTGTTTTGTTTTCCAGTATTTCTGGGCTAAAACAAAACAAAAAATATTTTTAAAGATTGTAAGAGCTGGAACACTGTACCATGCTCACTCAGTACTGATGGGGAGAGGAAGGAGCTGTACAGAAATCTCAGCATTCAATTATTTAAACTATATCTGAGCTTCGTTTCTGGAACAAATTATATATTAGTATATTTGCATGAAAACTACTATTTTTTCCATTTACCCAGATAAAAATCAGAGCTGATCTTGTCAAATAAGTTATGTTGGCTAGCATTAATTATATTGACCTCTTTTAATTCTTGGTTAATCAACTCCTGGGTTAGTCTTATCCAAGACTGGCGTCAGGCTGTTAAGTCTGGAACTTCTTCCAAGTAAATCTTAATTTTCCACATGCAACAAGTTATTGAGGAAAGAAAATAATAATGAATATTATCAGTACAAAGAGTTCCGCAGATAATCCATGAAGTTATTGGACAGGAGTTAGCTGATTTACCTAGTATGTCTAAATCCTCTGCTCTTTCACAGCCTCCTGAGCTAGTACTGGAAAGTTTCATACTCACACAATCATCTCTTATCACCACAATATAGGCTTTTTGTTTTTTTTTTTTTTTTTTTTTTTTTTTTAAATAACAACAAAATACAAAAGAGATAAATTCATCATTTTCCACATTCTTAAATGCAAAGTTACTCTTGTCTTCTTAGGTTCCCTCTGCTTTTTTTTTTTTATTACTTCCTACAAGCACAAGCTTCAGATCATAGGTCTGCCTTCTTTTTCCTCCTCCTTCATTTCTTTGTTACACACAAACTGCCTTTGTCCCCTTCATAATATTGAGCGTTTTTAAGCTATCATTTTTCATTTGCAGATTGATGGCTTTTTTTTTTTTTTTAAAGATTATTTCACAAATCACAGGGCTCTTAAGTGCTTTCTGCAGTGTGAAATACAGAAATTTATGTGCATCTACCTTTAGGTATTTTTTTTATTTTTTTAAACCTGATCAGACTTAATTATCTTGATTTTTTTTTTTTTTATTATAATTTATTGGATGTTTTGGGAGAGGTATTTTTAATTTTAAAGTTTTATGGTCTGTCTTCATTTGCCTTGTCTTTTTTCTCAGAGTATGGTGCAAAACATCTTCAGTGAGAACATTGCTATTTCTACACCTAGAGCTTCCAAGGGAGAGCAAGACTTAGACTCAGCTTGAGGTCTTCCATAACCTTCCCTCTCCTCCTCTTCCTCAGCTCTAGGACGGTCAACCAACCAATCTCTTCTAAAGATTGCAATATAGAAAATCTTTATCTCATACTTGGATTTTCAGACAGCTATAAGGGGAAATTTAAATCTGTTTTAAAAGCACAGTTAATGATGCTGGTTCTGGAAAAGTCAGATGTCCTCAATATGTCCAGCTCTGGTTCAGGTTTCTGGCTCTTAAGTCTGCAAAGTAAGGTGGTGGGAGTTTTGTTTGTTTAGCTTGTTTTGAGCAGTAGTGTTCAGCCTAGGGGTGGGTTTTTCCCCAAGCAAGGGGAAAAATTTACTTATGGAAGTGAATGTCCCTCAGCATTGATTTTGGGGTCAAAATATACATTTCTCACTCACATTTTTCACGCAAAATTATTCACTTCCCTTTGGATTGGAAATTCAATCACAGATTAAAGGGCTGACATAATCTCAAGTAGCCGACTGCCCCTGGATAGCAGGCCCCTCAGATTTCCTACCCATGGTTGGTACATTACAAAAAAATCCTCAATTAAAAGGATGCTCAAAATCTCGGACTGCTCTCCACAGCTGCATGCATTGATGGTGGGTGCCATTGCCTTCAGGTGACAGGATCTGCAGCACTGTCCCTCTTTAGCACATGCCTTCTGTTTCCCTCTAACTGAGGGAACCAGAAAAATCTTCAACTCTTCTCTCACTCAGGAATTAAGAACAAGACAAATTTTCTAATGGTCATGTTTTTTCTAACTGTGGAAGTTTCCACACATATAGGAGAGATAAGGGTGTCAGTCAATCTAAAAAAAAAAAAAAAAAAAAGTTGATCTCAATCTCATCGAGATATAGTTTGTCTTTGGATTTCTGTGGAATATAAATGTGTTTTTTTTTTTTTTGTTAAAAAAATAAAACTAATCAGTGTTTGCATACATACAGTTTTTCTTCTTAGCTATGTATTTATAAACTGGATCAGATGTTCTGTACAGTGGAATCTGTACTCTAAGAAGTTAGCAGTGATTTTCTGAAGGGGTGCCTTAACTTGATCGTTGGCTCATTTCCACCTAGCTGTCTTTTGGAGAAAAAAGCTTGCTTCCTTCACCACCATCTTCATTATTTTGGAATGGAAAGTGAAAGGAAAGGAATGGAAACAGGAAGATCCCAACCACAACACAAAGAAAAAAATCTTCAAATGAGAAGCAGAAAGAGACAAAACTGGGGACTACTTCATTTTTTTTGTTGCAGTACAAGTTAATCACAGCTATCCTTGAATTAGCACAACTACAGAACTGCTTAGTTTACTTAAATTATAAAGACCAGCATCACTAAAGTCCACCAAAATAATTTTATTTGGTTTTGAAGATACATTAAATCCATAAATTTTGTCAACATTCTCTGCACAATGTAGTCACATTTCACAAGAACTCAGCTGTTTTAGTTTGCAGTTAAGAACAAGAGGGCTTTGGCTTGGGATGCTGGCAACCCTGCATCTCTGTTCACAGCACATCTTACCCACCCCAGTCAGCTTGCCTCACTGCTTATAAACCTAATTTAATAATGCCTTTCTATGTATGACAGACCTTTTATGCACATCAAGAGAAGTCTGACACACATCACTTTTTAAAAGAAACAACTTTATTTTCCATATTACTAACAAGAATAAAACAGCAAAGCAGGACAATGAAATAATCTCAGCCCACAGAGATGTAAACAATAGGAACCATACTAATCCCTTTCATTAATCAAGCACAGCGGAGGGAAAAAAAAAAAAAAAAGAAAAAATGAAGCTGTGCTCTCAAATTAAAAAAAAAAATTTAGAAGATGGTTTACTGTAAAGCTCAAAGACATTTTATACTTTTTATTAAAATTTTAACAAAATTGTAACTAAACGTAATCAACGTCAGTTTATTGCTTCTGCATTTCTGACTGACACGAGAAATGCTTTTAATTAAAATTTTTCCGAGTCACTGACAACGTTAGAAGCAGATATCAGATCGCTCTGAGATTTGTGGAAAAGACTTCATCCCATCACACAATAAATGACTTTCTGAATTAACAGAAAAGACAACACATTTGCAGGCAAAGAAAATTCCACTTCTTCCTGATTATCTAAACAAGCAGATAACATTTCAAATATGAAGCAGTCTTCTTATGGGAAAAAGAAAACAAACTCCTCATTAAAAAATGCCCTTTGCTAAGCACTTTCACATACATCGGAAAAGTGACCAGCCTACTAATGTCATTATGCAACCCTTATGTACATATACACAATAATTTTTTTATTTTTTTTAATACAGTGAAGAGTGATAAGATACAGTTGATGATATAATCAGTGTCAAGACTCAGGGAAAGATCTTATGCAGATTCCCAAACAGGAAAAAAAATTTAAAAAAAAAATCAAGGAATCAAGTCACTCTGTAAAACAACAAGGATACGAAAGAGTTGGATTAGTCACTTCGTTTCATGCACTGTCCTTAACTGTAATCCCAGACTGATGTTTCCCAGAAAGCTAAAGCATCTTTCCCCTACAAATACACCTAAATATTTTCACATTGTTTTATTTGGTACAAAAACTTCTCTGATCTGACATCTTGAACCAAATGACTCGAAAAAAGATAAAACCATTCATATGGAGAAGTAAACTCAAACAAGATTTGTTTCATCATCCTACAGAATGGCTTTTAAAGAGTCCATAAAATAACATTAATAAATAAATGAATTTGCAAGCATGTTCTGAATTAATTTTTATTCTCAATTTTTGTCCGTCATCTGTCTTGGCTTTGGCTTTCCTAATGGCAATGCAATGCATCCTGAATGCACCTCTGAAATCTAAATAAAGTTAACTTATCAGTTAATTCAATACGCACACAGCCAATAGCCACCTTGTTCAGCATAGATTGCTTAAGATATAGCTATTTGTAAAATAAATGCATGCTTGCTAAAAATATATATATATATATATATATATATATATATATATATATATATATATATTCAAACAACCACTGTGAGTAAAGTAACAGAGCTTACTTTCCTACAGATCTGTCTTATGTGGTTGATTGATTTTGGTCACATTAAAGCTCTTTCCATAGCTAAGACATTTATGAGATCACCCTTACCAATGCCAATTCCCTTGTGTCTAATGCCTTTTCTTCCTCAATTGAGGTATTAATAAAGTCTCTCTCCTTTATTCAGCTTTCTGTTGTCATAAAGGTTTTTGAGACATTTACTCCTCCTTCCTTCGAGACATTTGCCAATTTTTATTGAAAAGAGCTAATAATGCAAAAGTAATAAGTGATGAAACCCTAAGACAGACAGACAGCATAATCACAAGTACTGCTTTTAACACAAAACAAGTTTAAACAGTGAACTTCTGAATTTCAAGTGGTCATTAAATCCTTTCTAAGTGAAGGGTATATCTTAGTATATAGGGAATGCATAATACCTTTCATCACATTTGTATTGTACTACCCACAACTCTCATAAACTGATGAGAACAGAAATTACACTGAATCACAGCAAGCCTGAAATTCTGGGATTGCACAGGTAGGACATTGCCTTGCCTGGCAATTAAGAGTGATGTTGGATCTGTTACCTGCTCTGACCTAATTAACTCCTTACTAAAACTCTTGTCAAGACAAAGCAATTGTTCTTCAAAAAGTGCTAAACCTCACAAGTTAATGCTTAAGCTTCCCCCTAGGCTTTAACTCCATTAACTGGAGGTGTTAATTAGATCGAGCTAGGTAAATCAATCAGGATCACACCTTAAAAGCCTGGACTAGGCAAGGCATAACCCTAATATATGGAGTCGATAGATTTATAAGCTTGCTTATTAGCATAACTGCCAAGCAAATATCCCAGTAGGCTTGTAAACATCAGCACCTATAAGGTGAAACAATATAAACAGACTAAAGGTTTGCTGTAATGAAGAAAAGTGTGGACACTTACTAAGTTAATAGACACCGGTTAAGCACAACACACACTTTTTCTTTAATTGGATACAGGCTACCATCTCCCAGTGTTACATAAACAATAAAAAGCCTAGCTCTAATATCTCCAGATGAAGTATTTAGCAAGACATCACCTAAAGTGGTTTCGGTTCCGAAGTCAGGATCACAGCTCCGTAGGGATCAAGGTCCCTGTGCTCAGCATGCACGCAAGTCCTGGCACATCGTGCTGCACCTTGTGCCAATTTTAAGCCAGCCTGGCTTTTGGCTGAGGGATCAGCTGCATTGTACACTTACCACACATAGGGGCAAATGGGACTGCGTGCAACAGGGTAGTGACACACACAGAAAACAGGTACTGAGGTTTAGCTGACGAACAGCAATTTACTCATACCATGTGAACGTGCTCTTTTCCTCTGGATTAAGCATAACTTTAAAACAAATTCATAAGGGGAAAAAGGGCTGCGATTTCTTGGACATATTAAAAATATGTGAGTGAGTAGTTCTGGAGAGGGGCAGAGTAGGTGCTCTGCAGACATAACCTATATTTTGCTTTTCCTATGGCTTCAGATGCAAAGATTACAGAACAGGAGGATAGAAGATAATCCATAATGAACAGGCTACTTCACTGATGATTGGAAGATGGATTTATTCATTTCATATATATATAAAAATCCAGATTACTTTATGCACCAAGAGTTCTCCAGCTTTCTGACGCTGAGCATGTTTATTTGAGTTTATCACACAATTGGGAAATCTTCCTGCCCAAAATTTTAAGCAGATTAAAATACTGGGATTTTTCTAGAGCTATCTTGCTGGAAACAGTCCTTACATTCATACCCCTCTGAAGATGTTAAGCATGTGCCAAGTCTCCTATTTTAGGCTCATCTTTCATCCATCTCCCTTATAAGGGCAAAGTTTTCCAAGTTTAAATCAACCCAAAGCTCTGATTATATATAAAAAATGTCATGCTACAACCTAATTAAATTATTGAACAATTATTTATTTTGCAAAAGCTAAGGGAGAATACTAGATGTAAATTATTTTTAAAAATAAAAAAGGAACATCCCAATTTCAGAACCTGTTTCAACCAACAGTACAGTCTTTTTGAGTTTGAACCCAGAAACTAGTGCAGAGATTAACAGATGTATACTCTAATAGTGATTTTCTATTTTTTTTTCCCCTCATGCAACAAGTAGTTCAAATACCTCACAGATTTTATAGAAGAATTTTCAATAGAGTGCAGGAAAATTATATCTTGATAATTCTAAACTACATTTAAGGACAATTAGCATATACAGTAATTTTCCTTCAAGTTTCATTCAGTATTGAACTCATTAAACAAATGATATAGCACTATTCTAGCCCCCAACCAAAAAAAAAAAAAAAAACAAACAAAAACTCATTTCTACAGCCTGGACTTCTCATGGGTGATTAAAGAGAAGAGGCAAGAGACCCACTTAGGAGCATGGAGCTCCTAAGGAATGATGGCATAGCCAACAGCTGAATTCCAGTCTTATCAGAGACTTCAGTGCTTTCCTGAAGACAATATACTCAACTTTTTCTATCTCCTGAATAATTCTTGCCTTGGCAAGTCATAGAACTTCAGCTCCAACCTCTTAAATACCCAGATTAGATTTGATAATGCTTGAAAATTGCCAGATTTTCTAACATTGGCTATAATTTCATGATTCTTAAAGCATTAACTAGAGTAATAGTGAAATGAAACAAAGTAATAAAAAAGGAAAACGAGTTTTAAAAGACACGGTATTCACCATCTTGTTACTTTTCAGATTTAACATCATTTTATTCCATCAGCAGGAGGCACTTACAATTCTGAGATATAATCCAAAACCTAGCAGTTAGGTGACTTTGTTTGTTTGTTTTGGGGGATGGGGGAATTTGTTTTGTTTATTTGTTCAATACTTTAGTCTATAAAGTTGTGGAAAAAAAACACCTTCAAAGCAAAATCCTCAAACACAAGCAATTTTCCGTTCCTGCCTACAAGCTGAAATAACTCACCCTTATAGCTTCATGTTATTGAACACAAACACATTGTTTAATGCTAAAAAAAAAAAAAAAAAAAAAAGTGCTTTAGTCAACTGAAAACAAAACAAGGATTCTGTTGTATTTTCAGTTTTGCAATATTTTTAATCATCAAACTTTGCTTGCCACCATTACAAGTCAACCGTTTAGTGTAGATGGAAAATCAACGTGGTATTCATATGATGCAAAAAATACTATGTTTTTAAGGCAATAACTGAATCACAGTTATGTTAGCAAGCACTTGTAAAGATCATATCAAAGATGACTTAGACAAAAAGACTTAAATCTGAATAAACAGTCAAATGATAGGAATCTTGACATTTTTAGAACAATTAGGAATATTCATTTCCCAATCTACTTCCAAAATCCAACTGTCATCTTCTAATTGACCCACTTTTCCATTTCTTATCTGCAGTGAATTCAGCCTTTCATCATCTGTAGCCTCTCCAAATAAATAAATCTACTTAACAATTTAATGCACTGCTTCTATATGTATAACATTGTTATATCTTTTATTGATGGAAGTTTAAGTTCAGATGCTGAGAGTTTTCAGGAATGGCACCTCCTCTGTATGTGAATGTAAATGGCAGAGCCGTAAATCCTTAGACTGCATCCATCACTCTTTAGTATCCCAGCATGGTGGGAGGGGAAGGATTTGAATAAATTCCAGATTCCTTCTCACATTAAAAGTTAATTTGAAAGTTAATTTTAGAATCACTATGTATTTCCTCAGACCTCACTATTGCCTAGTAAGCCTGCAGAACACGAAGAAATTTTGCCACGTATCTCAAAAGCAGAAAAATGCATATTTCTGATTTGTTCTCAGTTCTTTGCAGGACTAGCTTCCACCACTGGGAAGAAAGGTGAAGGTAAGTTCATTACAAGGAGTTGCCATTGCTCATTACTAATACTTAGTACATTTGCTTTATATTTGAGTCTTCATGAAAATTAAAACCATCAGTCTTTCTCAATAAGAAATTAATCCTGCTAGAATTAAGCAACTTTTTTAATGTGAAGAAGTGAGGAATGCACAATAGGTATCCCATGTACGCACAGCATAATTATGATATTCTGTTCAGGCTTGCTTGAAAACATATAGGTTTTGACATCTTTCCATTTACATTTTTGCACCAAAAGACATGGTTTCAAACATGGAACTGCATAATAACTACTTAAGAGTCTACACAGGGAGACAGGAGTTTAACCGCAATCTCTAGCATACAGACAACCATGGTGTCCTCAATGAGATGAAATTCCTTTCAGCAGCACTGAACTATCTGCCTTATCCTCTGCCATTATGGTTAAGGAACTGATCCTTAATGCACTTAGATAGAACAGGTCACTACATAATAAAGTTTCCAAATGATGCACACTGCTTAGTAGAGAGACCAGAGGTTGAGAAGGAAGCTAAGTTATGCTTTCATCCCTAACAGCAGCCCCAAGAGATATACCGGCAGTGGTTGTATTTCCATAGATGACTTTTCCTTCAGATATAGATAAACATCCAAGGTACTACACACGTATTTAGTTTAGGAAAACTGACAACATCACTTCAAAAAAAATGTTTTTTGTATCATTGAAGTCAAAATGAAATTTGTAAGAAACACAAGGATCCTAATATTTCAATGAAATTAATTGCTAATCCAGAAATCTTTCTCTTGCCTCCAGTGCCAATTCTGCCCCACCCACACTTCACTGAAAACTTCGAAAAACAAGCCAAATGGGCAAGAAAGTCTCACAGTCTCTTCTCACAGTAAGAACACTTGAGCTTGGCATACATTAAATGCATTTTATGACAAACATTCCATTATGTAAACTTCCATGAATAATTTCCTTCTATTTAAATTAAAAATTCAAATTGAAATAAGGCTGCATACCACAAGGGATGTTTTATTCAGTATAACAAAATTAATTCATGTTAAATGTCAGCCAATTTAACCAACCAGAACCTAGATTCTGAATAGATAGATTCAATCAATTTTGAATAAAAATGCAATCAGACAGTACTTGTGATGGAAGCCAGACACCCCTACCAAGCACCCTAACAAATATGGAGTGGTCTTATTAATAAAGAGATTTATAGTTTTAGAAGTAGTATTTTTTGCATGGGTGGACAAGACATAGCAGCACTGCAAGTGAATAAATTCTTCTAAAAAACAAAGCTACTGACATCTACTATCAGCTATGCTGCATGCCAAGTTGTTCCAGCAACACTTTTCCAGTTAAGACATAATATTTTCATACTCCAGCCGTACAGATCCCAGAGGCTCAAACCTACGTTTCCTGATTTCTACAACAAAGAGTGTCATTAACTAGCAGCATCATCAGGAATGCAGTAGTACAGTAACCATACTTAAATGAACCTTTCATCTAGTTTGAGAAAAACAAAAGTATGGTGAGACTGGTATGACAAGTTAATCAACTTCTAAGCTATTAACCATTAGCTTCAAACAAGACAGCTCAACTAGTAAGCACAAAGCCTTACATGTAGAGAACCCATGCTGAACTCAAGTTAATATGAGTATTAAATGTTCAGTTTAGTCTCTTTATTCCGATTCTTGACTTTAGTTTAGTCTGCTTATTCTAATTCACTACTTTCTGTTGTTTTTATTTGATTCATGTATCAAGTAATGCATAATTTGATAAGATTTAGCTGCTAAACTAAAGTCTCAAAGGAGGTTTTCCTTGCTACAAAACTCTATCATTGGATTCTTACTAAAAGCACAGATTCAAGATATTTTACTAATATATTGCTGCTTCAAAAATCTGTGCCATTGGTTAAGAGTTATGATTTTTCTAGGTCTTATCTTTTTTCTGCAAGTTTTGACTGTTGGCTTTTCTTAAAACAATAAATATATTTTTTTCTATACTTAGACTCAGTCAAATCTTACAGCTCTTGGTAATCTTACGACTTTTAATTCCTTACATTCCTGTATGTAATTTTGCTATGCCACAGTCAGTCTGTTTGCAACAGAAGCCAAGATCTTTACATACAGACCCTCTAACTATGCCTCTTGCTCTTACATCCTTTGCCGTCTTAGTATGTTCTGCTAAAACAATACTACTAGTTGTGTTGTTTTTACTTTAGCTTGTCCTTACATTTCCTTTTTTGTAAGGTACATACCTTGAACAATGTGCACAGATGAGGGACACATATATGTAAACAAGCAAGTTCCTTAAGCTTCTTATGTAACACACACAAAAGTTATATGGTATTAAAACAAAATTAAAAAAAAAAAAAAAAACAACAAAACACACAACAACAACACAAAGCTGTTGAAGAATATCATTCCTGTTTCACCTGGCTGGGTGCCATGTAAGCTAGGGGAGTCAAGAAATGTCTTCCAGGAACCCCACAGGCAGCTTGCCTGGAACAGAACTTCACTTGCAACTTCACTTTGACAACCAGCACTTCTCCTCGCATACCCCGCCAGGCTGTGGTACTGCCATCAATTTTTTGAGACACAAGTACACTGAGCTTGTAGAGATCACAGGTTAAATATTATAGATAATCCTCTTGTAGTTATCTCTAATTTGTTCACATAAATGTTGATTATATTGGCCAGGCTGGTGACATAAAAATGCTTGCTATTCCACTGCTCGACTGTGGAGCCCTGAGAGCAGTTCAGCCAGACAATTAGAGTTCTTGACCAGTAACACAGCCCTGGTTAATTCCTTTACCTGTAGTTCCTTCTGTGTTTTGTTTACCAGTTGCACTCACATGAATGGCTGCATCTGTAAAATCCACAGCCTTCAGGAACAATACTTTAAAAGCTTTTCAGAAGTTTAAGATCAGTTACAAACATTTATTTATCCACTTATTTAACTTCACAGAAATAGAAAAATTACATGAAGAATCATTTATCTGAGTTACCATTCTCAGAAAACTTGATTAAAAAAAAAAAAAACATTTTTAAATAAAAACTGGGAAGTTCTATAGTCTTCAATGGGACTCTTCTCATTAAGTTGCTTTTTAACCGTTTGCTTCTTAGACATCTGAGGAAGAGCCTCAGAAATCCAGCCACAATAAATCTCTGAAGGTGCTTGCTATACGAGATTAACACAGTTCTAGTCATGTCCTGATTACATCTACACACACTGAAAAAATCAGCTTCCATTGTAAAGTTGAAGTGTTTTTGCCTTTTACAATTTTAATAATCTCTTCTTTTCCCCCCAACAAGAGGGTAGAGGGAAGAAGGATGGAAACTATGATGAAAGACACAAGACAAGAAACAAAGGACAAAAATTTGTGGGAGAATCACAATTTGTTAGTTCCAACGTTTACAGAACAAGCTATTTTTGTTAAACAACTTTGAGAACAACTGAAATAAAGACTCTACTTAGAATTAAAACATAATTAATTTAAAATTAAAGAACTGCAAGCCACACAAAATGGCAGCCTCTGCCCTGCAAAGTTTACAATATAAATGCTGATCCTCTGGGAAAGTTAAAGGCACACCCTGCAGGGATTTCTTATTATTCTCAAGATTACTGTCTGCAGGGTGGTGAGAATCTGGTTGGAATTTCTGTAGATTTGGAAAACACTACAATTTTCTAATACATGTCATAATTCTTTGATCAACGTTTAAGTATATAATACTTAATTACACTAGAATTAATACCTCTAAGTAGGAACAAATGTTATAGGCCTAAACACAATGTGTACATCACAGAAACTGTGATAATGCAAAATCCTCGATTTCAAGACCTGCTTTTTTTATTTATTTATTTAAATAAATCAATTTCTGGCAAACAAACGTATTGAAATCACTGAAGTTGAATTTGGCCCAGTGTGAGCCAGGCCACTGAGATGAAACTGCCAGGCATACCCAAAAACATCAAATCACAGAATCTTTTCAACAGTCTCAATGTCAAACAGAAACAACAAGAAAGAAATAAAACAAAGACCTATTGAGGTCAATGGGACATTTCAAATAACACTGCTATGTATTTTACAATGAAACTTGTTAGTAACCCTTATACTTCAACTGCCTAACTCCTTTCATCATAAAGGATCTTGAAACCTTTTCAAGCAGAAGTGCTTACACCTCAATGGTTTATAGTATACCTTTGATATTCAGTAGAGGAAATCCCCATGGGCTATATAACTGTTTTCATTTTGTCCCATGAAATTCCTTTCACTTTTGGATGATGTATAAGCTGTTAAAGTCAGATTTTCCTCCTCTCTTGCATTCCTACAAAATTTTTGGCTGCTTACCATAGTCATAACCAGTGGTTATAAAGCCGAGCTCACTTCACCACCAGCAGCAATGGAATCGTCAGAATCACTTTAACTAGTCAGCAGAAAACTTTTTCCTCCCATGTCCTCTCATTTACCTTCCAAAGTCATCACACAGGCCAGAAGATCCCTTACCGCCAACCGTGACACTGTGATCCTAAAAAAACAGGTTCAATACCTAGCTACAGCAGCCAATGTTCCACAAGTGGGTAACAAAGAGAATCATTTTCAAGTCTTGGACAAGGGAAAAGACTGCACGACCAGTCATGACCAGAATCTTTCCTGACCATCCAAACAACTTAAAAGCCTAAAACCAAATTAACCATCCTACCAAAAACTGACGGCCCTGACAGTTTTGTAGGTCAGTCAAATACTCCAAGACATTAGTACCACAGTACAAAATTACAGCTTATTGTTTCCTACTAATTAAACCCAGGAAGGCTCCTGAACAAGTTATGAAAGAACACAATTTAGTTTACACACTCAAGACACTGAAACATGGGAAACAGTGGCTTGACAGTCATCAGTGCTGCTTTGGATATTCTACCACATCATGCAAATATATTATGATTGATTTTTTTTTTGTTTTAGTTACATAATACCATTCTTTCATTAAGTTTATCTTCTTCACTATGAGGAAAAACAATATGCAAATATCCTCCCCCCCCCCCCCCCCCAAAAAAAAAAAAAAAAAAGGTAAATAAGCAAACAAGTACAAGCAGGCCAAGACCATTATAGCAACTTTCAAATAAAGAAAATACTCTCATTCATTGCCAAATAAAGGTTTCTCTTCTGGTAATGTTATTTTTTTCTCAAGTGTTGAATACTTTTTCAGTATTAACGAGAAAATGAAGCTTTGGTCTAAGGAACCTTGAATTCTGAATTCTCTTTTGATTTGTTTCCCCTCACACCACCACCCCATTTCAGAACAAACACAAAACAAAGGTTTACACTACAGAGCTTACAAAATGGCAGTACACCAGAGTGACATGCAACATGTGTCCCTCCTATTCCTCAAAAGCAAAGCTTCCGTAGCTTCACCCTTTGAATGAAGAACATCTTGCTAATTTTACTTGGTGCCCCTAGTTCTTGGATTGGAGGGAAAACAAAACAAAACAAAAACTCAAGTAGCAAGCATCCCTCTTTTAATCTCTCCATACCATTCCTGAGTTTATCAAACTCTATCCTATCCCTTCTGGCAATAGGACGGACAACTATTTCTTCTTCAGACAGAAGAGTTCTATTTTCAGACCCAAAAGAACAGTTGATCATGCTTAGTGAAGTAAAAGGAGTATAAGGTGGGAATCATCTATGGTCCTCATCCACATCTGGCAGGTTTCAACTGATTCTAGCTCAGGAAGTCTCAGAGCCAAGTTGTTACCTAACCACAAAGGCAATTTCAAAGAGATCAATGTGCAATACTGCCTGAACCTTTTTTCTTGCTGCTTTTAATAGCATGGAGTTAATCATCACAACCTCACCCCCCAAATGGTAAAACTTTACACTGAAATCACTGAGACACTCTCACAGAATCATACAATGAGTATAGCTGGAAGGGATCACTGGAGGTCATCTGGTGAAACCTCCCTAATTAATCAGGGGCAGAGAGATGGCTGCACAGGACCATGTCCAAATGGATCTTGATTATCTCCAAGAATATCTCCGCAACCTCTCTGGGCAAACTTTCAAGGCAATGACCACAGTTCTATCTAGCTTTTCATCTATGATGAGCCCAGCCAAACAGTATTTGGTCATTCCTGCCCTGCTGCTCCTCACAACATGAAAGATTCATCCAACTTTGGGACTGTACATGCCTCAAAGCCACTTGAAAGGAACAAGGCTTTCCACAGCATCCTGATCACAGTCACAAGACTCTCCTTCAAGCAAACCTTCTTCCCAACTCTATTTATACTCACATAATCTAACAACAGGCTAGAGCTTAGTGGCTCTGTATCGTTTAGATGAAACATTTACACCTTTTGAACAAGGATGTAAAGAAGATAACTGCTATTCGCCCTTCTATGCAAATTTAGAAGGGAAACGAGGACCTGTTATATTTCATGGTATGTACATTACCAAGAATAGATGAACAAGACTGCGTAGCTCAGTAAATCACTTGCAGAATATCAAAGAAAACTGTGAGATCTTCCCATATGATATCTGTGACATCTCAACAAGAACTTCCAGAAAGCTTGAGGAAGTCCTGGCTACAGCAGAGACATAGCCTCAACAAACAAGATGCTGGAGTTTGCCTAGACTTTTCAAAAGGAGTCTGTTCAGTTCTATCCAAAGAAAAATCAATAAGCCTAGAACAGCTGACTGCTCTATGAGGCAAACCAGTTCAGACCTGTGCTCCATCAACACTTCTTATGCAATAACAGAGGAAAGCAGAGTAGACTTCTCAAAGTAAAGAATCTTTGACAAGCAGATTTCTTTAAAGGATGCTTAAGTGAAGAAGTCTAAGAAAAAAAAAGGCCCTTTTTAAAAAAAAATAATTATAAATTGGTGAGATACAAGAAGAATAAAGCTACCTTAGTAGAAGATTTCAGACATGCATTGGACAGTAGGCAGCCTTGGTAGAAGAAGATGACATCTTTACCACAAAGTACCAATACATCAACATTAACACCACAGAAACAGTCACACTTTGATTCACTCAGCAAAGATGAAGGATGCAGTACTGGCTCCAAGGTATGTAATCCTCCAGCTTTAACAACCCCACAGAAGTGATGTAATTTTGACACAGAAGGTGTGCCTGCTTAGAGAAATCCTCATGAAATCTCTTATCCCCCCTGTTCAGCCAGCTCTGCTAAAGCAAATAATGCTGTGCCACACCTGGAAATCTTTGATCTTTCATGCTTCAGGGAGACGGAGTAACCACCAGCCCAGGCAGATGGATGAAGTGGGTCAGAGCATTTCTTCATAGCATGTAGATTCTTTCAATCAACAGAGCTCCTGTCTCCTGAAGCTGCCTCTTGCAGCACATGACAGAGTCTACTTCAAAGCAGGAGTCTGCTACTGAGACAGCATCTCAGTCACATTAACTCTTCATAAACTCTCCACAAAGAGTATTTTTAGGCAGGTATCACAAACTTCTCAGAAAGCATCACAGACTTACCACAAACTCTGTCGAGACTTTAGGAGAGCTGGAATGCTAGAAAACAGACTATCCGATTGACTGTCATACGGTAAGAGGCATCTTAAAGACCAAACACGTCAGTTGTAACTATCACTTTTTTTGGGCTGCCCCAAGGCTGCACACAAGACCAGGCCTGCTCTCCATGTTGACGATAAGAAATCAGGTGCAGCCAGAGAGCACACACACAACCTCAGGCACCTCAGCAGCCTAGCACTGGCTTGGCATGGCAAGACAGACAGACTGCGGGCAGCTCATAAGACAGCGGTACGCCAGGAAAGGGGAGTCTGCAGGGCAAACTGTACCTAGGGGCATTCTCAGGCCCAAGTACCTACTGATTGCCATCAAACGCAGACCTGGGTACCAAGAAACAAAACTGAAATAAAGCCCAGTGATTTATATCTTATGTTAAAAACCGAAGAGCTTAACTAGAACTTACCTAGCAAAACAACTCCTCGCTGCCTTCAGGGTGATGAGGAAAGCGTGGCTCTCTGTGACAGATACAGACAATGCTGCTTTACCTGCTATACCTTCGTAGGAAGGCAAAGCACACACACCAGCTCTGCACGGTGCTAGTATCCTGTGTGCACACCTCCAGTGAGCAGCCTGGGTGCACACCCTGCATACCAGGTTTCAGCGCAATGCAAACACGATGAAATCATTACATAACAAGAATTTGCCTTCAACAGAAGTCAAAGCCAAAAGCCACGAGATTCAAGAGGGCTGTTAATGTCACAGAAACAGCACTGCAGTTAGGCCAAAAATATCTTTTTATTCATTGCTGCTATTTTCAAGTATTTATAGTCTTCAAATAAGTACATGTAAGAAACCATCAACCAAAACCTAAAATCAACTCAAGTTTCATTCAACCACTTTTCAGCCTGAACACGAGAATAATTTTACAATATTAACATTTTTTTCAGTTAGTGTTTGTGACTGTACCTTTATAATAACTAAGCTGCTATATCCATAAAAATCAGTTACAAAAGCTGGACTTGCTCACATTTCATGAAGACTGACTCAAGAATAAATTTTTAGCAAGATTAATTTCCAACTCAGGAAATACACCAATATACCTATTTAACAAAGCACATGATACTGTGTTAAATACTATGTAAATGTTTTCTTAAAAAAAGCACATGTATTTAATCACTGTTCTGAATATCAGGGCCCATGAAAAGTTAATATGTAGAAATGTATTTATTATCATTTTTAAATGATTCCACATGCACTCAAGCGTAATAACTTAAGTTTTCCAACACAGCAGATCAAATATGGAAAAAGAGAAAATGCAATAATAGTGGAAGATTTATCTAAGAAGAAAATCATGACAGTTAGCATTATGATTTTTATAGCACTAACACTTAAAATGCGTGTTCCTGCTGTGGCCAAGAGTTATATGATAGACTAATAAATAAATATTAAAAGGCAGCAGTTTCCAAATGGTGGTCCAAAAGGCCATGGTTGGCACATGGTCCTATTTACAATATTTTCCCTGTAAGTCTATTAGAAGCACATGGTGGTCTTGAATAGATTGAAGGATAAGAGCTGCTCCATTGCTAAAAACAATCTGGAAGTCCCTAGGTCATTTTAAGTTAAATATATTTATCAAAAATCAAACAGTTAACTTTTTCTTTCATACCTATTTCAATATCTGTTAAAGGTTCTACAGAAACAGTATCACTCTCAAAACTAGTAATTATTTAACAGTGTTTTCAAACATATCCAAACAATTTTGGCAAAGGGGACATTTTTGGAGCCATGTTACTTATTTATAGTCTGAATGTCTCACTTCTCATACTATTCATTTATATGAGCCTTTTTTACACCTGAGAAACAAACGTAGGGTTTTTCAATACCTAGAAACCCAATTAATGAGAGGGCTTTTAAGCCAAAAAAAAAAAAAACATTTTGACCATCATCACCCAGACAACATTTTGTTTAAATACCTCTTTAGGAAAAATATTCTATCAACATTTAAAATTATAGTTCCAACAACTCACTGGAATTCTATACCAGAACTTACTACCACAAATAAAAAAAATCAAAAGTATTTTTTCATTCTTCAGAAAACTACACTGAAGTAAGAATGTGAAGTAAGCAATTTGTCAGAAATGGGCCTTTATTTACCAAGTGACACACAAGCACAGGACACAAGCAGGAATTTATCCCTTAGCTTGAACCAAGCCCAAAGCACATGAGTAACTGTTGTCTGTTGTTGAAATTCACAAACCACCCAAATCTGTACTGCACCATGTATTTTTATGCTCACCTTGCATACCAGCCTTCCAAGGTAGACGTAATGCTCATTTGGATGTGGCATGGACCTATACTCTAGGGAACGCGTAGATCTTCTGAATCACACCATGTTAAATTATCCAACTACAGCATCAGTAAAACAAGAATACCCAAATATACAGCATTCTCCACTAATATTTCACACTGAAAAATCTACTGATGGCTAAAGTGGTGAGAATCCTAAGTCTTCTGCTAACAAGATTTGAGCACTGTTCAACAGAGGAGAGGGCTGCTCCTTCTGGCCAAGCTCTGTACAAACAGAGCTTGTACAGAATCCACCCATCCAGTTGGCTGGTCATCTTCAGCTGGTGCAGGAATACAACCTCTGACATGATGCCAATTGAAGCCCCTTTCTTACCAAAGAATAAACTTTACAAGAAGACCAGAAGGTACTAGAAATTGGTCACCTCCCCTTCACCAATGAATTTGAGATGATGAGAGGGCTGGAGCACCTCTCCTATGAAGACAGGCTGAGGGAGTTGGGGTTCTCCAGCCTGGAGAAGAGAAGGCTCCAGGGTGACCTTACTGCAGGTTTTCAATACTAAAAGGGGGCTTACTAAAAAGATGGAGAACAACTTTTTTTACATGGGCAGATATTGATAGGATGAGAGATAATGGTTTTAAGCTAAAAGAGAGGAGATTTAGAGTAGATGTTAGGAGGCAATTCTTCACTCTGAGGGTGGTGAGGCACTGGCACAGGCTGCCCAGAGAAGCCCCATCTCTGGAGGTGTTCAAGGCCAGGCTGGATAGGGCTTCAGGCAGCCTGGCCTAGTGGGAGGTGTCCCTGCCCATGGCAGGGGGGTTGCAGTGAAGGAATCTTTAAGGTTCCTTCCACTCCAAGCCATTCTCTGACCAAAGAGTACATTGGTCTTAGGACTGAGGGGTAAAAACTACTGAGGATGCCCTAGGACTACTGAGGGGCAAAAGTGCCCTGCTTGCAGCCCTATGTGCGGCCCCAGCCAGGATGTATAGTCTCAGACATTAAGGCAAGCCCATTGCAAAGATGCTTTCAGGGGCTACCAGGAGAGCACACCGTTCATATAATCTTACCCACTCCTGATGGGCTTAGGAGATTTCCAACAGCTAACAACTTCACTATTGTTTTTGTTGTTGAGCTTAGTATAGTTTCATAGTAACTATATCCTGGCAATAATTCATTAGTCTAGAACTGAGCTTCTAGTCAGTCTTCCTAGTACCTATTGACTTTTTCATTCTGTCTGATGAAGGGCCAACACGTTTTGACAAGACACACCCATACAATTGACAATATGTGGGTACATACATTTCAGATGGTGTTTTGCCCAGAATAGTAAGATTTACATTATATCGTCAAAATCTGATTTTTCCTTTTGTAAGTTGGTTGTATTTTAGGCTCACCTTTTTTGGTCTTTATAACCTGGGTATCATCTGCGTAGTTTTACTACATATAAAATGCTGTGGCTGTGCTGCCCATTGCCCTGTATGACCAACACGATCAATAATTATATCAAAACAGAGGCAAAACCTGTGCATGTCCAGTCTACCCTGAAACAAAAACACACACAACAAGTTTTATTCTTTTTCCTAGCAAGTTTGAGAATGTGTTTATTTTAGGTTAAAAGATTATTTTCTTTCTGTAATAGCAACTTTTTCAAACTAGCTTAAAATGTTTGCTGTAACAATCTCTGCAGGTTGCCAAACGCTTCTAGGGTACAAAGTCACAAGTTCTGTGGAATGCTGGTCTGTGTACTCTGCCACTGCCAGCACACCTTCCCCAAGTAACACATACGTCCTACAAACACCATCTATAGCTTGGAAGCTAGATGTCTGTCTGTGCTTTTCAGTTTTGTTAACAACAGAATACACTTCACCATGCACATCATTTTTCCTGGGCTTCCTATAACCACGGCAAGTGCAAAGCCAGTGTGTCCCTTCCGTGCAACAAAAAAGATTTAAAAGATAATCCAGGAAGAAAAGTCACAGGATTTGTGCAGAATTAATAAAGGCAGAACAGGATTTCCCTACTCCAAAATATAGTGAAATGGTATGTCAGCAATACCTTTACCTTATCATATTTCACAAAAATGATGATTGCTAAAGGATGGATTTGTTTTTTCATACATTCTTCCAAAGTGGTATTTTTCTACATAAATATTACACTCCTATTAATTTTTACTAGTAGTAAACAAGTATATAATGGTAGTATAGTGATTTAATTTGTTACACAAATGCAATTAATTTCAGTTCTTGAAGCAAGTGCCCTTGCAAACTAGGACTTCAAATAACAGCTGGAAACATTCAGGTTCATCTTATGTGTTAAAATATTAATACAACATAGATAAAATATAGATGACCAAGATTACAGGCTGAGCATTCCTACAAAACTTAAATCATGCTTCACAACATTCTGAAAAATCCAAAATTAGAGAACACAGCCTCCTGGCAATTCAGCCCTCTTCTAGGGCGACATATCAAACGCATGGCAAAGCCTGGAACGTACACAGGGGCAACTGGCAGATTGCTAAATCTCAACACTCAAAATCAATATCTTTGCACAAGCAACATGACCTAGGAAACTAAGCGCAGAATTGGTATACAGACGGCATTCAGTTTCATAGTGGTGCAGAAAAACAAGCACTTCCCTGGTTTCTTAAATAATAATAAAAAAAAAAAAAATGCTATTTGCTAATGCATGGTTCGTGTTCCAGAAGTGTTGTTAAGTTTTGTGTAGAAATGTATGAACTAGAGCCTGAAAGTTTCTAAACTAACAAACCATTGCTGCATCCATTTTTAGGAATCTTTGTAGTAAAGATTTTTTTTTTTTTTTTTTAAAGTAACACTATTTCAAAACAGAAAGCATTTCTCTAGTGCTTCTACTAGCACAGCAGAGAACATGTCTCCAAAAGGAAAAGGGGGATAATGGGGGGGGGGGGGGAGCAGACAAATCAGTAAGGAAAAATAAATAAAAAGCTCACACAAAATGAGATAGCACGAGACACATCAGAAACCTGTACAACTGGACCAGCGGCTACAGCAGTCTGATTTAATTTTCTTTCTAATAAGATGGCATGACTTTGTTGCTCCTCTGAAATCACAGTAGAAAACATGCTTTTGAGTTCTCTAAACAGCTAATTCCATAAAGAAAATTAAAGTAGTTACAGATCATTATCAGATTTTTCTTCCTGCCTTATCTTAGTACAGCTAATGAGACTTTTTAGGAAACACGTGTATAAGCAACATGAAGGAAGAACTACACAAATTTTAGGAATATTCCACCTTGCAGTCATTCAGAATACAAAAACCAGAGATTACTTTAGAAAAATCAGGCCTAAAAAGCTCTTGCACATATATTGAAGGTGCTCTTGGAATTGATTACTTTCTCTAGCTTCCTCGTTAATCTCAACAGGAAGGAAAATTCTTGATTGGCTGATAAGTTGTTCCCTCCCTCCTCTCCCCCTGACAGTATGTGATTTTAACACCATAAAAAAATCCTATAAAATTTATTTAATAAAAAATGGTTTTAAAAAAAGACATGTCAATAGATCTGATCAAATCATCAACATTTATAAAAAACACTAACACACCTACAATTTATACTTGAAGAAAATACTCTTTATACCTAATTCATACAAAGCAGTTAAAAAAAATTCAGCTGCAAAAGGAGAACCCTGAGCTCTCACCTCTAGAATATTCATTAATGTTTTCTGAAAAAGAAAAATACAAAAATAGTAACTTATGAAATAGTGGTAGTAAAAATAATAATAAAAAACACAACAAAACAAACTAGCAGCTTGATCACACATGGAAGTCATTTGTACAGTCCACCACCTTGTACCCCCTAATTATGAAGATTTCAGAAAATAAAATAAAACAGTGAGCATTCAGGACTGTAGCCTTAAACACAGTTTTAATATGAAAAGAAAGTAGTATAGCTCCGAAGTACTTCTGACAGTAAACAGGTACTACCCACCCCATCAGTTTGAATATACATCTGGTTTGGCTGAGCTCTTTCCCTCTCAGTGTCACTGACTTTTACCCAAGAATGAAAATAAATAGGTCATATCCATCAAAAATACAAAGATGTGTAACTATAGCTTAAACTTAAAACAGGTAAATTTGTATTGATTTACATAAGTAGGCCTTGTCTTTTACCCTGCAAAGAAATTAAATGTTCTAATCATCAAGACAAGGTAGGCAATTCTCAAATTTGAACATACCAAATCCAGCAAATGGAAAGAAAGGAGATGTAGTAAAACCTGTTCCAACATGCTGTACATCAGAAATATGACTCTCCTATTTCATAGGAGCCAAACTAAAACGTACAACGAAAAGCTAGTTAAGAACAAAGTAGAACAGAAAACAAAGCTTAAAAATCACAGCATTGAAGAAACTCATTAAAACACATTTTTGTAGTTGAAAAATGTCAAAAAAAGATATATATATTTTAAAGTTTCTGCTTTTGAGCACACATGCACAGGCCCTTCACAAGTGTCCTTGGATCTTAAATTAAACATAACTTCCCTATATATCATTAAATTGGCTGTATCAGACAAAAATGTTTGGCTAAAGCAAGGTATCTAATCTAAACATCCATAATTCAGCAGAAAATGTTAGAATGTATGAAAATAAATGGATTTATGAATCCTAATAGTTTACCATGAGTATTTAAACCTTACGTACGTATGGTAGTGTTGTGAAGTTACAGAGCCAAAGGATGACAGCACAACAACAAAAAAAAAATCCAGCACAAAGTAACTTCAAAGAAAACTACATTCACGAAAAATACTTGTATAGCTCTCGCTTTGTGCCCAGCCCATCCAAGGCTGGCTTTGCTAACAAAGTTCTGTTGCACTATTTGTAGGATGACAAGTAATTATTTGCGCACAACTTTTAGGAGCAAGCATGGACATAATATACAGCTAAGTAAAGCAAATTAAAGCCAGCTGAAGCCTGCACTGATATTCTCCAAAGCATTCATGATGTGGAAAGCTTTTCACAAAAATTCCAGCTAATTTACAACAGCAGAGGAATCATCCCCGGATGGTTGGACAGATTTTCTTCTGCTATTGGTTATATTGCATTCCTGGTGACAAAAGTTGTTGACATTAATGTTGAATTGTAGAGCTGGCACTGGAATAAAAACTGTCTTGCATATACTTCCAACATTTTTTCACTATTGAGAACACTTGAATGACCCAAGAACTTTGTTTAAAGGTTTAAGTACAAGACAAATTTCATAACACATGTTTGAGGAAATAAGTCTTCTACCTTGCCTTATATAAGCTTGATGTTTTATTGGCTTTTCATGGGTGCAGGCCAGTGACAGTTCATCATTACCTTTGGAATTGCCCACCCATTTCTTCTCTACTTTCCATTTACATAGGACATGTCTAAACTCCAGACCCAATTCTTTCAGGACTCATTTTCTCTGAAGGCTGTTCTCTAATGGGGCGAGCTAGCACATGTGGCCAACTGCTGTATTAAGAGACTGAATTGGTATCTGAAAACTGATCAACATCTACATCACCATTGAATGGAATAATTGAAATTACTGCACTATCATTCATCCATAGGCCCACAACCAACTCCAAACATCACTAACGTTGTGTTCAAGAACAAGAACTGGGCTTTAAAAACTCAGTTGTTTTCCTAACAGGGTTGTCACTGCTGTAAGACGTGACTTGGAAAGCTTATGAGGTGCAACTGAGTACTTACTCAGCTGGAAGTAATAGAGTGATACTTTCACAAGAGCATTGAAACCCAAGTGTGCAAATGATGTAACACCAGTAGATAGAAAATGGACATGAAAACAAAATGAAGATGAGAGGAATAAAATACATTTCTGTGAAAAGTAAAAATATTTTAAAAAAATCTTTGGAGTAACAACTCTTTTGCCCAGTAATAGTGATGCATATTTTAGTAACATCCATTTGTACATTACACTTGGGAGACAGCTAAACACTCATTTAATTTGTAGAATAGCACTGAATGCAGAAGTCTAATCTTTCCGCTTCTGCCAGAGTTTATGGCAATTTATTTACTTGGTTATTTAAGTCAAGAGAGGGCTGGACTTTTACTTGTTCTATTAACCATATCTTGAGATATACAGGAAGCACAAACAATTCTCATAATTATACTTAATTCCATAGATGTTTGTCTATACTAACACAAGCATGGAAATTCACAGCTACGTAAGTCATCAATTTAGATCTTGATTTGAGAAATCTGGGAGCAGAATCCTTAGAATATGTTTGCACATGAAAATAAGAGTATACCTTATTTTAGAATTTTCTTGCTATTAATGATGTAAACTGTGCCACAGGTATTTATGCTCTTCTTTGAGATTAATATTTTAATATAAAATATGTTCTTAAAGGATTGTTATAAAAATACCTATTGTACTTGCAGCCAAATGTACAAATTCGTGTATTTACAACTAAGAAGCCATAACAGTGTCTTTGCCAAAGATCTGTCACTTGAGTAGAATAAACAAGTATCTGAAGTTTTAAAAATACTTTTGCAGTTCAAATTTCTCATTTTGCTGCCCTTTCACATCCATAGATTTCTTTTCACTTATTTCTGTGACGAAGGTATTTTAGGATTAACATCAATTCTGCATTTGGTAAATGGAAGTGAGAGAAGAATTTTAATAAAACAAAAAATCTGAATGATAAGAGGTATGCACATAGTATCACCAAATTTGTAAATATGAGAGAAATTAGGTCCTATTCTTTTTGATGGTTTCTGTTACTGGAGGGAAAACAAAGAATAAGCACACTCCATTTGGTTTCTTAAATGCATAAAAATGAGAAGTATCTGAAGTGCAATTCAAATTGGTGCTCAGTTGAAAACTGAGTATGAATATTTTTGAAAAAGAGAAGTGCTAACATTTCAAACCATTATTTGAAAGCTCTTAAGGGAGAAGTTGAGAGACAGGAGGATGGGATTACAGCAACTATGTTACACACAAACACAGTCTTGAAAAGAACAGTGGAGCAAAAACAAGTATATGTGTGGGGGTGGTACATTATGTAAAAGGCAATACATAATGAGTCAACAATTATATTTATTGTTTTAAAAATACCCATGAAATTTTGTTCCAGCATGCTGAGCAGCTTATAGTGGATTCCCACACTATCTTGTTATAACCACCAATCTTTTTTCCTACCATTTTGTTTTTTCCATAATCAGTGCTGTCAACACACTGGAGGGAAGGGATGCCATCCAGAGGGACCCAGACAGGCTTGAGAGGTGGGCCTGTGTGAACCTCACAAAGTTCAACAAGGCCAAGTGCAAGGTCCTGCATCTGGGCTGGAGGAATCCCAAGCACAGGCTGAGTGGACAATGGATTGAGAGCAGCTCTAAGGAGAAGAACCTGGGGGTCTTGAATGAGAATCTCAACATGAGTCAGCAATATATGCTTGCAGACCAGAAAGCCAACCGTGTCCTAGGCTACATCAAAAGAAGTGTGTCCAACAGGTCAAGGGCCTCTCCCTTCTATGGGAGGGCCTCTTCCTCTCTACTATGCTTTTGTGACACCCCACCTGGAGTATTGCATTCAGCTCTGGGGCCTGCAGCACAAGAAGAAAATGGACCTCTGAGTTAGATCAGAGTGTTGGAGCACCTCTCCTACAAAGACAGGGTCAGGGAGTTGGGGTTGTTCAGCCTGGAGCAGAAAAGGCTCTGGGAAGACCTTACAGCAGCCTTCATGACTAATGGGGGGCCTACAGGAAAGCTGGGGAGGGACTCTGTGTCAGGGGGTAGAGTGATAGGACAAGGGGGAATGGCTTTAAACTAATAAAAAAAAAAAAAAGGTAGATTTAGATTAGGTGCAAGGAGCAAGTTTTTTCACTCAGAGGGTGGTGAGGCATTGACACAGGTTGCTCAGAGAAGCTGTGGATGCCCCATCCCTGGAGGTGTTCAAGGCCAGTCTGGATGGGGCTTTGGGCAGCCTGATCTGTTGGGAGGTGTCCCTGCCCATAGCAGGGGTAAGAACTAGAGGATCTTTAAGGTCTTTTCCAACACAAACATTTCTGTGATTCTATGAACACAATCTTATTTGTAAGAAAGCCATAAACATGTTAGAGCAAAAACTATGGTATTCAGTTTCTGTTGCATTCCCCATATTTTCCCACCATAACAGAGCAGGGAGAAGGGAGGGCACTTTTGCAGCTGCATAACACAATTCCAGATTAACAGCAAGCAGATTTTCCAAAATATAGCATTCAAAATCCACTAACCAAGCAAAACCAGTTCCTTTGCAAGAATCTTGCTAGAAAAGTTTCAAAATGAATCTTTGAGTGAACACTGGAACGTGACCCCAACATAACCCATTTAACTGTCCTACTCCTTACTACAGATGTTTAAATTCCTGACTTGAATCAGACAAGTTGGCAATTTTGCAATCCAGGTCCCTGTCAACACAAGAAAATGCCATAATATTGGCTATTCATTATTTCTGTACCTCTCTTTCATCCACACAGTCTGTGAAAAAAATCTGAAACTTTACTCTCATCCTCATAGATAACAAGCACGTATCAGATATCTCACTATTTGGGGAAAAAGTAAAATAAAAATCTGTCTTTGCCCTACCCTGCTTAATTTCTGACACAGATTAAAGCCTTAAGAAAGTTTTCTTACCATTCACTCCCATTTACTCAGATACACTTCGGAAAAGGGGTTCACAGCTGGTGTGAATGCATACCAGGAGTTAAGAGACCATCGAAGGAACATATTATGTTTAGTTTCTCCTTGGGAGATGCTTCCCAGATGCGTTAGGAAACCAAATGGCACAAGGGCCAATCCCAAGAGAGAACTCAAGCTTCAGTATTACCTTACTTGTTTGTCAAGGATTTAGAGACTGCCATAAAATAACGTGTATCATCAGAAACTAGCTAAGTCTCTGCAAAAATTTAAATTATACACTCGATTATGGATAGACAGGATTCTGTCTGCTCCTTAAAGCAGCATCACAAAGGTTCTTATAGGCCACCAGAACAAGGCAATGAAATAAAAATACAGCAGTAAGCTCCTCAGGCATTCAAAAGCATCTCTATCAGAATAAGATGCTTTTAACTCCTTTTACTATAAAGCCTGAAGAATGGTCAGACCTTTTTAGGTTATCTTCTAGGTGAGCTTTTACTTTCTGCACAGGAATTTAAATTATAATTTGTGGTAAAAATTTAATCTACTAAAGTATAAATGTGCATAAAAGAAAGACAATTAAGCTTCATCTGCAAAAAATATTAAAGCTGCCAATATAAAGCACACACATGAAAAATTAAGCCTATAAAAATATATAATGAAAGACATCTGGCACAAATGTCAGCCTTTGCATGCTTGTTTTGTCAGCTGTCAAATCAAGATAATATACGATGGTAAAAGGCATGCTGACAGCAACATTCTTAGTATTTTAAAGAACAATCAAAAAATACATGCAGCTGTAAGAAAAATATCTGCATTGCTACCAAACTAACTAAACAGGGCTCATGGTCCTTAGATAAATATTAACACTTGACTCTCAAACAGAAGTCTTTGCAGGACAGGTCCCAAACTATTTCCTCCCCACACAAACCCTTTTGGAAAAGTTACATTGAATTCTAAGCAATTACATATACAATCCTTTATACAGTTATTGTAGGTAAATACTGTTCCTAGGCAGCAAATGGAATAGGGTTGAACAATGCCATCCATTACATACTTTGTCAATAAAAAAGCCTTTTAAGAAAAAAATAAATCTTCCTAATAATTGATTTTATTCCCTGCCCCAGTTATTTTGGTACGTTACACTAATTTAATAAGTGAAAGGCTTCCCCCATGTAGAACAGAAGTTTGAGATACACTTTATACTTGTGCATATGAAACAGTAAAAACGGAAAAAAAAAACAACTTAGGATGTTCCAATTATGGTCCTCCTATAGTCTGCTCAGACCAATAACAAAGAATTAAAAGGAAAATGAAACCATTGTATTAATAGTTTTTTGATCTTAACAAGTTTCTTGATGAAATAATTGAGCAATAATACTACGAGACAGAAAAGAAAATTGACTGAGATGATGCTACATACATACCTCAAGATTTTATATAGTATTACAGTCATCAACTCCTGGAAACCAAGGGAGCAATAGCAATGAGTTACTCATAAAGACTGCAGCCTAGTTTCCTGTTAAATATATAACCATGCTGCAACAAAAACACATTACTTTTAAATAACTATTCCTTAAAAAGCATGCCTGAGTTTTTTCTGCTGTAGTCAGGAAGCTAAATCAGGCTTGCATTCATTCACATAGCAGGCCCGCTCTGCCACTTTACTTTCAGTGCTGAGGAAGGTGAATGAAGTTAGTTTTCCACTGGAAAGGAAAGCAAGTTTACTGATGGTTTTTTTTTTTTTTTTTTTTGGTTTTGTTTTTGGTTCTTTCATCCCTTTGTAAAGCAATTTCTACTTGGTATCATGAAGTTAAAAAGTTTTAGCCTCTCTTACACTGACTCTGCAGTGAGAAAGGGCAGGTGAAAAGAAAGGGATCAAACCAAGACCTCTGGCTAGCACAGATGCTGCAGTAGGCACTGAACTTGATGACTCAGAGCTGACAAACTCCCTGAAACACCCATCAGAGCATCAAAGCTCCTAGGGGACTGACTTCTCTGGGAAAACCTCATTACAGAAAATAAATAAATTATTAGGCATCATTTTGCAAGATACACCAATGCAAAGTCATCCAACCACTGCATTTGGGAATTAAAGAAGCCTAGGTTAAAGCTGGTTTGCAATCGTGCTGAAAAGTCTCCAGGCAAGTAAGATAATGATGTACTTTCAGGTTTTCCTGAAGTATCACCGGACTTATCAGGGGTTTCAGACCTGAACCACATGCTTCTTCTACCTAGTAGAAATCTCTGATAAGCATGAAACTGGACAGTAATACCTTGAATCTGTTGCACTTGTGCATAACGCGTTACGATTCAGAGAACTTTTTCCTCAATGTTTTTATTAAGTAACACTTAAGTAAGCTACACACATAAATCTCCCTGTTTTCTCTCATGCAGATAGGAACAAGGCACATAAGAAAGTTCTCACAGTGATTTACATCTACAATCACTTGCACTAAAAGATATATAAATAAATAATGCCTCCTCTCTCTTTTTGCAGTAAGCTTTTGTTATCACCAAGACTATTAAAATGAAGCTTTCCACATGAGCAGTAGCTCAGTGAAATATCTCTGCCATTTCAAATGCTTTCTGTATAATATCAAATACTGCCAAGATACTTAATCAGATTGATTATCTGAGACTGAAACAAACAACTTGCAGCCCTGACAGCCAAAATCATTATGTTAGAAACGGGGAAGGATAAATGAAGGCCTGTAGTGCCCCACCACCATACAGCACTGTATATTTTCCTCCTGCCTCTACCTTGAAAATCAACAGAGACTTATAAAAAGAAATAATGGATGTTAACAGCGGCATTATCGCTAGCCTACAGGTAAAACAAATGCAAACTACAACTATCAGAAATAACTTTTAGTATAATTAAAGATCTTTTGCAATCTAAATATTCAAGCTGAATTTTTCAATGTATGTAATGCTTTTCATGTTTTCTTTAAATAAAGAGAATTCTACATTTTAAAGACCCATACATATCTCAGAATACTGTATCAGGATCGTGCAAGTAATGACTTCTAACAACAGATTTTAAAACATGTAAAGCAGTGCCTTGATATAAAATATCTTCTGATTTTTAAGATAAGACTGTGTTAAACCTCACAATTCCTCTGCATCAAAAGATGTTTTAATCTCCAGTTAAGAAGCAGAAGAAGTAAGGCACATAAAAATTGAGTTTGACAAACACACCAACACCTCTGCACTTGCCCGACTTGGTGACCTCACCCATCCATAATGGTTCTCACCAATAATGACCTTCTGACACTGAATAAGGGTTGTCAACAGGTACAGTCTTTCTGCCACTAAATATCTACCTGACCATGGATTTTCTTGCAACCTGCAGAAGCACAATTTCTCCAGGGGCAGAGGAAGGAAGTGGCAAGCACACATGCAACCACACAAATGCACATCAACATGTTTTGTCTCAGTCATCATCACATGAGTTTCATTTCCTTCAGAAACCAGACTGAAGCAAGGAGGGTACGGAAGATACATAAATATGCAGCTATCGTACTCCTTTATTCTCACACTTTAAATCTCTCATTCACTTTCTCGATGATTGCTGGTCATCCTTCTTTGTTACATTGCACTGATCATCACAGAGAAGCTTGGGAAACACTTTGGCATCCACGTAATTCTTGTAAAAACACTGGGAAGTGTAATCCTCTCAAAACAAGGATCCTAGGGAACAAGGGAAGCCGTATTTTGGCTCTCTACCAACCATTTTATAGCAAAGGTAATTAGTAAGTTACATACAATTGTAAGTAACACCAGCACAAAATCCAGCTTCCCTCGCCACTTGCTCTGTGCTAACTATGCCAAGATCGTGACAAGCTTACTTAGCATGGTTATTGTTTCCAATTTCAAACCCTTATACTTAATTAACTTTTAGCTCTATATGGTCTATCTTAAAGAGCTAAACAAACTAAAAAAAAAATAAAATACTCCAACCCTATTACCTCACCTTTTCTTCTCTCTACAGCCACAATGCACTAGACACACTTTAGAAAGACTTCGTTTATACTGAACACCTAAGATTTGTTAAGTGTGATACTTCACTTTTGAAATAAGTTATACAGCATATCATACATTCCTGACACTGATCAATCTTTTTATATCAGGAGAGAGTTCAGTATTTCAGAAGCAAAAGTCTGTGACAGAAATCACAAGAGAAAAGAAAACGACGGCAATGAGTTGAGTTTCACGTGCATTAGGTACCTTATTCTATCACCTGACAATTGGAAAGAGCTGACCTTCTGTTGCTTTTTTGGACTGAAAAGCATCAGACATTAGCAACAACTCTTAAAATTTTATATAATACATACTTACACATGTTCATGCGTACATACACACAAATGGAACTCCATGATTCAATTCAAATGTGAAAAGAAAAGCTAAAAAGATTGGGACAGTGATCAGAATTTCAATAGTCCTTTCAAGAAATCAACAGGAAATGATAACTAATGAGAAATTCCAAATATTATTAATACAGGAAAATATGTCCAGCTTTGACAACCAATGTAGTCATGGAATAAACACTTCCATCTTCAGTAGCTGCTAAAACAAACACTCTTTTACAGGCTTTGACAGAGAACAGAATTCATTTCCCCTTTACAGCTGCACTGCTTCAAAGTCAGTTAAACATCAATGTGACAGCCTTACTTGCTAGAGCTTAGACATTTACTGTATTATCTTAGCTGGACATGACCAGAAAGCAGAGACTGAAACAGAAAAGGGGGGAAGAGAGGGAAAAATCAAGTTTGTTTTTCTTAAACACCTTATGAAGTATTTGTCTTACTTGTTGCCAGAGAACTACTCTTCTTATTCACATATTTAAAGGCATTTGAAGTCTTGCTAAATACAAGCATAACACATGTCTGAAGGCAAAATGTTCACTTCAGCAGAGCTTATATACACAGAGAGCATTCAGGCACCAAACTCGCTCTGCAATACAATGTACTTATATAAATGAAACTTAGTAGACTGAGCTATTATCAATAATTACAGATTAGACCATCGTATTTGCAACTAGACATCACCCTACTGATTTCCTCATTAAAATCTAGATACAGTTTTTGCTCTTACCCATGTTTCTGCCACTGACTTTTCTGTACAATCCCTATCTTACAAAATTATGGTGAAGTTTAATATATATTATTTCATACAGAGCACCAAGACAATAATAAGTATTTAATAGTAATCAGGAAGAAGTACTGGCCAGATGTCAAGTCAGCTCTGACAATGCATACAGGCCACTAAATTTACTGCCTTGAATGAAAAATAGACACCAGATAAGTGCAGCAGACATTTACAAAAAGCGGTCTACAGAGTATTTCCTGATATTGTGTAGAAAGCTGGCTGGTCACATGATGATGACTCTGCTTACTTCCAGATGTTTAATTGCAGTAAAGAAAATTCAGAATACATCAATCCACGTTCTTACTACTCATTTCCCATGAAAGCAGTTGTTGTGGCCATCAGAGGAAAATTACATGATCACAAAGAGAAGATGTTTTGTGCATTACTTACCAAAATACAACCCAAACTACTAGTGGAAAATTTGCCAAGTGACTAGTTCTTTCACGGTAAATGATCTCTCAAAACCAGCACTCAGAAAAAATCTGTACCATACAATGACATTTTCCATTAGGACTTACAGCATATTCTTCCTTTTTTATATATGCTATAAGCAAGCTTTTTTTTTTTTTTTTTTGCATATTTTCCTTTATTTTTATTAGTATTTTCTACCTAAATACAGAAGTTGTATGTGAAAGATAGCCTAAATCACCAATTTTCTGTTGAGGGGGTAGGGGGAAAAGGAGGGAGAGGGTGAGAGGGAGCACACAGTAGCTAACGAAGACAAAATGTTGTGACACAAAACAGTCTGCATAAATTATGTTATTAGATGTTATCTTTTTTCCCCCCTTCCCACTATTTGAGCCCTTGCTTTTGGGCCAAGACGAAGTTCTAGAGAAAACTGATGATTTGTGGCCATATAATTTGGCATAACCAGTAAGTTTATACTCAGGAAATCTCCAGATCTCTGTGAATAGGAGTTTGAACTACCTTTCACCTTTTAAAGGGTCACATCAAGGTTAAAGGAATGAAAAATCGAGATGGGCTTCATCTACCAACAATAAAATCACTCTTCACACACGGCCTGATTGGAAGATTTCTCCTTATTTCACAACTCTGATGCGCCAAATTTCATGGCATCCCTGTAGAGTACTCTACAGCTCCAGTTTGTGATGTATTTGAGGTTTCTGCCTGGAACTCGTCTGTGTGAACTCCCACACTCCCCTATTGCAACTGGAGTCAGAAAAGATACTTATGTTTATATTTCCCCTCTAGGAAAAACAGAATAGAAGTGAATTAAGCATTCACTACAAACACAAAAGCTTAAAACAAAAACAACCTGCATCTTTCCAAACAGCTCAAATTAATGACCCCCAGGGCATGCTGCAGAGGCTGTCCCTTTGGCTGGACTTGAGATGATCTGGCTCTGCTTACAGCGGGGAGATAGTGCACTTTGTGTGTTTATACGTGTTTACCTGCTAAGGTGTTAGGGCTTTGGAGTTGTGTTTTTTGTTTGTTGTGTTTTCTATGGGGGTGGGGTGTGGGGGTTGGATTGCTGCTGTTCTCTCCTTACTCCAGCAGCACTATTTTTAGTAACTATCAAACGGGTAACTGCAGTTCCTCTCCTATCAACAGAAAGATATCCAGCTTGAAGTGGCAAAGCAGCCCAGTTCGTACATGCTAGCAATTCTTCAAATAGAAGCTGGTGAGCCAGACCTGGCTTGCTTGTGATGCAACTCACACTTCATTACGTTCACTTTAATGCAGAAGACAGAAGAAGGTGGCTTTGCATTTGAAAACAAGTCTTTGATGGAAATATTGTAAAATAAAAGTGTGATTTCTATCTGTATAATCCTTATAGAACTAATGATACTTATATCTCCCTGTCAGCTACTAGAAAGCACAGAAAAAACTTACATATCCTAAAAAACTTCCCTCCCCACACATGTACAAAAAAAGACTACACAATGTTTCCCCCCCCAAAATCTTACAAAACTTACATTTCAATAGCTAATGCCAACTTCAAAAACATGCCACAACCTATTATTACAAATTGATATAAAATTAACTTTATAAGAACCAATCATCTGTGTTCTCAAAAAAATAAAATACAATCTCAGAAGCAACAATAAGGTAAATCCACATATGCAATTCAAGCAATTCAAAACAAACATGCAAGTCAACTAACGTATAGCTACATTTACTGAAATCAGAAATCTTGGGTGAAATAAAGGAACAAAGTTTGGGACAGAATGGCAATGGAAAACTCTGCAGGAGAGGCTGCGCTTAGCAGTACTGGAGTTGAGTCTATGAGACTCATCTCAAAATTCACATCAAAAAAATCCTCTGATATTTCTCAATATATGCAATGTGTGTTGCACAGCTTGTACCCATTCCATAATCCTGAAGAAATACTAAGTGCGGTTAAAATGATTTATTCCACTGAGCTTTTTATTGTATTAATTTATACCCTATGACATCACCAAGCATACATGTTTAAAACTTCAATTTAATTTGTAAGACAGAAAAATACATAACCTGCTAAAATATAAGTAGGCATGTTATATGGCTTTTAAAGGTGAACTGCTGCTGAAAAAAATAACAGCAATATACACAGAATATCCAACACAGATCAAAAAGTAAAATTCCATATTGATTCCATTATTAACTGAAATCCTGCCCTCAAATTCAGGTTAGTTTTAACTGCTAAAAATGCCCTTTATACGTGACACAGAACAAAACATAGGAGTTCTGAAAGTTTATTTTAAAGGCTTTGGGCAGGCTAAACATTACATGCATGAACTTGCAAAACATTCAAGCTGCTTCTTTGTCTACTTGTAAAAAGCAGAACTTCTCCCCTGTGTTCCCGTCATGTGAATTTAATAATCAATTTTGTTATGGAAAAAAATAACGATTCCTCTTGTTGGGGGCATAAAACATGTATGCAAACAAGAGAAGCTGAAAAGACAAACTTGCCCATGCATAAATAATGCTGAAGACAAAAGAGACACTAAAACCCTAAGCCAATCACCCTCTTAGGTAAATAAGATATTTTCCCCTTATCTCTCAATGATATTAATTCCCAATGATATATTTGATCATAACTAAAAAGATAAATAAAATTGCAGCTTTCAACCTTAAGGTAGATCTTAAAAATACGACCCATTCATATAATTCCTTAGTCATCAGGTGACATTCCTAATTTAAAACAACCAATTCCCCCATGTGGCTCCATTATAAGGTGATAGCAAGCACCTCTTGTAATTTAAAGACATCCCATTTTCCTTGAGGTTAACCAGACAGCAAATCAAATAATCCCACAGAGGATTCAGAGAAAGCTTGACCCATTACTGAAGTGTTAAATTAGAATTTCAAAGAGTAACTCCATCATCACCATTCACAGAGATAGCTTCATGTTTCACAGAGGAAGAATTAAAAACTAAGTCAATATTCAGTTTTATCTCCTAACATAAGCAGACAAAAATATTGTAAACTCAAAATAATTTAAGTTGATTTTGTTTAATAAAATAGCAAAAGGCCATTGCTTCAACAGCAGTTCTTACAATTTCAATAGTAAATCACAACACATGTAAATAGTAGACATTTTATTTATATGAGGAAATGAAAAACAAATATTTTTATTTAGGCCACAATGAACTTGCACATTCTGCATATGGAGAAAATAATATGGATTGAGCCCATTTTACTATAAGAAAGTGAAGAGGTGACACTTCACCTCAAGCTCAGTGAGTTCTTCAGAGAAGATCTCGTTAACCTGACACTGAAGAGTAAATTCCCAGCTTTCTAGCATGTGTCCAGGGAATAATGCCATTCCTGCTGTTACCCATACACCATAATTCCCAGGGGCATGAGTATCACAAAATTTCCATCACAGAACCCATTCAAGGATGAATGGAAGACCCCATATTCTACAAATGTTTCCAGCTACCTTATCCACATCTGTTGATTAACCAAAAAAAGAGTTGATCAAAGTTCAAAAACATTTTCATAGCTGATACTTGACTTGAATTAAAGATAAAATAAAAAGTTAACTATTCAATGCAATAAACAGAATAACAGATGCTTCACACAAAGAGCCCATAACCAGTATGGCATGAGGATGGCTAAAGTTATCTGATATCCTGAACAAAGCAGCAAGACAGAATGAAAAACTGGTAATACAATCAGTACAAATTACAATATAGAAACAAACATGCAAACAAATGTTCAACTATTAAAATATTAATAAAAAAACATGTGTTGCTCTAGGTATGCACTCACATAAAACCATGTTGCATTAATTCATTTTCTCCACTGCTCCACAAGATGTTGTCCATACAAGTAAGCTCCCTGTTACTGACTTCCTTCCCTGTCAGCAGTAAGCAAAATCAGTTAAAAAACAGAAATATATTTTCTATACACTCAGCTCATGCCCCTTTTTTCTTCAGAAAAATTTTCAATTACCCAAATCCAATGTTTTACCCAACATTGGATTTTACATTTTCATCTTCCATGTATTAGTAGTTAGCTCAGTCTTTATGTAAGTCACCCTTATTTCCCCTTCTTAGATTGGAGGAGAAAAAAAAGCATGCCTCCTTCCATGAGAAAATTCTATGGTTAGGGATGCTACCTTTCTTTCACAGCTATTTTGATATAACTGAAATAATTTACATAAGTGTAACAGAACAGAACACAGATGACTATGAAAATTTTACCACAAACACTATAGTTACTACATCAGACAGTCCCAAAGTCACATCAACACTATGCCATATGATGGAATACAGTCTCTTCAACCATAATACAAAATAATCACTTAATCTTTTAAATTTTTAAGATTGTATTTTTACCTTTGAGAAACATGCTGTACACAGTTCACATTTTCACTTCTCATTTTCTCTAATGCTAAGAGATATAAAAATGTTGCATTTTTATCTTTTCAGGTTTTCAAGAATTCATCAGTTTTACCTGGCAAAAATCCTTCACACTCACCTAATCAAAGAATTTGGAAAAAAAAGGTGGCATAAATTTTCCTGTGGTCCTTATTTTCTATTTTATCTTTATAGTCAAATGTATCCATTTACTTATGGACAAATATCTCTCTGACATGAGGAACAGAGCTGTGCCTAGAATGGATTTCTCATTTTAGCCCCTGAACAGGAAAATGAAAGAAGAAAACAACACATTTTAAACTGTTTCAAGTTGCACGAATTCTCAATTCATCAGTAAAAATGCCCTTGTTTCAGAAAGCTTACTTCATGTCAAAGTAGGGTAAGCCATCTCAAAGCATTAATAGCAACCACAGGGGGATTTAATTGCTAAATATATCTGTAAATGTATACCTTAGCTTCCTTTGCAGTACCTTGCCTGAGAAGACAACCTGATAGGTAGCATATAAATAAATTAAATAAATGGAAGTGGGAAAGCGAAGAAACTTCTATCCTTTACTGCAAGGCATACACAGCAGGCAGGGTGCTCCAAGTTGAAATCCAGTTCTTCAACAATGTATTTAAGCAACAGTAAAAAGCAAAATTGTTTCAGAGGCAGAGACAGAAAGCTCCAACCAATAAAATATTCAGAAGCCCGAAGGGGGTGCAATCTCCCAGGAGGCCATAGACCCAAATGGGAATCAGGAGCATCATGCCTCTATCTTGTTGTGTGCTCAAAACAAGGAGGCACGCAGCAGTTTGCCCTCCCACCTCTCCCCCTTCGGCAACCCAGGATGAGCACAGCCCTGCACCCGTGCCTGTCAGTGCCTATGTGTGCACACAGGCACAGGACAGGGCTCTCAGCCCCTGCAGCCTCACCAGATAACATGGGTTGCACCAGGAGCCATCTCCCATGGCTGCAAAACATGGGCAGCTGGCCAGAGCCCGGCATGCTGCAACTGGACAGGGGAGCAGCACCTGGGGAACAGGGCCAGACCTCGGGAAGCAGATGGACCATCCGCCTCCCCTCAAAGCAGAACACAGTCTGTGTCAGATAGACAGATCAATAAATACACACACAAACACTCCAACTCCTATTAGAGTGTCACATGGATCAAGTGGTCGTGGTCCATGGCATCCCTCCTCCTACATTGCTGCCTGGGGGCTTTGGCCAGACAAACAAGCATGGGCTATCCCAAAGTGTTACCATGCTGTATCAGAAGATGACATGCAAAACACCTCTCCAGGAAGCCAGGGGCAGAAGGAAACATCTCAGAAATGGACTAAAGAAGCAGATAAGAGGAAAACTAAGTAGGAAGCAAGTTTGTAAACTGACGTTACTGGAATCAAGTTTATCATCAGCAGGCTGCTATGTTTCTTTTCTTTCTGTATTTTAAATAGTACCCACAATACCTAAAACAGGACCAAAGCACCGTATATGTGATTCTAGGCTGATATTCAGAAATAAATTAGTACTATACAGGTTTGCTGTACACACAGCATATCTGACACTAATCAATGAAAGCAGAAAATTAACAGAACATAATTCATTTGACAATTCATGCTGTAGCACATTACCTGTGGTGTACAATAGTGGTGGTAGCACACTTGGTGTGTGACAGCAGCAGAATAGCATGGGCTGTTTCATATAAAATGGCCTATTGTGTTGTTTTTTTTCCTCCCCTTTTCTGTATTTGTGTCACGTATGTTGTAAGTATGGCAATCATAAGTGTTATACAATAGACTCACATGTATTGATCCCCTAGATATTTTGCTGCAGATCAGGAGCTGCAAACTTGAATAACAACAAAAGAGCAGGCTCATAGAGAATGCAAGACCAGAATCACAGTCATGGATGAGGAATATTTTAAACACTGGTAGTCATGCATGAAACTTCATGTATCATCAGACACACACAGAACTTATTCCCCTGTAGGATATATTCAGGAAGTTACATACCACAATTCCTGACAGGAAAAGTTTTTTCATGACTCTCTTCAGCTGTACTGTGCAATACAAATAGAGCTAAGCAGGATTTGTCAAGAGAAGCCAAGCAAAAAAAAGTCTGAAAACTGGAAGGCCATAAAAATTAACCCAAGTGAAATTTAATACATGTTGGCCACCTACCTTCAGAGAAATATAGATGTTTCAATCCCATTTTAAAATACTACTAACTTTGCCACCACACAGTAGAGTTAGAGTCAAGCTTACATCCTGGACAAAAAAATAAAAATGAAGACATCTCACTCTTTTATGACTGTGAAATAGGTGCCTAGAGATTGAAGGACAAAGGAACCCAAAGCAAAAATGGATCTTCAGTTCAACGGGTTACTTGTAATGATGATTCAAAGTTTACATGAAAATATCAGAATATAAGCAAAAGAAAAATATACTGGAAGTACACAAATAGAAACATTTTAACTCAGTATGACATTACTGCAGTCTCCCTCAAGGATGAACTGATTTGTGATACCCACTATAAAACTAACTCTCTTCTCAATTCTAATTTTAAATGTTCCTAGATTGCCTATTGCTGTCACTTTGAAAGATATGGAGCTTGGTGTATACTGAACACTTTAGTTTATTGAACTGGGACTACTGAAGGAACAAAAGCACAGATAATGAAAAAGAGGAAGAATCTGGATCATAAGTTACTAGACACACATACTAAAATCTGATCGCTATGTAGCCAGGTAACCACAAATGGCTGTCCTTTCTGAGGAAGGAAAATATTCAAATACCTTTTCTCTTTCCAGATTGTTAAGATAAGGTTTCTTGTCTATGCATAGTTTAAGAGATATTTCTAAACCAACTTAATATTAAACTTAAAATCTTTAACTTATCTGAGACTGTATTTTTCAACATCCAAAGTTTATTTAAAAATTACAATTTCTTGCCAATCCAGTTAATATAAAGGTAAATTAATCAGAGAGAAACACTGTGCCACACTTTATATTAACCAGCTGCAAATTTGCTTACTATTCTTGTCACATAAGTCTTCAGACTTTAACATCCCAGCATTGTGGCATGATAAAAACTCATCAACTTTAATGTACAGAAATATCCATGAACCTCAAATTATTGTACTATAATGCTGTCAAATAAACAGACTACTGGAATTCAATTTCCAGAAAGCCAAGGCAAAATCTACTGGCCTTAATCCGAAATACCAGTGTCATTTTCAAGCCCTGTATTTAATTAATACTATTTGCTGTCAAGAGCTGAGCTGGGTAAATATTTCACTCTTCCCAATTCAGGGGCTAAAGGCAGGCCCAGAGGAAAATTTGCCCGAGTAAATGCATCTCATCTTCTTTGATGATGCAAGTGCTCAGTTGTCCTGTTCTTGACCCCTTTAGAATTCCCAGGCTCCAATACCACTGGTACAATGTCATCAATCTATATTTAAAATATATATTGATTTTCCACAGACAATAATGACAGCTATTCCTTCTGCAAATGCACATATAGTATACCTTTGCCCACAGAAAAACGTTCCTATCAAGGTAAGAAATGAAAAAATCTTACTAAAGCCCATTACTAAGTCAAAACCAATATTTAAGAAGTGAATAAAATCAAGTTAGAAATCTCATTTCCTAAATATTTTTTATATAACTCACTGAAACTGAAATGTTAGAAATAATCTTCCTGGATATAGCTAGAAAAGGCAAATTTCAATCAATTGAATGATAGTGTTTTCAACAGTCTTTGATATATGAAGTTTGGTTCTATCAGTTCAGTAAGAAGTTCATTGACAGAGAACTCCATTTCAGTCCATTCACAGTAATTAATGAGTTTTACATATTTAAGGACAGTTCAGTCCAGACCTGCAATGAATTTGGATGTTGTGGCCTCAAAACTATTAAAGTAGTTTTAATCTGCTTTCATTGTTAACAAATCTAGATCTGCTAGTTGCAAGGATGATGAGATTTCCCTCTAACTCTGTTTTCATTAATTTTAAAGGAAATGGAATATAGTATATTTGTGTAAATTTCAACTCTCCCACACAATAAAAACCAAGGATTTCCATAATCTCCCATTTGTAATTCAAGGAAGGAAATAATAATAATAATATATGGGTCAATTTAATAAATCTTAATAGATGCTCATTTCTCTACCTCTGTGGAACATTTTCACTGTACCACCCACACAGAAAGTTTGCTCTCAGATTAGCAGTATCGTTTTAACCCTGACTGCATTAAATTCACTATAATCAAGCATCTACTTTTATAGGCATCTTTATAGGCAATTCATGTTAACTGTCGCTACTGAACAGGAGTGACTGAAAACAGAAAAATCTGATCATATTTCATGCAAAACAGAGCTCCTCAGTTTTGAGGTCTAAGAAATGTGACCACATTCTCTTTATTTAGCACTAACCAATTCAAACTAGGTTAAAACTGCCTCAGATTCCTCTTCAAATGAGATGACCTAAGTCAGAAAAAAAATATGACCATCTTGTGATCAATAACTGTTTTACTTCAAGTATTTCCAAAATACAGACTCTATAGGAGTTAAGGTGTAGTGAACTCACTCCTGAGCTTTTGGTGGGCTCCATCCCAGCACAACTTTGCATTTTGATAGAAGTGATCTTTTTTATTTATATTTACACTACACATACACTTTTATTTATATTTCAAACATGGAACCTATTGTAATCTTTCCTCACATGCATCTTCAAACTAACAGTGAACACTCTTAAAACTGGCTTCAACATAAGGTACTTTTATTTTCAGTCTTACACTGTGTTTTCTGACAGCACTCCCTTCACACATAGGCATATTAGGAGGACACAGTCAAAAAATGGGACATCTGTCAGAATTTTATCTATGACTGCTGTGAGCAACAACGAGTACTACAACTCATAACAAACAGATGAATATTTTCTATGCATCACACTTGACACTAACTACAACACAAATGCCAATGAAATCACTACAAAGTTGGATTGAAACAGACTCTCATCAAGAGTGACAGAAAAGTGAGATTCCTCTACTCTGCATTTTTTGTTTTTTTCCCTGTGAAACATTCACTGCAAAAGAAATAATTTCAAGCAGAAAGAAAAGGCAAAAGAGACAGAGGATGTTTTCTGACTGAAAACCTTTAAATTAGGAACTAAGGTTAGCATTTTTATCTTGGTGGTTTGTTTAAAAACTGAAGTCTGAGTATCTCTAACTGCACACCCTTCTGGTAGGGCACAGCAGCTATCTTGTATGACCCTAACCACCAGATTTCCAAGGGTGTAGTCACAAGTTCTAGCATTTACATTATTTCTATATGCTTATGTATATATACACTCTAAAGCCGTTGAACCAGTCCAGGTCTCAAACTCTCATGCGCTACATTATATTCAGAATATATCCACCCAGTATTGAGCAGTAGTTTCACTTGCTGCAAAGCTTACTGCAGTGGCAGAGAGGCTGAATGCACGCAGTCGTTTTACAGTCCCACAACACACAGTCAAACACAACATTTATTCCACAGGCAGCTCATATCAAAAACTGAGGACAGAATTTCTTAAGAGATTCAAGCTGGTATATCTTTTCACAGAATCACAGAGTTGTAGAGGTTGCAAGAGACCTGAAGAGATTGAGTCCAACCCTCCTGCCAAAGCAGGTTCCCTAGAGCAGCCTGCCCAGGTAGGTGTCCAGACAGGCCTTAAATATCTCCAGAGAAGGAAACTCTGCAATCTCCCTGGGCAGCCAGTTCCAGTGCTCCGTCACCATGAAGTTCTTTCACATGTTGATGTGGAACCTCCTGTGATCCATTTTTTGGCCATTGCCCCTCATCCTGTCCCCACAAGCCACTGGAAAGAGGTTGGCCAAATCCCTCTGTCCCCCACACTTAAGATACTTGTAAACATTTTCTAAGTTCAGACATTAATAGTTAATATAATTTCTCTGATATTGCACCGGAGAATGTGAAACTCTGAATAAATAAAAAAGGACTGAAATCCCAGGAATTCAGAAGTCAGTGTTAACACTTCCAAGGATTCAAAGGAACCAAAGTGTGAAGCTATTCCGTATCTTATGCGATTCCCTTTCCCTTAGCTATCATGTGAACATGTGGGTAACTATCCATTTTAGAACATTAGGATATTATTTTTGGAGAGCTGCCTCTCTATTTCCAGGTTCATCCTTGGCTTCAAATCCTCTAATGGATTTTTTTTTTTTTTAAACTGTTTTCTTCCTCACTGTTATAACCACAGGCTTCATATATAAATATTTACCTCTTAGTTGCTCACATTAAAAGCTTTGAGCTTTTCATAAACAGCAACTATGTTTTATTTAGTATCTGCAAAGGTACCATATTACTTTCTGTCTCTGTAACAACTAAACGAATTTGGAATTTTAGTGCAGAACTTAGCAGCACTAAGCAAAGAAAGTTTTTTTTTCCCCACTCACATTAATTAATTAGGAAAAAAGGCAATTATATGCAAATTGCTTTTTATTTGAATATTTACCTTTTTCAGTCTTAACCTAATGCATTCTCTGTTTGATAGAAAATTGCAATCAAGACAACTGAAATGAAAACAAACATGCTATCAAATTGACAACAAAATTTCATGTTCTCTATGGGGAATGTTGGCAGTGACATTTTTCTTTCTTCATTATTCATACCTAACTCATTCTATTATGAGTCTTTTATTCACTAGAAAAAGAAAAATCAACTTATTTTGAGATTCTTACTTTCCGTTTAAGAAATTAATTTAAATGATCACAAAAATAACTTATTATTGAGAAAATCTGCATGTACACAGTACGATCATTATGCATCTCAAGTAGTGTAAATAAGTAATATAGTGTAAGCAATAAGTGTAACTAAGTGATAAATAACATCTACATGGCACAACATTTTCAAGTTAATATATAAACAAACTATTCAACCAGTATTATGAAGTCTATTGAATGCAATGAACTGCAAATTCTTATTATTAGAACAGCCAAGGAAAAAGGCAGAAAAACAGAAGCACTGAAAAGCTTCTTAAATCTCATTTCAGTTTAAAGAAAAGCATTGTTACTTTGAAAAAAAAAAAAATCAATGTAATTAACAAAAGAGGAAATGATACTTGACGTAGACATACATAATTTTACCCATAAATGGCTGGCATTGTATAAACAGCTATGCCCCAAAAAAACCCAAACCCTTCTTAGTTGGCTCACTCCCCACCTCTATATTTAGTGTGCAAGCCTCAAAAATACATATTTCTGACCTTAATAAGTCACTCTATGTGTTAAAAGACAACATTTATTCATGAGTACCCTGAAAAGGTTCTCACATAAAATCTCAAATGCGTATTTGTAAAAGATTTATACCAAGTGAGTGTATTGATATATTAAACATACCTAAAATAAAAACACAGCATTTATATTCTACTTTCTTTCACTGCAGTACCAAACTATTATTAGTCTGCATTTAAACAATCCACAGGGGTCCTGTTTTCTAATTCTCAGTGGTATTATCCCTTCTTGTGAGCAGAGTTAAACAGGCACAGCACTGCCTGATGGAGCCATCAGACAGTAATTCTTGAGCAACAAGCAGTTTAAGTCATCAGTGTCATTATACCTATTTCAGCCCTCAATTTAAGTAATTTATTAGTGCAGATAGTTGGATGGAAAAGCTTGTATTACTTCATACTCAACCTTCACAGAAAGACAGACCATAATCAGCACATAGGAAAAACACCAGTTCCTTCATTAAAGAATGAAGTATCAAACAAACTTCATGTGCAGGAGCATCCCATATTTATCCCCTTCAGCCTTAGCAGAACAGAGTCCCGTTCCTGGTCCTGGAGCTAAAGCAAGGTCCCTGCTTTCATAACCAGTTCAAGCATAATTGTTGAAAGTGTCTAAAATGTTCGTATTTCCTCTGACTGTAATATCACACATTACTTAAAACCAGGGTTTGTTCTGCTGTATCCACACAATCACTTTAAGATGTCTCACATCAAATTCCTCAGAAAAGGAGATAAAACTGTAAGGTGGTCTAATTAAACATGAGGGAGAACTCACCAAGACACAGCAAGGCAGGCAGGGAGTTCTAGAGGCTGTGTGTGTGAAGGACCCCAATACTCAGCTGCATCTCAGATATGCTGTGAACAAAATTGAGAAAAAGATTAGTGTTTTTTTTGTGTTTTTTTTTGTTGTTGTTGTTTGTTTTTTTTTTTTAGACAGGCGAAGAAAAATTAAAATACAATGGCTAGCACATCTCACTTTTAAGCATAACATCATGAGGGAAACATTATGCGTGTTGCAGAACATTATCTCTTTTTCCAGACACAACAATGTCCTTATAGTCGCACAATCACTCCAGGCACACAGCTTCCTCTTTACCTGCTACCTCCTGCAAATTTGCAGTGATAGTAACTAGGATGTTTAAATTAATTTACATGGTATGTAGTCCTTGTTTTCACAAAAGAATCTGTGGGAACTCTCTGCAAAAGTGCTTGGTTCCTTTTTTGGTTGACTGCTTGGCTGGCTGACTTTGTAACATATGAGTTTCAAATCTCTAAAAAGGAGAAACTGGTGTTTTTTACAAAATGCTTCTCAAACATTATTAAAAATTGTACGTGTAGAAGCATGTTTCTTCTCCACTTACAAGACCTCTGACTTGAATGATGAGTATTGATGGACAAACTAAAAAACAACCAAAATCAACCAACCAGCAAACAACAACAAATATCTCTTCATTAGTACAGAACTTAAGATACCAGAAGAGCAGAAGACAAGCATCACAAAGCAATGTACATTTCTTCAGAAAAGAAGAACAGGTAGGTAATAGTAACATGACACCGTCCATAAAAATATTATACCTGGACTCCTGTTTGTAAAAGCCAGACAAGTACTTTATGTCAAATATATCCAAGCAAGCTACCAAAAAGTTTTCTAACTTGTCTTTCTCAGCAGAACATAAAGAAAATGAAAGATAAGCTATGATATAACAAAATAATAACAACAACAAAACAGTAACAAAAAGCACTAATTATGCCTCAAGAAAAGTGGGATTTCTAGACAACTATATGATTCCTGTCAATATCGCCATCTCACAAAAAATCTTCTTCAAATAAAATCTGCTGATTTTTTTCTAGTTCAGACAGGATATCGCTACAGTAACAGGTTATTCAGAGGACCCACTAAGAAAAGAAGTGTTTTCGTATAAAATACATACACAGAAGATCTGAAAACATTACTGTCTCAGGAATGCCTAAGAATTATACAAGGTCTACAAAACTTTTTTTTTTTTTTTTTAATTTTTATTTTGGTTTTGCAGTTTGCCCTCATTCATGCAAAACATGGTTATGTCTTGGGGTAAAATAAGTAAAATACCAGATCATTTGGCACTTTAGCAGGAATTACAAATTTTGCCAGACACCTGCAGTTCAGAGGGATTCAGTAGGAGAAGCCACTACCCAAGCAGATGATGAGGCATAGCCACTGGGTGCCCTTCAGGCCAAAGGCAGAGAGCAAGGGCTTCAGCTCCAGCCATGGTGGTATGGCCCTTTGCCATAGGATTGCAATAATAACAAGAGTGTCTGTGCAGACAGAATTGTTTTCCATTCATCTCCCAACTCCAGAAGGGCTGAATGACCATCTTTTCAGCTGCTGCACACCAGCAAAGGAGGATGGGCACTACTCAAGTACCATCTTGTCTCTCAACCACGAGTATGGCTGGTGTTTTCCTCCTGCTAGTTTATTTTGGGGTCCTCATCTCCTGATCTATGTGGCCTTCCAATATCACTGCTCAGAGTCTGCACATGAGTAACATGATTCCCAATGACTCCTCTACAGCTCACTGGGCACAGTGCCACAATGATGAAAGATCAGCAAAATTTGTCATTTCCATTTATTTTTTTTTCCTATTTGTATAACATTTTAAATAACAACGATAGGGCTGACTGAAAACCAAGACAATACATGACAGTTTCATAGGTTAAATACTATCTTTAAAATACTACTAATAAAGTCTTTCTTTTTAAGTAAGTCTTAAATTGTACATAAACCGGTGACAAGCTTCATGTATCCAAACACATGGTATATTCCAGATTTATACTTCTAATTAAACTAGATTATCAGTGAGGAAAACTGATAAACGCTGCACACTGAAGTTACCTATTATTCCTTGTTTTCCTTTCTCAAGGAAATAAAAAGTTTCTGAAATAAAAAGTGAAAGCAACCCTGGAACAAGGCATTGCTAGTACCTATTCCCCTGCAAATCACACCCACAAGAATCAGAAGGTTCTTGGGATGCCCCTGAAAACTGAAGAGAAACTACCCTTGCACAAAGCCAGCTTTCACAGTAATATACCTTTATTGGTGGTGCTCAAAGACCTATATGTAGGCCTTTTTCTGAGGCCTATATGATGAAAGAGCCTCTGCCCTAAACAGTGCACAAATTATGACTTACATTTATGATATAAAAATCATAAAAATGATTTAAATTATGATATAAACATGGAATATATCATAGTAACTATTCTGCACACTTGTAGCTTTCCAACACCACCATTCAATCTTCCATAGAATGGAGTGTGAAAGAAAACTTTAAAAAGGCAAACATAATAACTAAGTGCAACTGATAAGGCCCAAAATAACATCCCATGACTTCAAACCACTTCACATATTTATTTTCCATTCTTTCACAATAATTTATTTTCTACAGTGCAAACAGACATCTGTATTGTAGCTACCTGTAGCAGTGTAAGATATGTTACCTTCTTGCCCCATAAAGACTACATTGTGAAGAGAACAAAATATCAACACTACAAGCTACGGTTTAGCTAAAAATAAGGGAGTGCAAGACAACCACTTTCAGACATACGTGCAATAGACCTTTATTTAATACATACAAGCTTAGTGAATATATTTTTTTTGATCACATACAGTCTTCAGATTCCCTCACTCCTATGCTAAGGAATGGTCTTTAAAGTAACATTATTGTCTGTTAACGCTAATTTCATGCAAAACCGTAGCAAAACATTCCATGGCCTCACTAGTAATGCAGTATCTTTGTATCAAAGCTGTGATCCTTAAAAAGGAAAGCTTTAAACTATGTTACTAGAGCTGCATTTTAGAGCCAGTAAAGTATCAACAGGTTGACTTAAAAATAAATAAATAAATAAATAAAATAAAGGCAACAAGTATCCTAGTTCTACTAAAACGAAATCACATAATCCTGGTTTTAAATTCAGATTTCTTCAAAAAAAAATATAAGTATGCAGACTTGACTTGAAGAAGTATTCTTCTTGAAACTGCAATTGAAATTAGATAATGCAACTTAAATTAGATAAAGTAAATAATGTATTCACCTGTATAAGCTCACAATCTTTCTACTCAAAGAAACTCTTCTAAGAAATTGCTAGGAAAGGAAGAGGACATCACTCGTTTCTCTGGAGACCAAGGTACAAATTTGTGTAAGGGCAGCAAGTGAAATTAGTTGAAGATAATTGCATTTATTTCTGGGAATAACCTCAGTGGTTGGTCTGCAAGCCCTGACATCACTTTAGAAACAGTAAAGGATGGAAACTGAAGAGCTGCCTGGCAAACTCAAAACAGGGTGGAAGGAGCGTAATGGAAAGTAATCTGCACTGTAAACCAGGTGATGTCTGAACTCTCACTTGCACAGGTATGAAAAGCATATGACCTTGACTTTTTTTTTTTTTAATTTGATTCTGTCACACAGATATGCAATGAATTTGTAAGTTTATAAACTACCTGCAATAAAAGTGTCAGTATACACTATCAAATTTATTCATAGGCAGAACTTCCTCCTTCCTCATAAAGTTTTCTTTTTAAATGCAATTTAGTACTTCCTACATAATCTGTGAGGTACAAATAAGTGACAAACTACATTGTTTTTAATTGGAGTAATTTTCTTCAAAATCCATTTGTAAGGCTCATTAGAGATCAATACTGACAGCAATGAAAAACTAAATCTGTTCACACACAGATGAATTACCACATGGACAGAATAGGATTCCATAATAATTCTGACCTAACAAGTAAAATGTTATTTCACTTTCCATCCCCATTCTTCAATCCCAGACTTTTCCACTGAGGCAGCCAATAAAGCAGCCAATTGTGATATGTCCACTATAAATCCTACCAAAGAGCAACAATATGTCTTACATAGCTCACTAAAAAAGCATCAAAATAGCAACACTCAGTCATCACTACATCAGATATATGATCTCACTATATCCAAGGATCCCCCCTCCCCCCCCCCCATAGAAGCTCACGTGACCTGTACTACCTGAGATTTATGGATAAATCAACATTTTTGGTAAATATCTTTAATTTGTCCCTGCCCTTTCATTAATACATTAATGCTTCCCTTATATTTTGCTAAAATAGTCCATGTTATATTATCCTTTCTAAATAAGAAGTAACTTCAGGTTAAAAAAAAAAAAAAAAGGAAAAATGTAAATTAGGATTTGCAGAGAGGGCACTGCATCTTACCTGTAAAAAGCAGAGGCATATTACAAAAAGGCTCCTGAAAAATCTAATCATAGCGCACTCACTGAAAGAGTGAGATTTACTATCAGTCATAGCTGTGAAAATGAGAGCAAAGAAAGAATAATATATGCCAGTAACTGTATTAATGGGAGATTGTTATGGAAGCCATTTAAGGAAATGCAAGGCTTGGAATGGTATAATGATGCAGCTGCAGAAGAAAAAAAAAGTGTGTATTGTTAATGTGTTGTTGTATAGCTTTAGACATTTAAATTAATGAACTAATTTCAAACTTCAAAAAGCCAAGCACCCCAGTGACCATACACTTTCTGTAGGAATTGTGCCTGTATTATTTCCATAAAACTAAGTAAAATTTCTATTGCACTTAACTTGAATAACATTTTATTTCCATAGAACAAGATTGAAAAATCATAAATATTAACAAAATGTAATGCAGTGAATCCACCACATTCAAGACGTATTTTTTGAGCTATTCATCAACCCAAAGTAATTTTATAAAGCAGCAAAAGTATTCTAAATGCTCAGGAGAGGAAACACTGTTCTAGGTAATAAGTAAATGTAGGACTGAGCAGAAGAAAATGAATTTCTTCCACTCAGTATTAACATGAATTTACATAATGAAAAAAAAAAAAAAAACTATTTCTGAATACTCACATCACTACACTGACAAAATTGGTTTGTTTTGGATTTTTTGTTTGTTTGCTTAAGCCCTTATTTAAAAATACACCATGATGATTTGTGGTGTTGTTTTTTGTTTGTTTGTTTTAGCTTGGATTTTTATTTTATTTTTAAATGCTGCACCCTAAATTGATTGAACTACACAAGCTGTCATTTTCCATGTCCCATTTCTACTTGGTATATTTTGAAGAGGCTAAGCTACTGAATCATTAAAAATAGGGAGTGTTTGCATAATGCAAATACTGCTGACAAACTATTAGCCTCAGAACCAGTAAGCTGCTTTAGTAATATGTAACCACTGATGTAACATTACAAATTATTCTAACTACTCGAAGTTACCATTTCACCTATATGCACGCCTGTTCAAACTGCAACTCCAACACAGAGCAGGATTCCTTGTGTTTCGTGTCTCCCCTGAAATCTTAAAAATATTATCAAAATGCTATCTATAACAAATATGTGAAGCGCATGTTATCTAAGCTCAATTACCCTGACGGGTAAAAGTCAAAGAATACTTCTGTAAGGTTTAAATTCCCAGGAGAAGAAAAGCTCAGCTCCTGTCTGCAAGCACACAATGGAATCACAGCTGACGATGCACATCTTTTTCTGGATGTCTCCATATGCTCAGGAGGGTTCCCCCCCCCCAGTCCCTCCCTGTTTCTCCCTCTCCGCCTCCCTTGCTCTCAGCATTACATTGACAGATTTGTCTTTATCTGCCACCAGGAGCATGAGAATGTTTTAACAACTAACACAAATAAAGTAGTGCACTGAACTTCACCTTATTTAAAAATAAAAATAAGGGATCCTGCCAGAGTAGCCATCTGTAACTAAATTAGCTAATAGTAGAAAGCGAGTGCATGAATGGATGCTGTAATATAGCTTCTACAAAGTAAATATCAACATTACTCTGTCCTTAGCTTAAAATGCTAAGTCACACACCAGGGTCTATACCGTGCAACAACACATCTCACCTTTGGCCTCAGAAGCCAGAAGCCAAACACAGAAATAAAAGAATACTGAACGTTTTAATGTAGGTAAGAATTCTGAAGAAAACGCATTAATTCATTAAATACTTTATACGTACTTGAATACAAATTGCATTGTTTAGAGAGGCTAAGCACAGCAAACATACAAAAAATGAATGTGGCAGAAACAGCATTAGCTCAGTATTGCCTTTCTTCAGTGCACAATCTATTAGTACTGAGCAGACAAAGAGAGTTACATTTATACTTGAATTTGGCACCAGTCTCACGCTCAGCTTTTTCTCTTCAATGGGCTGACAGCATCCTCAAGGCTTTAAGTATCACAAGCCTCTGCAATTTCCACAATTCCCATTTCAGGTGCTACCAAAACTCAGGCTCAATGTTGATCCCCAGATTTTGCCAATAAGACAGTGACATCAGCAACAAAGGGAAGGGCCAGAAGACTGTGGGTATTGTAGTAGCAGCTGTCTTTCCCAATGACTTTGTTCTTCCTGCTGAAAAAACCTGTGCTCTCTGCAGATGGACTAGCTCTTACTCTCTTTCAACGATGGAGGGAAGTGTTGAACATCAACACTTTCATTCTCATGACAGAGCCTTGCAGACTTACAGTGAGCAAGCTGTAACCTAAAGGATTATAAAAACACAATTATTCTTAAATAATTAATCTTGACTTCATGGCTCCAGTTTAATACAATACACTACTTCCTATGTGAACAAATCCCTAATATTTTCCCATTTTTGTCCAAGGGGAACAATCTTTGAACATTTTCACTCTCAAATGATGTAGCTATGGTTTAAGAGCTTAAAACTGATTTGTTTTATTCCAACAGTATCATTCTTGATAGAAATAATGTATTCCTTCCTCAAATGTCTTGAGTTTCAAATATAGCACTGACACCACCAGGACACACAAAGAGGAACATAAGAGCTACACATCTTGCAAAAAAGCATCTTCAGAAACTACAGAGATACTCATGAAGTATCAATGTAGTATACGGATCCTTTTGCTAGTAAAGACCACAAGCTTGAGAAAATATGAAGTTGAGAAACCTTCAGCTTTTATGCAAAATGAAAGAAGCTGCTGGCTGAAAAAAAAAAGACATGATTACACCACCTTTGTCAGGCATTTATTGCATAATGCTCACCAAAATGAGATACAAACATTGTAAAAATTACACGATTCTTCAAATACTTGTATGACATTTAGGATCAACTGTTCTTTTTAAAACTGTTCTGAGTATTTCTGAGGGTTGATTCCATGACTATTTTGCTCAAGACCCCAGATCACAAACGGACATTAAGCTTATCATAGTACCTTTATAAACTTAGGGAAGAACCTGGGGAGGGCAAGGGGGCAAATTTACATCTTTTATCTCCTGGGACACAGTGGAGCCAACTTCTGTGTTCCAGTGTAATACAGCTACTTGAGGGCTATATTAGAAATGTCAAAGTAAGGAACATAAATGCATGGGTGTCCACACATGCCTGCAAACATAGATGTATGTGCAAATTTGCATGAGCCTGATGTACCCTATTTATGACGCCACTGCTGATGTAAACAAGCAAGTGTTCTGAAAACTACGTAGGAGGTGCAGTACCTACACAATCTGTGGTAAAACGGCCAATTTTCATTCACAGGGGTCCTACACTTTTCATAAGGGAACAAGAGCCCCGCTTTGGGGAATAACAGCTTAAATGTGAGGCTCTCGAGGGCGCCCAACGCTGCCATTTCTCTGCGAGCACCCAGCACAGTGGATCAGGAGCTCCCCCTGCCCAGGCGGCCTCTCAGAGGGATCCCCCAGGAGAGGAGCCCACCAGGTGGCCCAACACTGCTATCAGGTTGTAAGGAGCGAGGAAATTAACCGGCCAGAGTTGACTTTATACTTCAGTAGGTAAAAACCCAAAGGGATGAGAACAAATGACTGCTGCCAGGCACAATGGCAGCGAAGTAAGAACAGCAACAAGAAATGCTTTAAGTAAAAAGAGTGGCAGCCTTAAACTGCCTACTTATTTACAGTGGCAATAGAGCTTTGCTGTAACTGTCATAGCCAGACACAATACGCTGAGCTCAAACTAGTCTTAAACAGCATAAAAATATTGCAGGAAGCAGGTGAATAGGCTTTATAACCGAACCGACTACCCCGAAATAAAATAAAAGCGTAAGGAGAAAACCCAGCAATCGATTACTGCCCAACAAGCAAGCCGGCCTCCTTTCACAAGGAGGCTGCTTCCTGGCTAAATTACAAGTGCATTCAGACAGCGGGCTGCACACACACACACACTTCAGGCACAAGTAGCGAGGGTGAGACCAGCTCGGACCCCGCGGCTCCGGTTACACCGCGGTTACTCCGCGGTTACTCCGCGCCCGGCGGCCCCCGAGGAGCGCGGCGGCAGCGGGGGGCCCGCAGCGCCCCCGCGCTGCGCGGAGGGAGGAGGGCTTGGGGCACCTCTCCCCCCTCGCCCCAAAAGCCTGGGGCCCCGCTCCCGGCGCCGCCGCCCCCCCGTCCTTGCAGCCCCGCGGTGAGCGCGGCGCCGCCCGCCCCGCCCGCACGGGGACCCCGCGCCCAGCCGGCTGCCATCCCTCCTCCTCCTCCTCCTCGTCCTCCCCGCCCCGCGCACACACGCAGCCACACGGCACTGCGGCGGCCGGGCCCCCACCCCACCCACCCCTCCCGGGAGGCGCCGGCGGCCGCCCCGGGGCTGCGCGAACGCGGAGCCTCCGCGGCTCGGCTCGGCTCGGCCCGGCCCCGGCTCGGCTCGCCCGGCCCGGCGCGCACACGCAGGCGCAACCCCCGCGCAGAAAGTTCGCAGAAGTTGCCCGCTTTGCCCCCTCCTTCCCCCCAGCACGCCCCGGCCCACCGGGAAGGGCAGAGGGCACCTGGAGGAGCCGAGCAGAGCCGAGCCGGGATGGGAAGGGAAAAGGGAAGCGGGGTGGGAGGGGGCGTAAGGGGAACGGAGCGGCCCCCAGCCGTTGTCAGCCGGGGGAAGGGGAGGGGGCGAACACCGCCCTGCTCCCCAAATCAGCCCTTTTGTCAGCGGGGAGGGAGAGACCCTCCCTGCAAGTTTCCCGTGCGAGGAGAGGGGGGGATCCTAAACACCCCTCCGAAACCCCCCCTCCGAGCCCCGCTCTGCCCCATGCCCTCCCCCGGCGGATGCCCGCGCCCCCCCGCGGCGCCCCCTGCCTTCCCCCCACTTTCTCCCCCCGGCAGCCGCGGGGAGGCGGCTCCCCACCTCCGGCCGGCCTGGCCGCAGCAAAGCGACCCCCCCCCGGCCCGGCGGCGGCAGGGTGCGGTGCATGCACCCCCCGACCACCCCCCCCAACAACAGGGAGGGGGGTGCGTCCCGGGGCAGTACCCACCCTCCCCCCCCAAAAAAGGGGGGTGTGCGCGCACGATGCCCCTTCGAGGGGCAGCCCCGCAGCCCCTCTTCCCCTCCACCTCCCCGCCGAGGGGGCCGCGACCCCCGCCCGGTGCCTCCCCCCCCCCCCCGGCTCCCCTCGGCCGGCGTCAGCGCGGGGGCAGCCGCCCGCCAACGCCGCCCCTCCGCGGCCCCGGGCGGCCCCCGGTGCCCGTCGGGGAGGCGTGGGGGGGCCCGGGGCACACCCCCCCCGCCGAGCACGGGGCCGAGGGGGGCGTGCGGGAGCCGGTACCGGGGTCAGCGGCGTCCCCCGCGGCCGCCGGCGGCGCTGACCTTCGCTTTGTAAGCCGAAGCTGAAGCTGGGGCTGCGGCCGCCATGTTCCCGTTTTAATAACTGCCTGCTTGTTTATTTCAATGCAGAGACCCTCCCACCACTCGCCCTCCTCCTCCTCCTCCTCCTCCCCTCCTTCTTCTACCCAGAGGAGGGCTGGACGGGGAGGAGGCGGGGGGAGGCACAAGGCACTCCCCCCCCCTGCCCCCGGGCACAGCGGCAGCGGCCGGGCCCCGCGCTGGGGGAGGCCGAGCCGAGCCGAGCCGATCCCAGCCGGGCTGGGTGGCACCGAGGCGCCGCCACCCCCGGCCGATGTCCCCCCGGGCCGCGGGGCCGTCCCGCTGCCCGCCCCCGGGGACAATGGCAGCCCCGCTCCCCCCAAGCCCTGCACCCACCGAGGGGAAAAAGGGGAGGGAGGGGGGAGAAGAAAGGAAAAGAGAGAGAAAAAAAAAAAAAAAAAAGGAAAAAAAAAAAGTCCTTCGCCCTCACAGGGCGAGACTTTAAACGCAGCCCGCTGCGGGACTGGGGCGCTTCCCTTGTAGTGGCCCGTCTTCACCAAAAAGAAGGGGGTGGTCTTATTTCCCCCCCCCCCCCCAAACAAAATAAAAAATAAAAAAAAAGGAAAACGCGTTGCGTGCAAATCGTGGCACCGCCGCACAACCGTGCAGCAGCACCGACTCTCTCGCAGGATGGGGAGATGCGAGTTAAAAATTATTGAGGGCCGAAGGATGGTTGTTAAACATTGCCCTTTAGTTCTGCAGGCAAGCCGTGATGCAGAAATGCTGTCTTAAAAGATCAGCCTTACGTTTTCACAACTATCACTAATGGCGAGTTATACTCTACAGGCTCTAACAATTGTTATTTTTAATGTTTTCTCACATTAATACGTAGCCCTAAGTTTTTCTGCAGTTATCCAGGCATTATACATAGTTACCGATAGTATGGCTGGCTCAGCAGATACTCTGATACTGTTTTTTATCATAAACTTTGTTTGGTAGTTACATTTTGCTGTTGTACCAGTGCTGCTTGTGTTTCCCCATGCTCGTCTGACTCATTTTTTTTTTGTGTTTGTTTGTTTTGCTTTTTTTCTTTCACTCAGTAATAATAGTTCAGTTGTCTCTCAAAACAAATTTAAGGCAAACCTTCTGCCCTGCTTGTTTCCTCTGTCCACTGAAAACTTCTAATATTTCCCTCCTCTGGAGAAGGAACTTTGGTATGGTATAATTTTGTCACATTAGGAAGCTGGGGCGATGGAGGGGATAATTTACATATGCTTAGCTTTGCTGCTAAATTAACAAGAGATCCTACCTACCCCAAATGCCACCCTTTTATGCTTTTGGCATCACTCCAAGTGGGCATGCTCCAGTGCTGGGCTGCTGCAACTGGAGAGGACAACTGTTGGGAATGTCCCTGCGCATCGGTCGTGCTCAGGCAGAGAAACTCTTGTGTTTGCAGAAAGCTCTTCCAACTTGCCCATAGACAGGCAGTCAGCAAAGAGATCGAAGGGCTGTTCTGGCTGAAGCGCAGAGAACTCAGAATATTGCCTTGAAATAACATGGCAAATGAGAGCAGCTTGTATGTGGAAAGAAACCTGGGGCAAAGAGATAGAGCTTTTCCTCTGGTCTCATTTGTTATATCTGTGCAAATTTCTGTAGCAAATAAGCTAACTGTTATACAGGCAATAATCTCATTTACCTCACGGTCATGACACATTCATTCCCCTATGCGAAATGAAGCAGTGGTCCTCCGGGAAAAAAATAGTGTCTTTGATATTATGACCATAAGCAGTATAATTTAGAATTGCACAGGTAATTTTAATTCCAGTATTTCTTATTTAAAAATCCTTGATTTCGTCCAACCCTGCACATCCTTCAATGTAACCAAAACTCCTTATTAAATTATTACCTAAATCCACCAGGAAGAGCAAGGCAGGCCTTTTACCTTGCTGCAGTACAAACACAACAGATTGCCCACCTACCACAAAGTTTATGGGTTCAGCACTGAGAAAACCCCTCAGTCTGAAGCAGCTGAGTGTCCTTGGCAAACTGGGTGAGAGAGGGGATTTAACTACCTCCACATATGTTTGGATCCTCTGAAATTTGTTATAAGCTGCTAACTCGTGAGCAAATACGTTTTGTCATCTAGGGCCAGAATACAAAACCCTGGTCAAAAATATCACTGTGTACAAAGGCCAGGAATTATGTTATTCCTAATTGCTGTTCTTTAAAGGGAAAGCATCGTCTTCCAGAGGGAAAAGGATTCACTAAACACACTTCAGTGCTGGATTTTATTCAGCTTTATGGCTCTTTGAATCCCCTCCAATGTATTGCACCAGCACTGCATTAAGCTGAGTAGAGATGGGTTTCACTTTTCACAAGAAGCTTCTCCAGTTTAAAACAAGAGCAATATATGCATTCTGTCATCCTCCCATGTTCATCCTCCTCCCACTTAGACTTCTAACCTTGCTGGCTATTTTGTTCACAGCATCACATTGTACAGTCACTTGATTATTCACTGTGATCTGCAAACCTTTCCTGGTGTGAAACTTAACACAGACAGAAGCTTTTAATTCCTTTGAATTTTCAGTGAAGTTTGCTTAAATTTCCTCATCATAACTTTTTTTTTTTTTCCCCAGATCAATAAGAAGAAGAAGAAAAAAAAAAAGAAGATTCTGAGTGTAATAATGTTTCACTGATCAGAATAAACATATGTTTTAATTTTCTTTTTAAATCCTCCCTTCCCCCCCAGTGAATTTCTACAAAATTTGGCACACAGAGTAGTGTGAATAAAACTAACATACACAGGAATGTTCTTGCCTGCTTTTCAAATAAGCTGGAAAGTTATTCTTCCATCAGGTGAAAGGCCATTAACAATTTGTTGAATGCTCATGAACTTGGGAAGCCACTTAGGTATGGCTGCTGTCTCGTAAAGCTCCATCTCCAGCTTTTACACATAACAAAGAGGGGTTTATGTGCACCTGCTGACATCAGGGCTATATGTAGAGCAGCTGTTGGTGCACAACATTTTTTTCCATGAGCAGCTGCATTTACCCTGTATAATCACTCTGCCCACCTTTATGGAGAACTGAGTCCCCACTTACTCATTAACATTCCCAAGACAACTTAGATATGGTCTTTATGACATCAATTATATATAGAGAGATACTGTATATACCTAACTCAAATCCACAAAGAAATCAAAATGAAATTTTAAATCAGGTAAATCTTCTGTACGATCTTCACCCTCTTTAGGGTGAGGGGACCTTTCAAGATCTTTTGGTTGAACCCTCAGCTCCAAGTAGGGACAATTTTGAAGTTATACCAGCTTTCTCAGTGTCATATCCAGCCAAGTTTTTCTGTCTCTAAGGAAGGAGATTGCACAGCATCTCTGAGCAACCTGTTCCAGTGTTTGACCACACTTCTGAGGTTTCTGGGTTTTTTGTTTGTTTGTTTTCCTTTCTATCTAACAAGTATGTTCCGGCTTGTGTCTGTTACCTCTCACAGTTAAAAGGCAACTGTGACCTTCCAAGAAGGCTCCATCTTCTCTATACCTACCCATTAGGTAGCTGAAGAGAACAACAAAATTTCCATCTGCATTCTCTCCATAAGACTGAATAACCCAACCCTCTCAATTGCTACTTGCATGCCATTTGCTCCAGCCACCTCACCTCCTTGGCAGCACTTTACTGTATTTGCCTTTTTATATCATTGACTTTTATGTACTCGGGAGCTCAAATGAGGATGCAGTAGTCCAGATGCAATCTTACACATACTCCATGGATTGGAATATAGCTCTTGTTATTATGGCCCAGGATGCCATTGGCTTCTGTTGCAAGCGCACACTGCTGGCTGAGTTGCTGCTCATCCACAAATCCCTTTTTGCAAAGCTATTTCACCTACTCAGTCCCCCAGCTCGTAACGTGGACACTTATTCCATCCCAGCTCAAGGATGCCGTATCACCATTTGTCAGAATTTGTGAGGTTCCTGCCAGCCCTTTTCTCCAGCCTGCTGATGTCCCTCCAGTGTATTCACCACACCTCCCCAGTCTGTCATCATCTGCAAACTTGCCATGGGTACACTTCATCTCATCACTGAGGTCACTGACAATGATGTCACACAGTATCAGCCCCAGGATTCCAGCCACCAGCTGGGTCTGCTACTGGATCACAACCCTTGAGCCTAAGGGTCCAGCCAATTTTACACCAAATCTTCCTCTTGTTTAGTTCATACCTTTCCAGTGTGGTTAAATAAGGTCTGCAAATAATTGTGTCAAAAGTCTTACTGAAGCCAAGGTAAATGACATCCCCTGCTCTCCCTTTCTCCACATAAAACGTCCATCCCTTTTTGTTATAGAAAGCAGTCAGGTTGGTCAGGCAGTTTTTGGCTTACTGCCTGTCCCCCATCACCTGCCTAATCCTCCCACAGACTAAGGTCAGTTTGGCTGACAGTTCCCCAGATATTCCTCCTTGTAGATGGAGGCAACATTTGCCTTTTTTGAGTCACCAAGTGCTTTTCCCAGACACCATGACCGTGGAAAGGTATGCTATACACACACCTGGCATGGTACTCATACCTTATGGTTACAGTCACTGTGACCCTCTGACCTGGCATCCCATCCCCCAAACACCTCTGATTATCCTCTTTCCATCATCCCTTTACCAAAGGCTCCCCTTTCGAAGTCACACATTGGCTTAAATGCTGCTATGTTCTTTTAAAGCATCTAGGATCTGGCTCAGTTTCTCTAATGGTACTTAGGCTTTATTTTCATTTGACACACCAGCTTAATTATGAGGTTGCCATGAGGAACATACCAGAGGTACATAGTGCTTATATGTTAAAATTAAAAATATTTTTTTTCCCTTAGAAAAACTTAAGGCACCATTTTCCCACCTCAGATAATAAAACTGTAAATTTACAAAGTGCTTAATCAAACATTTTTTTGCTTTTTGGGGTGTTATTAATACAACAGTTTGTTTCATATTCATACTTTTTCATCAGATAACCTTGAAAAGCTCAAAATTTTTCAAGCAATAAATCAATCAAGATCAATTTTATCTTGTAAAATGTTCTGAATTTGCTAAGCCAACACTCTGCAGAGAGGTATTATAAAAAAATCTGGGTTAGCTAGACTACCTATGTAATAAATGTGTAGTGTATTAGAATTTTAATCAATATTTATGCAAATATTTTTATACTAGAATAAATTACTCTTATTTTATTCATACTACTTTTTCTTTTTTTTTTTTTTTAGTAGTTCTGACTAAGACAAAATAATATTCAGCTGAGGGAAATATACATGTATAACTAAAGCTCAACTGTTACGGAAAGTGTATATATCATCCTTGTACTGTAATATAAAAACCAAAACAATCAACAAACTCATACTTTTACATTGCTGGACCTGCATTTACCTAGCCTATTTGTTTGCATCCCTTTCTTTCAGCTACAGATAGCAATCATGACCGCAATAAGTGATGGACCAAACAAAATCTGCCCCTAAATTTCTTGTGTGTTGTGATGGGATTGCTGAGCAGTTGGTACAAAATCCCAACCATGAAGAAGGGGTTGTTTCCTCTGTTGGCTGGGCACTCCTGGACACACAGCTCGGGGTGACCCTGCTCATGTGGGAGGCATCCCTAGATGTCCCTTCCAGCCTTGGGAATTCTGTGACTGTGATACTTTTAGTATGAAACAATTACTTCTGCTTCTATGCTTTATTTCACACTTCTCTCCTAACTTTTCCATATAATATTCTCTAATATTTTTCCTTTTGCCCCTACTTTCCCTTTTATCTTTATTTTTTCTAGTCTTTAATCTCAGTCTCTCCCATACTCTCATCCTGCAACATGTGCTCAACAATACAAACACCCTGACATATTCTGCATATTCATGTAGTCTATTCAAAAGATGGTGCCTTTCTTTCTAGTGAGGATGAAAAAGGCCCAGCTCACCCCTATAGTCAGACTTTAATCAAGAAAGTAAACAGCTGTCAAGCATCCACACTAAGGGGTATAACTGAGCTACACATAAGAAATAAAGCTACAAGTGTTTCATTATGTTTTTGCTGCTTAGAGAGCAAGGTCCTCTTCCCCTTGTAATTATGTGGCTGAACATGTTAATTTATCTTTTATTTAGAATTGTGTAACACTGTCTTCCTCCCTTGATTTCCTGTGCTTTAATATATACAATTTCCTACTTTCACAAGAATTTGATAATAAAATATACTGCTGAGGAAAGGCAGAACTAAAACTTCTTAAAAGACACTCAACATTAACAAGGTGACATGAATGCTTTAACAAACCCCTAGACACACCCTTTGTTTGCTCTATTTTGGATGTCCTCAGAAAACTTATTCTAAGGTAACTTTATTAATTCCTATTTAACAATTACTTCTCATCACTGATCAAACACACTATAATGTTTTCCTTCCAAACTATAATGATCGTGCATGTAGGGTCTAAGTGTCCCTATATCTTTGATGTTGAACGCACTTTCTAAATTCACTATTAAGCTGATTACACACTGATCAATCTATGTTCTTCATTGGTCACTTACCGTGTAAACCTGGAGATATGTACACATGTAAGCTTACTAGCTCATGTAATTAGAGTGCAGTAGGCATAAAAAAAAAATCAGAGGGGTGGTGAAGCATGTTTTTAACTGGCAAAAACTCAGCATGTCTGTACAAGTAGCACATTTCATGAAGCAGACATAAGATCTGCCTCTCTGTACTGCAGTTCTTAATGCCATTATGAAAGAGATTAAATCAAGATGGAGATGACAGTGATTTAGTCACAGAACCAGTTAAATGGCTTTCCAAACTTGAGGTCACTGATAGTATTTTGATTTACAGATAGCATAGAAGTTTGATCTTAAAAACATTTAACTGAAATAAAGTCCAGAAGCTATAAAGAAGGAAATATAAGGAGCCTGGCGCAACTCCCTAGCTCGACTCCTAGTTCGATTTCCAACCATAAGTTTTTGCACGGAGTTGTTTTAATCTAACAAAAAATTAGGGGAAAAAATGTCCCTGAGTTTTTCATACTACATAGCAGGCAGAAGTTTTCCATTTCCTGAGACTACCTCCATTTCAGCCTAATGGCTTGCCCTCTTGAAAGCTGGTTAGCATCAGCCTCATCTGACTCATCAGATGAAGGCATCAGGAATGGGAAACAGTCATTCCTAAAGAGTGAGACAGAGAGTGCAGACCAACAAGTTGAAGATTTCCGTGATTGGTTTTGGACATCCTTCCTTTCCTTCCCCAGGCAGCTCTTCAGATTTGCTGACTTTTGTGTGCCTGACAGCTCTGGTGGTCTCCTTAAACTGGCTTCCTCCACTTATGGGCTTCAGGAGCAGATACTGCTACCACATAATTCCTCCACCTGTAGGATGGAGATGACACATTACTCAGAGTATAACAAGCAGTTCTATGATTTACCTTCTGCTTTCTTGTATCAGGAAGAAAAGTTAACAGGGTTGTCTTTTAAAAAATCATTGGTCATCAGAATTAACGTGTCACAAAAACTAGTCTCAGAGCTATTGCTCTAGCCTTCCTATACATTCAAGTAGGCAGCTCTTGATCAGTATAAGATAGTTCACATTTCTGAAGTTGCTACACTGCTATAGTACATACTCACATCTGTTTGTTTTTGTAGTTAAAAGTAACTGCTTTTGTTGTTATTACATGTGGATTTTAGTTTCCTCTTAAATAGGGTCCATCAGGAAACAGTAAGGTTAGGAAAGGCAAAACTGAAGGTGGAAGATTATTCCCTGTTAAGTTCTCAAATATATTTTAGTAATTATCATAATATATGAAAAAAAAATGTTTCATAAAAATGAATTAAAAAGAGAAAAAGAGCTAAGATAAATTGATAAATAACTTACTGCTTGTACCTGCAGTAAGGTAATTCATGCTTGATTAGACGCTTGAAAGATGATGCAAATGCACTGAAAAAAATAAATGGAATAGCACAATTTGTAACAACGAGCATACTTACATGTAACTTAACCAACTCAACCTTACAACTGTTTAGTGACTCCAATCTGACAGCTAAGGTAATGGGCTCTATCAGTAGTTCTGCTTGCACTGTTTAAATCAACAAATGTTTCACAAGAGCCACTGTAGCCCTAACATTAGGAGGACAAGTGGCATAAAGCTCTCTCCCATCTTTTGCTGTCCCATTCAGAAAACCAGGTACACCCTAAGTTTTCCACTCTGCACTTTGATTCTCATAATTAAGAAAGATCCTGCAGTGCAGAATTAAAGCACATTTGACGAGACATTTACATTTGCTGTGCTTTCTGGGATGCGGGCTTCCAAAACCAGTTGTCCTTAGTACATTCTTCTGCCAACTGCCTCAGCCTTATGCTTACCAAAGAGAGAGAAAAAAAAAAAAAAAAAAAAAAAGACAGACTGAGCTGAGCCAAAGGTGTTTTCGTGTTTTTTTTTTTTTTTTTTTTTTTTTTTTTTAACATCAGAGAGTGCCAAAGTATGAGGAGGAATTTTATTTCCATATAGAAAACTATCACATTCCCTCTTAGTTTAAATGCAGCCTGTTGGGTTAAATATATACTCTGTATCCAGAAAAAAAAAAAGAGAAACAACAAGAGCATGAGGCAGAAAGAGGTCGAGAGGTCATCTGTGTCCACCCCCTCCTTTAAAGCAGGACTATCAACACCTATCTCACTGCTAAGTCGTTGGTCTAACCTGTTCTTGATGACCTGTGATGAAGGCATCGCAGCCTCCCAGCTACTGCATTGCTCTGCTCCACACAACTAGTTTTTCTAAAGCTTTGACTTGGTTTCTCCTGATGTCTTTTAAGCCTTTATCTTCTCCTCATATCTACCATAGGTATGGAGATGAGATTTTTTTTTTCCATGTCTCTTTACTTACTGGTTCTCACCTGTATGCAGAACTGAGGCTGTGTTTCTTTCTCAGTCTTTTTCTAGACTGAGAATCCCAGTTCCTTCCAGCTCTCATTTCTGTGGGTCCCTGGGCATTTAAGCTGCAGTCCTACAGACTTTCTACAGTTGGTGGAGAGAAGACACATTTCTTGACAGTGAACATCCCACTTGGTCTGAGACCTTACTGGCACTGGAAGAAATACTCCATTTGCCATGCAGGCTGTATGTCTTTTTGAACATCCCTAGTTGCTTTTGTTCTGTCCCAGTCCCTGAGAACACGGCATTGCTCACCCTTGTTCAGAGATCAGACCTATCATCCTAACCCCCAAATTTAAAAACGTAGTTTAATACATTATTACGGAGATTATATTGATAAATGGCACTCCAAATGAAGTCCTCATCAAGTTATTTAAAAAATATCTTAAAGGAAAACCTGACAGAGGCTTTTAGAGTACAACCATCTGTACTTTTCAGCAAAATCCAAACTCTAAATCAAAGCATAGTAAGCATATAACACTGGTATGGTTTGTACATACTGAATCTGCCTGAATTTTGCAAAGACAAGTACACATGTGTTCGTTTCTCTTTAGTAGTATTTCTACGGATCAACATCATGGATATCAGAGAATCATGCTTTACTTTTAACTACAAACAAGTCTCAGTATTGTCTTATGATAGCCTTATGTAACAGTATGATTTGTAAGAAAACAAACAAACTCCAACACAGGAGAAAGCTTCTATTTACATTTATGAAACTGAGATGGTCACATTTGGTCAGGTATTTAATTTTAGTTTAACAGGCCACGTTCAATTAACTATAAGTTAAAACTGGGAACTAAACTTCTGCTGTTGTAGGGATTGGGAGATTTAGCTGTTGAATGAGATCCCTTTTTGCAAAAGGGCTGTACAAATTTATTGCAAACAGTTCTTACCTGACCAAACATTACAAGCTAAATACAAGATAAGAAATGGGTGGATTGAAAAAAAAAAAAGAAGAAAAAAAGAGTAATATTATTATCATTTATAGCAACAGTAATAATAATAATAAAAACATAATAAAAATAATAATAACAAACCCCATCCCTACACCTAGAAACCAAAGCTAAAAGGAACAATGAAAACTTGGCCAAGTACAGGTTTTGGTATGATAGAGAGGTGTCATACTCTACCAGCTGTTTAACTGTTGTTGAGTCACTCTTGGGAGAAACTAGAGCAGGGTAAACAATGCAACAATTCAAAAAATTCAGGAGACACCCTTAGGTAAGTGATTTGGCAAATATATTTAGCTTTGCCGGGGATACTCACTGAGTCTACTTGCATGCCTAAGTACCTTGCTAATCAGGAGTCTATTTAAGCTATTTGAGATAGAAATTGAAATGTGTTTGTGTAAAGCTGTTGAGCCTGGTTCTAGCTAGTTTTTACAAGAGAGAATCATGCACAATACAACATGCCTTGCAAACGTGACTTCAGTTGAACTTGCTACCTATATATATAAAGACCATTTTCTTCATGCTTATTTTTGTAGATCCTTTTAATATTTCTTTTGTTGTTAAAATGAAAGCCATCAATGAAAGAAACAAATCCATCCAACACTTCAGCATTTATACAATACTTCTAATTTTGAGGGAAACGTATTTGAAATTGAAAAAGCTTTTTTCAGAAATTCCTTAAATCATATCCCCTGCTGCTTTGATAAAATCTTCCATTTTTCTTTAAGAACAGTGTTAAAGAAGTAACCTTGTATTGTGATACATTGAATGAGTACTACTCAGGGAACGCATTGTGTATAATTTGTGTATAGATTTGATTAAATCCGTATTTGCAAATATAACATTTAGTTTTTTATATACTTGTTGATAAATACAGAGCATACGGTTTTCCATACTGGCTTACATGCAAGTGGTTTTATGACAAAATGCATTTTAGGTTATAAACTACCTATAAGAACTGAGTAAAATATATCCTATGAAGTGATTTATATTCCTTTTTTTTTTTTTTTTTTTTTTTTTATGGAAGAGTAGCTCATTATATTATTTGAAAGTTCCATTTGATTCCTTACTTTAAATTGTATTAAATTCCTCAGTGCCTGTTTCTTAGCACTTCACTAATACCTTGTTTGTAAATACTCACAAATTTTTGTAGAACAAAAAAATATGTTGGTTAGAGAAGTCATGTATTTCTGTTCAAACACCAGGTAGCCTACGCAACTATTTAGAAATAAATTGCAATTTGATTGTTACATGAGAACAGACAAATGTAAACAGTCCTTGATACAGCCTGTACTTGCCATTCCTATATTCCAGTGTTCAGCTTATTTCCCCAAGTACTTTCTCACTACTCTAATAGAAAAAAATAAAGTCAATGATAACTGAGGATACCACGGACAGCATGAGCAAGGAGTAGTAGGCTTGCCTACTTCAAGTAAGCCTTCCTAATTCACATGACTCAAACAAGAAAATCAAGTAAGCCTGCAAACCCCAAACAGTGGAATGAAGAAGTAATGCAAGAATAATTCCCAATTAACACTGTTTATTTTCTAGAAGGAGACTATTTAAACACTTGGAATTTCATCTGACCGCCACAACTCAGAATTGCTTTAAAAACCAATTTTAATTAGTTGCAATATAGTGCATTATATCTAGAGATGTGCCTATATACAAATTGTAGACATAAAATGTCATCTATAAAATCACCAGCTGTAATTATTTGTACTCATTGGAATTAAACATGCTGAAGTCAAAGCAATAGAAACTAAATGAGGAAAAGATAAAGCTATGCATACTTCTGTGAAGATAAAATTCTAATAAACAAGAATACTTTCAAGAGATAATTTCTCCTCTTTACATACAAAATGCCAGTTTGGTGAATGGAGTAAGAAATTCTGGAAATTAAATGCAAATAGAGGTGAAACTGAAAATCAGGTTGTTTCTTAAACACGGAAATGTACATACTAGATATCCCTTAATCTACAACCAAATCATGACTAAATTGCTACTTCAGAGCAATTGAAAAGGGTTCTTGCTAAAAATAAATGAAGTTCCTGAATAGTAAAGGCATGGAAATATCTGGAAATATCTCTTTACCTGCAGCAATGACATCCCAAAGTTTGTATGTTCCCCCAAGACCTACCATAATGACATACCTTGTTGACATAGCTCAAATAATTCAAATACAAAATACATTAGAAGATGCTGTGCAGATTGCAATAAGGATAGAATCTACATTGAAATATTGCATGATTTAAAGTAAAAAAAAAAAAAAAAAAAAAAAAAAGATGCCAGGAGAGACAATATTCTGAAGATTCAGCTCTATATTGTGTTTTGTAAATACAAGCATTATTCTAAATGCAAGCAGAAAAGGACCTCGCCCTACCTCAAATCACAGCTACCACTTAGAAGAAAAAAAAAAGAAAAAAAAAAAGAACATTGTAGTTCTGGTGTAACTGGTTCACACACAGGTGGGTAGAAATCTGCATCAAAACATCACGTCAGCTCCTTTTTATATGGATGCCTTATGTTCTCCTCTTCTTTCCTCATTCATAGGGATGGATCTGCAACACTAACATTGATTATATAAAGCAAGAAGAGTCATAAACTGTTAAAACAAGGCCACAGACAACCTTTCCCTGGCTATACTCTGTGCTTTTTCCAGCTGATATCATTCCTCTTTCTGCATTGCAAGCTGTTCCTATTGATACTGCTACTTTTTGCTGGCTTTAAATATAAATAATACACTAGAGAAAACGCTTCTCCAAGCAAAGTAATGGAGACCAAACAGCTTGCAATATATCAGCTCCAAAGTGAAGGCTTAAAACTCTGTAAACAAACTAAGTTTTCAACTTTATTAAAAAAACTGTTAAATCTGTACTACTTGAAAATTTCTTGGTACATTTTGTACACCAGAAAAGACTTGCCCTCACGTCCAAACACCCACACACTGGGGGGTTCCTGATGCAGGTGTAAGTCAAGCACAGCTGTAGGTACTGAGGAAAAGGACTTCTTAAATTTGTGAAGAAAAATATGATGTAAAACAAATATTCAAGTGGTGTAAACTATAATTCCCAGTGCAATTTTAATGGTGAACAAAAGCAATGCAGACACTTGACTTTCAGAGAGCAAATTGACTGCTTTGGACTGCTCAGCCAGAATAGCAAGATCTCATTTACCACTGGGGTGAGGGGGTCAGGAGAGGCACAAGCTGACACCTCCTAGGTTTGCAGCAGGAGATCTGTGTGGTTTCTAGCAGCACGTGCCTTCTGCACATAGCCCTTTGCCCCAGATGCTCTTCTTGCCTCCATCTGATCTTCTCTTGTTCTTTGCTTCCTCTTTCATTGTTAAAAAAAAAAAAAAAAAAAAAAAAAAAAAAAAAAAAGGAAAGCCTCCCTTTTCCACAGAGAAGTTTCTTTTTCTGCCATCTTGAGCAAGAGTTGGAGGAAGTGTTGGCTTCCCAAGGCAACTGTGGAAGGGAGCACAGGAGGCCTGGGGGGTCTCTGGTACTGCTGAGCCCCAGCCTGTACTGCACAGTGCTGCAGAGTGCACCAGAGTCAGCCCACAGCCTCCAAAAAGAAACAACCCCAAAATAATAGCTTTTGCTCTACTGATGCTTGGAAGCAACAGTAAAGTGAAGGAACAACCCCCAGATAACAAAAACTCTGAATATTTTTGCAAAATACATTCCTCCATGGAAATTTTCTTGGGCATCAAACAGGTGTGAGGAAAAAGGGAATAAAAAAATCCCAGCTGATGGCAACAAAAGAACAAAAAACCTATTTCCCATGAGGCATCACAGCTTATCGGGAGCCAGACAGCTTCAGATAACAGGCAGCGCGCCCAGCAGGAGCAGGCTGGGAGTCAGCACCAACAGGCCCCATTTTGAGTTTTTGTACAAAAGGAGAACAGGCCCAAAGCGAGCCTGAGGGAAGCAGGTCTGTGGCTGCCAGGCCCCAGGCAGTGGGACAGGACCTGCAGCTGCAAAGCCCAATTTGTAATTTCCTGATAGCTCCACAGAATAGCTTCCATAGGCAATTAATTCACTGACAAGCTAATTAGAAGAGGTTCAGCACCTTTAAAAATTAGGCCTTCAATGTTCTAAAAAAAAAATAAAAAAATTAAGAAAATACTAATCCTGTTTGTAGGAGTGAGTTTTCCACAAAGTAATAGCTGTTTTCTCTAAACTTTAATTCCTTAATTAATTTGATTGCATGGATTAAGACATAAATGTTTCACTAAGAATATAGTTAGTTAAGTCTCTTCAGTTTATTAAGAGGTACAAAAAATTGTGTCTATGAAGGTTTATTCAGGAACCTAACATTTACTAAGATAAATGGTAAGGTAATTTTATTCAATGTTACTGAAAGAAAATGACAGAGAACGTTATGTAATCATTCTATTTCTGCAAATCCACATTTTTTGATGCTAGGCTGCAATCTTTATTTTACTCAGTCGTATCCCAATTTCCTCCCTAAGACAAGCTGCAAATTGAGTTTATAGTTTATTTTAATATTTCCTGCCATCAAATTATATGGATAAGAAATCCTGTATACTCATGCCATAATCCCATTTCTGATGAAGAAAAGAATATACAAGCCTGTAGTATAATATTGTCATGCAAACAGATTTGTGTCTCCCTATCTTAGCTTGTCCAGACTTTGAAATCTTTTAAACTAAACAACATATTTTTCTTACGTTAGCTGGGAAGGAATATAGAAAATTCACATGGAAATATGAGATATCCTTCAAGATGGACAAAATGATGTAGAAAAAAAAGGGGAAAAAAAAAACACAACCAACAACACAAAATGAAAAACATCTAAGCATGGGTTTACTTACAGTTCCATCAAGAAACAAAGAAAGTTCTCGAAGCACTTTACTAAAATACTACAATATATCTGGAGACACAAAACAGACCTTTGTTTTTCCTAAGCAAAAATTTTGTGACATGTATATTTCATTTCAGTAGAAATTGATCAAGAAACCATTTCTCCAAGGATGAAAGTCAAAGAAAGAATTGTACCTACTTTAAATACTTTTCAAAAAGCAAACCATCCTCTACCCCCACTAATTAAAAATAAAATAAATAAAATAAAATAAAATAAAATAAAATAAAATAAAATAAAATAAAATAAAATAAAATAAAATAAAATAAAAGACACTGTGTAGAAAGCAGTAAGGGTAGCAAATTCTCTTTAGGGGATTAGTGAAAGTATTTCAATTTCCTATGAAAAAAAAAAAGTTGATATGAACAAGTGAATATAAGAGGAAACATAGTAGGACCATAACAACTCCGGTTTCTCCACAGGAATACCAAGGAAATCATAAAAACAACGTGGAAAATAATAGATTACAATAAACAGAAAAGAAAATCATTTGAGGGAGGGTTTTAAAATTGATGTCTACATATTTTTAATGCAGTTGAAATTGTTATAAGTCCAGTAAAACAAAGGAATTATAAATCAGTTGAAATTCCTTAAATTAGATCTTTCTACAGCAAATATATAGCAAGAAAAAATGCTTTCTATTTTTATGATAGATTATATGCAAAATACAGAGTATGATCTAGGAAAACAAGTCTAGTAATGTCCAAGATTTAACAGCTGGTAATTTCAGGATAGTTGAAACTTTAATGTTCTGTTGTCCTGAATGCCTTCTGAAAATCAGGTCCCCTCCAATGTTTCCACAAGAAGTGGGGCACATAGAATAACTGGCAATCTGATAAAACTGTGGCCTGAAAGTACCTTCAGGAAATAGATAACCTCACAAATTCTGGCTGACTCCAGTGAAAATTTTGAGCAAACACAGTATACGGCATGATGTCCAAAAATGACTATTAACAGATAGGTCACACATCCTCAAAATAAAAACTAAAATGCAGCATCCTGTCTGATAAAGTTCTGAAGAAAAATATCCAACTTATTTATGAAAATGAGAAACAACCTCCCCAGTGCATCAATTGGCAGAATAACTACTGACAAATCAAACAGTGTCAAAAGTATTAACTGTTTCAGGAAAGTACCAAACTAAAAGCCAGAAATGCCCAACAGATCTAAATCCAACAATCTAACCATATCTCTGTGTAACACTGAGGAAATTCTGTCTTGCCACATTACTACAATAACATGGTGCTATTCATACTAATAGCACAGGGCATAGTGGTGTTTTAATTTCTCTAGAACACTATAAAAGTAGAATGTGCTAAATGTTATACTTTTATTGCCACCATTACAAAGCTCTTTAGTTTTCAGCCAGAAAAGTGTAGGTAATCCTTTGAGAAGCTTTAAAAGTACCTGGTAGTATAGGAAAGCCACAATAAGAAAATAATTCAAGCATGGTGATAAAATAATATAAAAATCAAACCAAAACAACAAACAAACAAACAAAAAATAATTTCAAGGCTATTTTCCAGAAGGAAAAAAAAAAAAAGAGAGAGAGAGAGAAAGAAAAAAGTAAGTTATTTTGGGTCTGGCCCTGTAGTCCTCTGGATGCCTGTTTTCTAAACTAAAAGTCAGGAATAACTGAAGTGTATTCTGAAGATCTTTTGCCCCTTAAAGTACCTTTGTGATACTTGTCATGAGTAACCTCACACAGGAAATGCTGAGGTACTTTGATTTTTATTGCAAGGTATCAGATCAGAAAAGAAAATGTTTTTGTTTTCTGAATAACATATAACAAGAAGCCTAATACACACAAAAGAAAATACTTGAACAAAACTGATGATACAATCTCATTTAAAATACTTCAAAAATTGAAGGAGCATCTGTAGTGCCCAAACAAGTTGTCTTTCTGCAATAGCAGATTTGCATGAAGGTCAGTAATGTATCTTCTCAGTCTTCCTTAAAGAAAGAATGACTTCAAACTGGTTTGCAGGGCTTGAAAGTCATTCAAAGCCATCTTGTAAAATCAGAAAGGTAAGCAGTGATTATTTGAGTTTATTTAGTTCTCTCTAAGCTGTTTGAGGTTTATGGAATTGGTTTAATCTCCTTTAGTATCTTCATTAATAAAACTGCAGAGCATGTTGTTAATCATATCAGGTAATACTAAAGTAGGAGGTTTTGATATTATAAGGAACAGAGATAATGGGGGGGGGGGGGGGGGGGTTGGGGAGGAAGGAAAGAGGATGAAAACACTGAAAGAAAATACAATATCAATCTCTGAAAATTATTGTAGGGAGAACACAGGCAAAGTCCATTAAGGGGAGGCTAAAAGTTGATGAAGGCAGGCATACCAGGGCAGCCCTGTGGGTTACAGTAGGCAGCAATTTGGAGAAGACTTCACACCTTGATGTAGCATCACATAGAAGTATGTGAAATTCAGGCTGCTGCTGTGGAGTTTGTCTTCTAATAGAGCAGCTAAAGCTACTTTCCCTAGCTAAATCTGGTTCAGTTCTCACTCCCAGAAGACAGCAGCACACTGGCATAGATTGGAATGAACTGGAATGAAGGGTAGAAAAAGAAAAAAAGGTTGCAAGGAAAGCATGTCAACAAGTTTTGAATTTCCCCTTCAAAAATGTTATGAGAGTGAATGTTTGGAAACATTAAATAAAACACGATGCTGGAAAATGGAGAAGGGGCTTGGCAATGGGGACATTTCTTGATGGAGTCAATTCATTCTGGCCAGAAGCGATTCAAAGCCTCTTGTAGAATAACAGTAGTAAATTAGAAATGAGTTGTGGTTCTCTGTGCTGGTCCCAGTGAGAAGGGCTTCATTTTGCAAAAGCCTCCTGCCACATGATATCTTCATCAGTCACAACAACAGAGTCCAGGCAGAAAAGAAGAAGACAGGCAGCTTCCTTTCAGAAATATGTGCTCTCAATAATTCTCAAATTATTTCATGAACCGTATTCATCATGAGGACCAAGGAACTCATTATCTGCATATTTCACAAGAATTCTGACCAACATTTTAAAAATGTGTCAGTCCAAAAGCTGATACTCAAATCAGGTTAAATTATCTGAAGTAGAAAGACACAAACTTCACTATTTAACATAGAGCATTGCTACCAGTAGACCTTGGTACTTCCTCATCCCACAAAAGCTTCCTTTAAATTGCACTGTCCCTATCTCTGTTTCAAGGCTTTCCATCTCTTCTCTTTAAACCAGTGCTTAAAGTATTGGATGCTACTGGCAACTTCCTTGATCACTGATAATTTCTGGCCTGGTTTGTAATACGTATTAGAACAACAACTGGGAAAGTCAAAGTAGGATCTTTACGCAGTTTTTCCTTACAAAAGTGATTGCTGTTTCTATTATTCTCTGAAACTTTATAGTCATGACGTAAAATGAACCGAACTTCTTTTTACATAAGAAACATAAAACTTCGTGAGTAACTGATTCTTTTTTCTTTCTGAAGTGCTGAAAACAAAACAGCATGCTTCTCATTCTTAATTTTATGCACTCAGATTTGAAAACCATGAATCATAAGAATTAATCAAAAGGCAATGCAACTCTGTCTTTTGATCCAAGACTGAAAGCCTTGCATGCCCTGTAAATCTTTGGCTCCAACTGCAGAACAAAGTAAAGCTGTGACTGGGTGTGCTCTATCCAGACTGTACACAAAGCAGTATCAGAGAAGATTCAGCATCACACATCCAGCATCATTCACTCCTTGTAACTTCTTCCTCTGGCTGTTGTCAGTGATATTCAAAATCAGCACATTTACTTGGCTCATTCCTACAACTGCACCTTCAGCTGCTGCTCACTGCTGAACAACACCTCTAGGACTCCTCTCTGCCAGTCTGCAGCCAGCAGAATTCCTTTTGTGTTGTATTTTTGAGCTTTATTTAATGAGTATGGCCCCAAAACAGCAGTAGAATAACCAGAGCTTTGGCACCATGGGCAACAGCATGGCCCTCTGACTCTGAAGCAGTAAGAAGGCAGGGAGGCACTCCACCTACTTGCAGCACCCTGATATCTGAGCATGCACCCATATATTCAAATACCTACATGTATGTACACGAAGTATGACACTTGTTGAAAATCACACATACACAAAAGTGGGTTCTACTAGTTCTACTATCCTTCTCTCAAAAAATGACCACTTTTTGCACTGTTATATACACTGCAGCAATAGAATCAGTGGCAAGCTCTGCTGTGTTTATAAATCAAAGCAAGATTGTTTTCCTAATTGTGTACACTTACATCACTTTGTTCTTTAAACTTTTACCATAACCCGGGCACATATTTAGGAATGATGACTTTATCATGCACTGTTCAATGACATAGAAAATACTCAGTTATCTCTGCAGCAAGCAACATTGACCTTTATTTTGCTGGTGTGCAATAAAAAAGTTCTTTTTTTTTTTTTTTTTTTCCATCAGGATTCTGAACACAGGAGATTCCAAAACATCATGGGAAGCAACAGGAGCTTGTTTATGAACTGTAATTTTATATTCATAATCAGAAAAAGAAAGCAGAAAACTAAATAAAATCTGACTTTAACTCATGATCTTTACTTCTCTTCTAAGCTTTTCTGACACTGGCTCAGCCTCCCCCACGCTGCCTCTCATTGCACTGAATGCTGCCTGATCACATGGCCACAATTCAAAATGAGACCAAATGACGCAGAAAACTAAAATTGAACTTTAACCCCATCTCCTCCCCCCAACTATTTCCCCCCTGCACTGACAGCATAAATAAGTATATAAATAAATAATAATTAAAAAAATATCCCAAGCAAGTAATTCCCCCCCAAATGCTGAAGCCAAACAACAACACAAAATCTCATGCATTAAATTTGACACAAAGACTTTTCTTTTTTGCACAGTTCTGCCAGGCATATTATCTGCAACTGGAAATAGAGCATTTAGAATGAAGAGCAGAAATAGAAATGTAGGGGTGGGGACTGTGAGCTCAGAAGAGCCTTTTGTCTGGCGATACTGTGACTAAAGATAATCTTTGTTTATCTTGTATGTTTAACTTGTGTCTTGTATATCCAAAGTGTTGGAAAAAAATGTGGAATTGCAAGTGAGTAACTGAACAAACCCATAACACAGGGTATAATTTCTAGGCATGGTGAAGGCAGGAAAAACAAACTCAGCAGTTATTATACTGTATTTTTTTTCCCTCTATAATCTCTCCCAGACATGTGGTACAATAATGATACAATTAAAGTATACTTTGAGTAAGGATTTTACGGCAGAAAGAAACAAAATTATGTCACATTTACTAATGCAGAAAAGCGTGGCTGCAATGTACCCCGGCTACGAAGTAGAGTTAAAGATAAAACTTTACCGAGAAGAATGAGCAAGCTCAAGGCTGCAGAAAACTGAATAGGATTTAAGTATTTAATGTCATCCAATCAGTGAAATATGATTAATGAGTCTGGAGGAGTACACTGCTTTTTAGTCTGCAAAGTAAGGCGAGATTGGGGGGAAACATATTTGAGCTCTTCAGTGATAAAAGAGGCAGCAAAATTCTGCACAGCTAAACTCCACGTTATATCACAGTAGCTTATTTCTCCTCAGTGTGATTAGAGCCTCCCATTTCCCTCATTACAGGCTTGATATTATTGAAGCAAAGCCAACAGCAAGTTAGCAAGCCAGCAGGGGAGCAAATTGATTATACAGTTAGCTGTGGAAAAACTGAAATTCTTTATTAAGGGGAAATGAAATACAGTTAATTTATGCTTCAGCTGAACCCCTCCCACACTACACTTACTCTGCTGGTACTCTGAATTTTCTCTGAAGCTATAAGACAGCCAAGAAATTACAGAAGCTTTATTGATATAAAAATAAGTCAGGCCTTCAGGATTCTTTTAAAGGGTTTTTCTATTTCTAATTACCATAACTCACTCACTATATTAGACAACACAGCATTAAAACTGGAAAGAAAGAAAGAAAGGTAGAAAGCATTTGGGTTTATGTACACTTGAAGGCCTGTCTATCTTTATGTGGCATTACAAAGGCCATCCACAAACAAATGTACACACCAACTCATCCATAAAGCAGCAACTTAAATTTTGTGGTATCTCAATTACAAATCTTCTTCCCAAATGAAGGAAGTAATCCTTCGGGACCAGAAGTCATTTTCTGAGAGTAACATTAGGCCAATTACTTTATTTCTGAGAACGGTGGGTTAAGCAGACCGTGAGATAGAATGCTTTTCCGAAATAAGACCTTGCAGAAGGCATCAAACAGCATCTCCCTTGCCCTGTCCCAGGTGATCATGTAGGAGCAGCTCACAGATTCCTTATAAAACAGAAAAGCACCAAAACCTCTTGAGCTGGCTGCACCTGAAGACAGCTGTGTAGACAACTCCTCCTGCCCCGCTGGTCTCCAACCTGAAACGTTCACCCTTGGCAAAGTCCTGGTAAGTAGGGCTCTCGAAGGGACCCCAGTGAGAAATGCCCCCTCCCCAAATGCCTGTCCTGTCTGTTCTCAGCTGGTCTGGGGCCACTGACCGCCCTTCCTGAGGACAGCCACTGGTCCTTTTCTATTTTTCATCTTTCTATTTTTCATCTTTTTCTATTTTTCATCTTTCCTTTTTGTCCCCTGACAGGACAAGGGATACATCATCTTCAGAGGGCACCTTGGCTTCAGTCCCCGGAGGCGTGAAGGATGCAATAACTTTTCGAAGATGAGCATCTTACCAGGAGACAGCCCACACGAGACCCACAGAGGGAAATGTTTAATGAGAGCATTCCATGGGAAGGAGAAAAAACAACCACCATACAACACGTCTTTAATAAAAAGTGTGAATTAGTCAGGATTCACACGCATGAACACAACCTTAATCAGAGCTGTGAGGAGGGGCAGCACTAATTGCAGACACGCCTCAGGTACACCCTTCTGCACTTCAGCTTGTTTGCATTAGCTTTCCTTCTGCCTTCTCTGCATTTCTGATGCTTCATTTGTGATGCAATGTGCCTGTAACATATTTTTTTTCTCCAAGTTACCAACAAGTGCTTTGAGATTTCCCCCTCATCTTCAGACAAAACTTCTACCAATACTCTACACCTGTCACTGTCTTTCTGGCTAAAAACATACATTGAAAGTATTAGTATAAAATCAACCAAGCCCAATTTGCACTACCCACTATATGAATAATATTAGTACTAAAACAGAAGTAAAAATACATATTAAGCTTTAATTTCCTGTTGTTCCTCCTTTCCCCCAAGTACTGGAGAAAATAAACACCTCATTTCTTACTTTCTGTTATAATATATACTGACTAATCCAGGGAAGTGATAACAAATGCAAGTGAAAGCTTACATACAACACAGAGTGCAAAACAGCTTATTTCACTGAAAACTGGATGTTAACCATGAAACAAGAATGGCTCCAGCCACCCTTGTGACTGCATAAGATACATTATTTTTAAAGATACTATTGAGGTAATGTGCAGGAGGAAACAAATTGTTTAAAGGATAGTGCCAAGACTGGCGAATCTAAAATTTCCTACACGGTCATACTGCAGCTATTTTGGGAGCCACAATCACCTCTTGGAAAAATAAATACATTTCCACAGAACAGCAGTTCTGCATGTTGCACTTGGCCATCTTGACTGAAGCCAATAGAGTAATGACTTTTTTACAAGTTGCAAAAAAACAGTCCCTTGGCAAAAGCAGCCCCTTATCTCAAGAAATACAGAACTATTTTGTTAAAAGAAAAAAGTATATGTATTTAAATATTTTACCTAAATTTATACCTAAACATACTTACAGACACTTGTTGTTTATAAGAAAATTTATACTAGGCTAAAGATAGTAAACCTGCAGTATATAAAATCCAACGTAAACAATCATTAATGGGAAAATGGTGCTTTTGTTCTGATGAGCATTTCTTTCAAAAAGAAACAAAACCTGATGTCTTTATAGAAAAAATTATCAGTGAGACATTTCAGAGAAATTCTCAGCATCATTTTGAACAAAATCTTTCCTGATTCATAGCTGCAATGCCTTTTAAATAGTATTATTCATTTATGATGCAAAAGCTTCATAAAGAAACCAAGCAAACAAACCAACCCCCAAAATTACATCATAACTCTGACTTGGATGTAACCAAAAAGCATTCAGAAAGCAGTGGGTACATATATAGAACCATACAATACCCCGAGTGTGTTTGTGTATAAAATGTGTAATATATAAAAATATAAAAACAGACCCATCACAAATGAAAAGCAAAATGAAACACTACAAAATGTAGGATGAAAGCAGAATAAAAACAAAAAAGCAAGCAACACTTCTGAATGAAAACATGACATAGGACTGTAGAAGAGCTATGGTTCTTGTCAGTTAGCAGCATAACTGAGGCAAGGGACATGGAGAAGTCCTGCTGTGAAAATTAGCCCTAGCATGGCTATGTACGCTCCTTACAGTGCCATCTTAAGGAGAAGGTTTATTGGAATCTAGAGCCCAGGCACCAATTCAAAGAGACTGGTCATCCATAATAGGCCTGCCAGACATAACAAATATTACATGATTTCATAGTACATGACCAAAGAAGCACATGAAAAGCATAGAGGGTAGAGGTTTCCTATATTAACAACAGGTTGCTTTTGTAGGGAAGGGGCTAGATACATGTAAGTGAATTACACTGCTAAACATATCCGCCCATATGCAACAAATCTGACACTGGACTCTGTGAACAGTGTGAACTTCCATCTTTGGCATAATGAATGCAACCCAATCCACTCACCGTGGGTGGCATTTGGGGTCACAGATTCCCCCAGACTCCAGTCAAGTATAAGTTGGTCAAAGGTTGTTGAAGTCCATTGGGTGACCCTGTTAAATATGAAATAAAATACAATTTCTTATACCTTGAAGGGTGAAAAGTCCTTATTTTGTACAGTAGGTAACAAAAAGAAAGGTGACTGAGAACATATACCAAGTGAATGGCACAGCTAGAGTCTCTACCCTAGCCAAATGCTTTGTATTTTACACAATACTGTTTCCTAATACTTTCACAGTTGCTTCTAGTGCTTTTCTGCTAATGAGCTCCAAATGCTTTGCAAAGATTCAGACATTTCAAAAATCATTACTGATTTTGAGCGTGTTTTTCTGTGAATCCAAGTTGAAGCCCTAAAAGAAACAATAAAGAAGCTGTCTTGGCATTTAGTATAACAGACAGGCATCTCAAAGGCAGCTGGTCAAGAATTGTGACAAAAATGAAGACAATCAGGAGTTCTCTGCAAGTTTCTGAAGTCTGTGGCCTGTGAGTCCCATTTCCAGCATCTTTAAGATATGAAATGTCATTGTTCAGCATCAGAGAACGCCCGATTGCAGCTAGGAACAATAGACATCACTGTTACCAACTACAGCTTTGTCAGGTATAAGAGTGTATAATTAAATAATTTTTATCCGTAGGTCATTCTTCAAGTCAGATGCAGTGCAGAGGACAAGTGCCTTTCCATCAGCTTGCTGACGGCCGGACTCTGAAGAGGTACAAAGCCCTCATCTGCCTCTCTAACAAAAGTTAAAACACTCATCAGCATGAAATTTCCTTATTGTGACAAAACAGAACCATTTTTATTCATTTTAATACAGTTTGAAAGGTCATATTAGTCTACTTTTTTGAATATTCTTAACAGTCTGTGAAGTAAAGTGATCAACACAAATTAAAAAGACTCTAAAGTTAAAGAGAGAGAGTGATATTTTGCCATTGTATCCCTATTTATTAACATTTCCTCTTGAGAGAGGCTGATGCACAGAAACGTGGGCTGTTTTCGTATAAGTGGAAAGGTACCTAAGTAGGGCGTCTCCGCAGAAATGAAGGATGCAGCAAAAAGTTGGAGGTTTAAAAAGCTGGGTCTGGGTCTCAAAAAAAAATAGAACAAGTATAAGAATTTATGGAAATGTTTCAACTTTGCACTAAGTGCTTTGAGATGCTAAGGAGTTGTTTTTTTTTTTTTTTTTTTTTTTTTTAATTTTTATTCTGTATAGAGGCAACGTTTCATCATTTTGAACTTCAGAAGACCTGGGAAACTTTAGATAACTGGAAAACTCCAGAAGAAAAATACTATCTTGAAGCAGTATAGCTATACTGATTTCCTAATGAAACCTAGGTAAAGAATCCCATCAAATCTAAGATTTCATATGGGGACTCAAACTGAGGCTAAACAGGGAAAGAAATAAAGATAGAAGAAAAGAGAAGGACAAGAAGGAAGTTTACTGTAGTGATAAAACATAAGTCTTTCTTGAATTCCCAGATATGTCCTGGGTAAGTTGCATTTTGAGGTACTACAGGTTCTTCATGTGTGGAAGAGGTTAAATCTCCAAGCCAATAGGAGGTTTATCAGCAATTATTTGTTGCTTTGTGTTGTAAACACAAAGAGTAAGATTATATACTTGAGAACGTGGAAGTCTGGAACAAGAATAAAACGGGAAAAAATATCAAACTTTTGTACAATTTCTGAAAGCTTTTCCTAGTCTAGGAACAGAGATGAGGGCAACTTCATTTGCTTTTGAACGGCAACTGGAGATCAGTTAGGATCATCAAAGTACTAAAGCAGATAAATAATGGAGTGGGCAAAACATCCAACTGACTCTTGAACAGCATGTCTAAAGTGTCCAGAAGTATCTACTGGCTGAGAAAAAGTCAATTAAAAAGTCACATTTTTTTTTATTTATTACAAGCACTACTTTTAGATCAATGGTATTTTAAACATGGTTTCAAGTAAAGTGTTTTTAAAAACAGAATTTACAGAATGAGACCAAAAAGTGAGATACAGGATGCCTTTTGGTTGAAGGGAAAAGAAAAAAAAAAAAAAAAAAAAAAAAAAAAAGGAGTTATTGGCACACACATCTCAGAAAGATAGCCTAGCCTGAATCCCTGGCCAGATTCCAGTTTGGGTAACTATGCTCAGCTTCCTCCAAGATGACTATTGGCTCCGCTTCCTGCTCGAAGCTGTTGTGTAAGAGAGCTCTGAGTTGTCAAACTGATACTGCTCTTTCAAGCAGAAGTGGCTGTGATTCAGTCAGTGGTGGAATAACCCTTCTGAGACTAAAGATCCCCATGCTCTGCTGGAATTAGAAGAGCTATTGTAAATACAAAGAATTTGTTTTTCTAAGCTTTTCAGCAAACATTGGTTTGTTATTATCTTTATGTGTGTGATGTCTCATTAGCAGCAAGTAACCACGCACTGCTGAAAATCTTTCACTACAAAAAGGAATAAGGTTGCGCACTTCACAGCAGCATTTTAGTAGCATGAGCAATATTATGAAATAAGTTTTTAACGCATTTGTTATGTCATCTCACACAAACAAAAGAAAAGAGGATGTCTAGGCCCAACAGAAACACAGTCACGGGACTGGCAAAACTTAGCTTGGAAGATCCCCTCCTCCATGAAGGCACTGCTCTGATCATGCTAATCAGCATCTCCAAAGCAAACCAGAATTTCCTCTGAGTACTAACAGAAGCTCTATATTGCCTGTCACTTACTGTTTTGTTTGTTTATTTTTTTAAATATATTTTTTATTTCTTTTTCCAGGGGGGCTCAAATGCTGCACCTGAAATGTTTAGTTTCCCTAACCAAATTCAGACTTCTAGTTATCATCACCTGTACACCTCAGCATTGATTTCCTCTTGCTCTATTTCTTGACTAGCATACTAGAAAGAGTCCTCACTTCTATAATAGTTGCTAAAATGCTTAAACACTTCTAAAACAGCTTTCCACATTCTCCAAATAACACTGTTATGAAATTTCTAGTTGTGTGTTTGTGAATCAAAGCTTGTATTTTGTAGAGAAAAACACAAATGTTAAGGTCTAGCCTGCCGCTAACTTTGTAGAAACCAGCATATTCATTCAACAAACAGTACTATAATAGTCAATTAGGAGAGCTGCTTCACTTCTTTTTTTTCTCCTTACCACTGCCTTTGTTATGAGAATGAAAGCCACAATATGATGCCTCTAACAATGATGGAGGGAATCTGTGTTTTCAGAAAAATCTATGGGACAATTTGCCAGTACAATTTAGTTTCTTACAAATGGTTTGAAAAAGAGAGAACAGCAACAGAACTAACCTCATGTCTGTTAAGCCACCACGTTTCCATGAGAAATGATGCAGGGAAAATAAATAATCAGCAAAACAACTAGTAATAGAAATAAAAAAATGGCTTTTGTACAAAGATTTTTTTTTAAAAACTAATGCCAAGTTTCTCTACCATATCTATGTAAAGACAAACAGACCCAAACTGCACACTTCTTCCGATTTAAAGCACATTTCTGGTTGTATTACAAAAGAGACTTCTCCGGGATACACCCATTGGTAGGTTCCAAATTTTTGGTCATGTTGGCTGTCAAAAATGCACATAGAGCTTTGTTCATGGGAAAGGTCCATTTTATGTTTCCAGGCTCATACTCTTATTATAGCAGAGATCAAACCCTGTAATAAAACTCTCTACAGCCGCCAATTTTATCATACGCAAATACTTAAACTTCCACTGTATCCTCTAGACTAATCTACCATCTACAGCTTCACTTACCCCAAGAATGTTGCCAAAGGTGCATTTTTTCCTCATCATTTCATATTCCAAACATGGCTAAAGTATAAAATTCAGTCATTGTATTTATCTTTTATAGCAGGAAAGTAGCAGCCTTAACACCACAAGCTCACAAACAAATTGAGATATGTTGTTATAGTTTAAAACCCAACTTTCAGACAAACATACCCTCATGGTTTCTTTAGACACTCCCCCAAAAACCAACCGACCAACCAACCAAACACAAAACACCACTTCCCCCATAATGAAGAAATAACCTGTGGCCAACTTCTGTCCTTATATGCCTGTGCAACCTTTGAAATCTTGGGAGGAGCGTAGAACGCTGTTGGGCATACACATAAGAACCCACAAATCTAAAAGCCCTATGCCAAGCTGCCCCAGGCCCTTCTCTTTATCCCTCAAGAAAGACCCAGTGCCTCCAAAGGAAGAGGACACTACTGTGTGTCCCCAGGCAGCACCATGTCAGCAGCGGCTGCTGCAGCTATAGGACTGCAAACATGTTTCTCATTTCTAGTGGAGAAGAGAACCCATGAACAGTGACAAAGATGATATTAAGTGAGCAATATTTAAGTATTACAGACCAGATCTTGGCAGAAGAAACAATCCAACAAAACAAACAAACAAATGAAACCCAACCAACCAAAAATCTGATAGCATGAAAACAAAATACAAAATGGCCTAGAAAGAAAAATGAAGCACAAGAATGACATACTCAGTCATTTGTAACACGCTTTTAAACTTCACTTAAACCTTTTTCACTTGATAAGTCAAGCATTGAACCATTTAGGTGGAACTGGGATGGGTACACAGTGACAACAAAGAGGTTTCTGTTAAACCGTATCCCTATCTGCTGCCAAACCACATAGATTTTTGTATTAAGCAGCTAGCAAGTGGTCACCTAACCCAGACCAACAGCAGTCATTTACAGTCATAAAGTCGTAATCACAGAATGGTTTGGGTTGGAAGGGACCTTAAAGACCACCCATTTCCAACCCCCCTGCCATGGACAGGCACACCTCCCACTAGACTAGGTTGCCCAAAGCCCCATCCAACCTGGCCTTGAACACCTCCAGGAATGGGACATCCACAGCTTCTCTGGGTAACCTGTGTCAGTGCCTCACGACCTTCTGAGTGAAAAACTTCCTCCTAACACCTAATCTAAATCTACCTTTTTTAGTTTAAAGCCATTCCCCCTTGCCCTATCACTACACCTGACACAGAGTCCCTCCCTAGCTTTCCTGTAGGCCCCCTTTAGGTACTAGAAGGCTGCTGTAAGGTCTTCCCAGAGCCTTCTCTTCTCCAGGCTGAACAAAGCCAACTCCCTCAGCCTGTCTTTATAGGAGAGGTGCCCCAGCATTTTGATCATCCTTGTGGCCCTCCTCTGGACTTGCCCTAATAGGTCCATGTCCCTCTTGTGCTGGGGGCCCCAGAGGTGAATGCAGCACTCCAGATGGGGTTTCACAAGAGTAGAGCAGAGGGGGAGAATTGCCTCCCTCAACCTGCTGGTCATGCTTCTTGTGAGACAGCCCAGGATACAGTTGACTTTCTGGGCTGCAAGTTCACATTGTCATTTGGTCATACTTCCAAGAAGTGAGGATTTTGGGACCAGCTTGAAGCCACTTCCCAGCCCTCAGGGCTCACCTCTTCTCCTCCCTGCAACAGCGAGTCTGATGGGGACATGAGACATCTCAGCCAGGTTCTCACCATGGGACCTTGAAATGAACATCAGACTTCTCCTTTCCAACCCTTAGCTATTCTATTCTCCTCTTCTCTCCTTTCCCCATTGTTCTTGCCTTTTCTTTTCCAAGGCTTACATCTCCAACAGCTCTCCACAGCAACCAGCTGTTTTTGACCTAAGGCTCCTATTTTGCATTATTTTGTAACTATTTTTTTTTTCTACAACTGGATGGGGATTCATTGGTTTGTAGCTGGTGTAGGTAAGCAGACACCTTCATTACTCCTTTCAGCCCCTCTGCAAGTGTTTGTATCCCAGTTCCGGAAACACCTAGTAAGGTGGCCAGTGTACAGGACTTAAACTTTGTAGTAGATTACCTAGAATATTTTAGGGGTAAAAAAAAAAAAAAAGGAAAAAAATGCACCAGAAGCCTGGAGCAGCAAGAAACAATCATTTCCTTTCTGAACTCATTTGCTGCTGAGTAAATTATGAAATAAAATTATATTTCCAATTGCTGCCTCCAAGACAGCAGAAGAGAATTGGAAAGAAAAGCATAGCACTGGAGAATGAGGAGATGTGACTACAGTTTCCAGCTCTGCTGCAGGAATACTGTGTCAGAAGTGGTATGTCATGCAGGCTTCAGGTTAGGCACAGATTAACCAAAGTACAATGGATACATCCTGTTCAAGAACACTTTGCAGTTTTCAGGTGAAAGTCGACATAGTTGGAGGTTCATCATCAACTATGTTACATTTCATGCTTTTTACTTAACATTCTCTTTTTCAGGCACTTTGCCAAGAGACATTAAAATGAAGATAGAATAACGATAAGAACTGAAAATGAAGACCTATAACCTTGTAAATAAATGCTAACCCCTTCTAGTTAAAGCCATGTCACTAAACATCACTCCCTCTTGTGGTTAAAACTATTTCTAATTTAGGGGTACTTGAGACCTTTTCAAGAAAACTCATTAAACACACACCCATAAACCACTTTTCTGAGATTGTGCACAATTCTATACAAAACTTTTTCTGTGGCCATTTCAGGACTTTGGTTGCTCGATAGACTCAACAACTTATTTTTTATCACACTTGAATGGCCATTATAAGTCCAACATACAACAGAATGACACAGTCATTACAAAGTGCACGTAGAGATGGGATGTGTTACTAGTGTTGTTTAAGAGCGACATGCCAATGCACTATAACGGTTTGAAGCCCACTCCCCCATCCTGGTTTCTAGCTTGATAGCAAACAAGAGGATGCCTTTTGTTTTGTTTCAATGCAGTGGACCCTTGTTTAAGCACATGTGCACAATAAACTTGCATTAAATGGGTTCCTCAGAGGGGACAAAAACAAGAATAAAATAAGCAGTACTGCTTTTCATTCAAGTTGCAATTTCATCAACAGAAAAATGAATTATTGTCTGTGCTTCCATTGCTAACAAATAAAAATTTATATAAAGCACCAAGTATATTAGCATTTCTATATGAAATATTATTGTACAATAAATTCCCCCCAAAATATTATGGTATGAAGATGGGAATAGAAGACTATGGAATTACTAATATTTACATTCTCTTTTAACTCAACAGTAATTTATTTGAACAAGAGAGTATTATTTCATTGTATAGAATGAGTAATATGGTTATTCACAGGACTAACAGCTAACTCAGATATTTCCAGCTGATATCAGAAAACATTCAAATTTATCTAGAATACATAGCTACTGTTATATTTGTTGCAAAGAATGGTTAGAGACCAAGAAAAAAAATACCTTGAACGTAGGACATACAATGTCATTTAATCACAGACAAAAAAAGCAAACATGCATTCTGGGATTTTTCCACCCCACCTTCTGTAAACCTTTTTCAAAACATTTGTTGTATTTGAGGTGCGAATGTCCTTGAAACAAGAAATAGAGCATAAAGTTGATATTTTGGAAACTAACTATAAGGATGTGTGTCCATACTTTCCAGGAACTTGCAGCTGCTTTTTTTTTTCCTCAGTAGTGGCTGTAGCTGATTTTGTTCAAGCCATTATGTTCTTAAAAGAAAACTAGAACAATCGCTTCAGGAGTTCCTTTCAAATTGTCTCCCTGCCCTCCCCCATTATTAAGAAACTATAATTCAAGCTCAGATACTTTGGAAAGAAACTCATTTTATTGCAGCAAAGGAAGACTGATGCACAAACATTGGAGGAATCTAATTTTAGATCCTTCAGACAATACGCTGGATCCTTGCGTGCATTTATTTAAGCCTATTTATAGTCCTCCAGACACTGCTGGAAGCATAGTCATCCATTGTGGAGTTACTCAACTGTGCTCATGTTTGGGAGGGAGGAAGAGGAAATCAAGAGTCTGATTGTTCTGAGGAACGCAGGTATTCAGGTGTTAGATGAAATTTTCATTTGCAGTCTGAACTGAGATCAAAAGAGCTAGCCGCCTGGCAACTGTGCTGCTGCCAAAAAACTGTAGGGTTTCTGTAGAACTTGGAAGTCCCAAACCACACCAAATTACAGGCCCAGATACAAACATTGCTCAGAGCTGCAGGCATGGAAAAGTGACCGTGTGCCAGGGTGGGGGGAAAAATAAAAAAGTAAAAGTATTCGTTCCTCTGGGGACACTTTCTGGAGTGGTATAAATGGCTATACTGTACCTCGGAGGCTGAGCTGAAAAGTCAGCAGCTCCCTTGTAGGCATGTGACCTCCAGAACAAAGTTCTTCTTTCTGTTGTAGTCCCTTGCAAGCTCATCTAAAAGCTGGCACTCCGCAGTCTCAATGGCTTGGTTATCAGAAGGCCTCTCAAACCCCAGGCCTTCTTCAGTTCTCCTTTTTAGTTCTTCTTATTTTTTTTTTTTTTTTAATGAATATAAATATCAACATATCTTCTAACTACAGACAAATTTTAGCAATGCATCTACTGCATTGCTTCCAACATACACAGGCAGTGGTTGGAGGAGGAAAGGTCCAACAATTTCACACATTGAACTGGAATTCAGGTTCGGCTCCTCATGGTACCACGGAACCATTTGGACCATCAACTCCAGTTCTTCTGCTGTAAGAAAAGAACAGTATTTTTCCTACAGCCCTCCCTGTCTCTAATACATGGATCATCTTCTGTCACATCTTGCTTAGTTAGGAGGCCTGAGCCTTCAGCTATTCTAGAGTATAAATGCTGTCTTAAGCTATTTTTAGATATCCAGGTCAAAGGACTTTGAGTTGGAAGCATGGAAAATCCAAAGCACCATGGCACAGCAGCTTGTTATCATCATACAGTGTGTTTACAGTAGAAAAATAAACAAATCTGCTTTTGAAGTTACAGACAATCTTTTATGAGGAAATATCCTTACCCATGAAGCTGAATCACCTGGCCATGAAGAACCCAAGACATGACCATTTTTCTTTAAAACAGCAACTGCAAGGCACAGCAGATAAAACACATTTGTAGGTCACTGAGATCCTTGGATGGAAGGCATACATAAATGATTGAGTCAGCATCCCAGTACCTATGTGAGCTAAATGTGATCCACTGTTTAAAGAGAAGTGGGTAAGGTGTTTAAAATAGCTACCTAGAGGATCACAAAAAAGACAGATTCAGGAACAGAAGTTAACTCATTAATGTTTTCAAGTTAACTTAGTAACCTTGCAGCAACTCTTTGATATGAAATTATAAGCCACACTCAGAAGCTGAAGTCATTAGAAAGTTGATGTAGGGGTGATCAAATTATACTGCTGAGAGCTCCCGGAGACAGCTCCACGCTGCAAGAGAACAACTTTGCTTCTTATGAAATTACCATGAACAAAGATAAGCAACTAATAAAATGGGAAAAGGTGCAACAAAATGGCTGTCATGGCTTTGGCTGGGACAGATGCTTGTATGACGCTGTGTTTGGGATTTTTGACAAGTGAGTTGGTGTTAACACACTGATGTTTCAGTTGTTGCAGAGCAGTGCTTACACAGAGCCAAGGACTTTTCAGCTCCTTGAGCTGCCCTGCCAGCGAGGAGGTTGGGGGTGCACAGGGAGCTGGGAGGGGACACAGCCAGGAGAGCTGACCACAGTGACCAAAGGGATGTCCCACACCATGTGACATTGTGCTCAGCAAAAGAAAAGAAAAAAAATAAAGAAAAAAAATAGGGTAAATAAGAAGGAATGGGGGGACATTCAGAATGATGGTGTTTGTGTCCCCAGGAAACCACTGCATGTGCTGAGCCCTGCTCTCCTGGAAGTGGCTGAACACCTGCCTGCCAATGAGAAGCAGCGAATGGATTCCTGCCTTGGCTTTGCTTGTGTGCATGGCTTTTGCTTTGCCTAGGGAACTGTCTTTATCTCAACCCATGAGCTCTTGCACTTTCACCTTCCTAATTCTCTCCCCCATCCCACACGGTGACAGTGAACGGGCAGCTGTGTGGTGCTCAGCTGCCTGCTGGGTTAAACCACAACAATGGCATAACAATTAGTAAAGTAGCTCTATCTTGAAGATTCTAAAATTATGGCTTGTGATTATTTACGACTCTTTAAGAATACTGAAAGAAACCCAAGCAACCCTGGCAACCAGGGCAAGCTAGCAGCATTCCTGCCAGTAGGGTAAATTTGTTCCACCGTCTTTTCTCAAGAACTCATGATCACAGACCTTTGACTTCCACTGTTTGCTATTGAAATACTACAGAACTAAGGTATTGTGACCGTCTTAAGACTCTTTCCTTATGTTCGTAACTCAAGTATCTGTTCCTAAGTTTTTCAGGAATACACACCATATTCTGGATTCTTGTCTTAGAGGGTCATGTTTTTCTTTTAAATATTTGTAGGTTGTACAATTGGTGTCAGGTTCCAGATGAACACACACAAAACATCATGGTTGAGAGGCCTATTCTGAGAGCCAAACTTAAAATAAAAAAAAAGAGGTATGACAGACCTTTGATTTGATTCCTTCTGGCCTAAAGCAGGATGAAACTCAGCTCTGATGATATTTGCTTATTTATAAGCAATAAGTCAGGAATGCAATATCCAATCACATATTTGCATACAAAGGCTGTGTTTACAAGCATTTTCCTGAATCATTTGAAACATGTTTTAATAGTACCAGCAATAACAGCAACAGAGAACAACCCCTGTCTGGGCACTAAGCTACAAAAAAAATCAACATGCCAGCAGGGAGGGAACATGGCGAAGGAAGACCAGGCTGTGTTCAGGAGTAAGTGTCTTCCTTCAAAGTTGACAAGTTACTGTTTATGACAAGTTACTGTTTATCCTTGTTATGCACTATTGTATCACTGATCAGTGTCCTAAAATAAAACTCTTAATGTCTAATTGGTCTAGGAATATAACTGTGCAACTAACATGCAAACACATGTACCAAAACCAGCAAAGAAATGTAAAATATTTATCATAAAAATGCAGTTAATCTACATGTGGATGAACTGTTAGGAGTTATTTCCCCCCCATATTAAAACAAGATAAAAGCAGGGGTGGGACTGGGGAGGGGGGAAGCGTTTAGGTGATCTAGGAAACCTACATAAGTGTAACACAGCTAGATAATCAGATGTACAGAATAGTTGTGACTCTACACAAAAAAAATCCCCACCAACTCACTCGATAGATTGGGAACCCTCGGGCTTCAGAGAGGTCTCTGAAGTCATGCGTAGTATGAGAGAGATGAAGAGGGAACGGTTATTCAGTACTTGAGACTCACACAAGGAAATCATCAGGTTTAAAAACCAAGCCAAAGGAAATACATTTTCCAAACAAGGCATGGTTAAATTGTGTAACTTATTGAGTGTTGTGGATGCCAAGTGTTTAAATGGGTTCAAGAGGGATTATACAAATGCATGTAGAATTCTTCCATTGGTGGCTATAAAAACAAGAAATAATAGAAGTCTTGATGCAACCGGATGCTTCAGAAGTCCCTGAGCTGATGACTGCCAGAAACTGGGTGGATGAAACAGGATGACAGTGCTCTCAGTATTACGCTCCTTCCCTAAAGAACCATGAAGGCAAGACCCCAGAGCATGAGGGCTTCTGGGTTTGTTTGGGACTGTGACTCTCTGCAAAGGAACTTTAAAGCTGTGGAGACAAGAAGTCTGCTGGCCCCCCCTGTAAGAGGAACCTCCAGGGTTAACCGTAGTTTCTCTCAGCCTCGCAGCAGCTCCTTCTCATGACTTCGCTGGCTTCCGGGGCAGAGAAGGGGAAGAGGGGGAGCAAGAAAGCAAGAGCAATTAGGGTCATGAAGAATATGGCACTGTTCATGTTACATCTAAAAACTATACTTTGCCTTCTAAAAATTTTCCTCTAGAAAGCTGAGAGTTGTCTTGACAGCACAGTTTACAGTGTCTGATTTTTTTTTTTTTTTTTAAATTTTTATGGCATGCTATGAACAAAATTTAAATACCAGTGCCAAGAATTAGGATGATTTACATCATTCTCTCCAGGGTGGGGCATACTCTGTTCAGTTAGAGGCTCATAATAGCCCCCATGCTGCTGAGCTGTGTTTATCACTATAAATTAAAATGTTTCCATTTCAAATCCTTTCAGCTCTTGAAGTGGGGATGGCTTGGGGGTTAGGAAGTGGGGTAGGGGTTCAAGTCCCGAAGGAATCAACTGTTTCCAGCACAACCACAGCTCCTGGCTCCTGCTTCATTCCTGTGAGCCTGAATGCAGCCATTCATCTAAAAAGCAATAGCCAGAGTAAAAGGAGAGTGCTTGACATCCTACCTTCTCTGTGTAAGTACCGCATGTCTTGTGACCCGTTTTCCAATGCGTTTACCTTGAAGCAGAGCCACACAAATGCACTTTTTGCACTTCTGTCTTGGAGGGCAGCATAGCAGTACCGAGCTGGGGATCAAGCTGGTCAGACACTCAACCTGTCGCTGGCAATTTAATGAATTTCAAATCAAAGCACGCTCGCAGCTAATAACATGATTCAGCTAGTTTGCCATCTCTTACCAGGACTACCCAAATCCAGATGTTCAGGAAAGTTTTGCCCAGACTCCACCAAAATCCCAAGACATTCCTGAAGGAGAGCCATATTTCTTATTATTCTTCCAGGGCTAAATTATCCTGCTCTGCAACAGTTTCCAGCAGCAAATGCAATCCTACCAGAGCCCAGCTAAAGCCAGTGCATTATTATTTATTACTTTTTTTTTTTTTTTTTTTTTTTAATATTTAAGCAGACTAGGGTAAAATTACCCCAAAGGTGCTAACAAAAATGAATATATTGTGTACAGTTTGCCAATATTACCCCAAGCTCCTTTCTTCTACACGAAAGGGGGCATATGCTAAAGAAACAAGACCTTTCTGTATGACCAAAGACAAAAGCTATAAGCTGCAATTTTTAATGCATTTCTTTCTCTGAAGTTACTTTAACTGCTGCAGGCAGAGTTCTCATATGGCTCCTGCAGCATCTAAAAGGAGATGTCCATAAGCAATGCTCTCACAAAACAAAGGTCTCCTATCAGCAGATAAAAACAGAAAGTTTAATAAAATCCTCTAACAATAATGTGTTGGAAGCATCAAAAATTGCTGGAGAATAGGTTTTCTGTTATTTATTTTACACAAGCATTAAGCAAAGGAATCAGCGTCTGCCACAGCATCGTGTATTTGCCTGCAAAACTACACACAGCCAGCAGATCTAACTTAAGGTTTGTAGTTCATTCTCAATGCTGTTTTTAATCGAAGATGTTGCAGCTTTGGAATGAAATAAAGCTTTAATACTGAAGCGCTATACCTTGCTCTCTCAAACAAAAGCCATGAAATAGCTTCCATCCATATTAGGTCATCTTCTAAGACCTGCAGAATTTTATTATTATTATTGCTACTATTATATCAGCAGCAAGATCCAGAGCTACAAGGAGTTGTGTTTACTTTAGTTCAACGCTCTGTTTTCTTAGTTACCTCAGAGTACTACTTAAAAGAAGAAAAAAGTAATTTTTGCTGAAAAGGCAGCAAAAGCATGGGCCTTCAGTTTTTTTTTTTTTTTTTTTTTTGCTGGCTGCTGGATACCCAAGTTTAAACACAGCTGCCAGAAAGATTGTGGTGGCCTCTAGTGGCTGTTTTTCCTAGCATCCCAAACTCATTACATGATTTGGCTCATAAGGCTGCATCTGCTCCACTTCCTGGCAGTCTTTGCTAGATTATTTTGAGTGGGGCAGTAGGGCAAGACAACGATACTGAGGAGCAGCTGGGGAAAGGCAGGACTTGTTAGTCTTCCCAGCTGCCATTTATGTATGTTATCTGCCAGTCCTCACCACCAGGTGCAGTTGAATTAGTGATCTGACAGCTACATCTACCCCTGAAGTAGCTGTGGTTCTTAAAATTATGCTTTTTCTATTGATTTTCTAACACAATTTCTTTTTAAGCTACAAGTGTGTCAATTGTAATTGACCCAATTGTAATGAACCCAAGAACCAGATGTGTCTTCATGGATGACTAATCTCCAATTAACATTTTCTTTCAATTAATTAGAGGATTTACAAGTTACAAATGCAGGATTTAAAAATAGCTAAACAGTTCTTTAGGAGAAAATCTCTGATTTATCTTGAATTGACTACAGAGAGCCTTGACTCTGGTGCCAACCCCTCCACCATGTAAAGATCAAACCCATTCAAAGGTAACATTTGTAGCACACATTTTCTACAAACTGTTCAACTTTACCTCTGGTTAAGGTAATCAGTTCCCTACCACCTTGCTTAGACCACCACTGGGGTGAACATAGAGGCTATTTATAGGATTGGATGAAATTTTATTCTTCTGTATCAGTGAACCTGAAGCCTACCGTCTTTAGAAACTGCTTAGCTGAAGAAGAGTGGAAACATCTGAATTTGACTTGTAAGCTCCCAGGCCACAACGGAAACTTCCCAGAAGGGCTTTTGGTGTTCTCTCCCTAAGTTTGTGGTTCCCCTCCCAAGCTTGGAAGTGCTACTCAGAGGACACAAAGCACTGCACAAGCATTACAGCAAACAAGCCGCACCTCCCTATGAGGGAGGACCAATGCACTTTCTCAAGTTGACAAATGTGAGAAACTCAACCTTGAATTCCTGATAAATTTTGTGCAAGCTCCAGCCTGAGCTATGGGACGTTCCTCTTCAGTCTATGATTTCCTGGTTGGGTTCATTGGTTAAAGTAAATATCCTCACAAAGAACACTGTATTTGTCTTTGACCATAAGTCTCTCTGGTATTGATACTGCTTGACTGTTAGCAAGCCTCCACTTCTGTAACAGACTATTCGAGAACAGTTTTAATTAGATACTTTTTATTATGATATCCAGGAAAACGATAACAAGGTGATTGCTTATTACAGCTTCCACAGATTGGGGCTCCGGGCCTTACTGGCCTGGGTACACACGCACACACACACACAAAAGACAACCCTTGCCACAAAGAACTTACAATCTAAATAAACAAAACAAAGGTAATGATGAATCTAAGAAACAAAGAGGAGGAATCACCTGCGTGAGAACACAAGATAGTTTTGGCTTGGCTTCTTGCCTGAAGTTTGAGAGCTGAAATTCCTACCCTGTTACAGTATTCCCAACACCACGGACTGATTTTTTAAAGCTGTCCATTACAATGCAAGATACATTCTTCAACATTTATAATCGACATAAGAAGTCACAGACAAAGATCAACATCCTTGACCATAATTTCCCAATATCTTTGTTGTGTACAGCAAAACTACAATCCAGAGATTCAGAAATACTAAGTGCCATGAGATGCAACAATAGTGAATGAAATACGGAAAGCTTTGAGACTAATGAAAACATCCAGGAATACCAATTTCTCCCAGAACAGTCAGGACTCAGCAACCCCCGCCCCCCAAGTATATCAAATTGTATAACATTCTTGTGTGGGGAATGAAGAAATGACAACTGCATTGTGCTGCATGATCGTGCCTGACCTTAAACATTAACCACAATAAATAAGGAGAAAAAAATGAATACTGATGAGCTATCAAATTATACAGCTACACCTTAGATGCTCTGATTCTGCAAAAAAAAAGTTTCAAGCATAAGAAGGAAAGGAGTTGTCATTTCTGGCACTCACATCACAAGTTTGCCAGTCTCGAGACAGATAAAAATAAAGCATTTGCAGGTACCCAAAATAAAAGTGACAGGACACATAGCAAGAGATCAAGAGCAAATGCCTTAGATTCAAAACTAGGTAGCACATTTTTTTTTCTTTTTAAACCTGAAAAAGGAGTTGTTGACTTTCTTCTTGTCAACATCAAAAGAACTTCTCTAAGAGGCAGACAGAAGCCTACTGCAGCTGCAGCCCAGGACTCCTCATCCATCATTCACAGAAGGGGAACCGACAGTTGTAGATGCTAATAGCAGTTCCGTTTCACTGACAGAAAGGCACTTGCTAGCTGAATGTGAGCTATATTCAAACACCTCACTTGAAACATGAGTTGTATCAAAATGTATTCATCTTAAAGAGTTTCAGGTCCCATTAAACAGGTTCCGATGACACCCTATATATTGCTTTGATGTGCTGCTTTCTCCTTGCATGTTTGCTCCAGACACACTCAGGCACTGCTTCTATTTTAGTTCTGAAAAGTACACCAAATTCCTTAACGTGTACAGAGCTAGGCTCATCAGATCCTAAACTGAGTAGTTCAGGGAGCAGTGAAAGAAGGGGACAGCAATGAGAAGAGGGTATACCCCCTCCCAGAGATCCATCACAACAATCTACAGAGGAAAAAATCAAACAAACAAACAAACAAAAAAAAAACAACAACCAAAACAAACAAGCACAAGCTAATCTAGTGATCTAAAGATAATCCACGTCTAACAGTGTGAGAAAGTCATATACAATGAACAGACGATAGCAGATGTCAGTCCTTCAAAGAGTCCTATTCTTTCCAAAGGATCTCTCCTAAGTTTTCCCCCAAAGCCTTAATTTTGTTGGACATTGTTATACCCAGCCCAAGGAATAATCTAAGCACTTGCCTAACAAGATGACTAGTAAGTACTACAGCCTGCAGGCATTAAACTACCATCCACCGGAATGCAGCGTGCCCTGCATGCAAACTCTCAGCATGCCTGTAAATGATACGAATATCATGACTGTCTCTACTTGGTGGTGTTCAAGTCCCTTCAATACCGAAATTTTCCACACAGAACATTAGGCCAGCAATGACCAACATGGACAAGACTGCCTATTGATCCTGCTGATCCCCACCTTCTAGAATGCAGGTCCAAAGGGCTGAGTCACAAACAGAACAAAACTGAAGTATGACCTAAAAATTGGCTAGCCAACTTTTTGAGAACAGAAAAATAAACCCAGAGAAACTGAATAACCCTCCCTCCCACACACCTAGATAGAAATACAATGCAGTTCTTGCGAAGCTCTCTGGAAGACCTACTTCAATACATAAAGGGTTCACGTAAACAGAAGCTGCAGCTTCCGGGCTGTTAAGGAAAGCAATCTTAGTCCTTGATCCAAGAGAAACTATGTTTTCAGAATTCCTATTTCTACATTACCAGTACCACCTTCCGCTGCTTGGAAAAACAGAAGCTGAGACAGATAAAAAGCATTTCAATAGAGAATACTGATTATTTCCCTCTCACCACAATACCTGGCAAAAGAGCCCATAAATACTTTAACAGTTTGGCATGCCAGAGCTACCAGATGGCCCAGTTTCCTTCTAGTACTGAAAACTGGAAGGCCTTCAATAAGGTCTCCCATCTTTTACACATAGTGTAATCTACTGTCATTTTCAACCACCAAAAGCGCAGTTGAAAGGGGTGTAGTTGCCTTGATGCACGTATTCCTGGCATCTTTTCTTCTTCCTTATATATAAATACTCGTGTACCTCCAGGATTACTATCAGGCAACCAATCCAGCAGAGAAGCAACCAAGCAAAAATGTCAGGTTTCAGCTGCACCAGCTCCCTGATCAAGCCGACTGTGCAACCAGAAGGGCTTGTGCTAGAAAAAGGGAAGAGACAGGATCCCGTATTTTGGCAGCAACCTACACTATTTTCAGTTCAGTGCAGCCATGAGAATGGCTCCCTTCCCTCCAACATCAAATTTTGCCCTTGACAAAACTGCTTCAGGTGCAGTTACTTGGATACTTGCGTGGAACAAAAGGCCTGGAGATGTACTTTAACCCTTTTTACAGAAGTCTTATTACTTGTATCTTATTACTTTGTACACGCTACTTACTAGAATTCTGGATAATGCAATTCTATTAACACAACTAAAATTCTCAAAGAAACTAAGTATTTAGGAAAAATATCAAATGCTTAATAGCTACCGAATTTCCAAATACATTATCCCAACATATATCATTTACTTTCAGCATATTGTAACAACATAGCCTATGCATTTTCTCTGCACAACAAACTTGATTGTTCCTAAGTCTGAGCATGGGATCACCCAAAAGGCAGTATTTGTAAAGTGCCATCTTCCTGAATAATTTACATGAGAAATCTATTTATTTATTTATTTTTAAACTAGCCACAAGGAGAAAACGTCCAGGTAAGAGCAAAACCTGAAAATTAATTTCAGCTGCTCTGCATTCCGTTTGCACTTGGAAGTTGTATATAATTACTTAGTAAAAGTAAAGTCCTGGCTTTGATAACAAATCCTGGCACATAACCTGAACATACATTTAGAGCCAAAGAGTCTTGAAATCATCTACTGCAAGTCTTGAAAGCATTCTGACAAGGCAGAGGGGCCTTAAGAAAATAGAATAAAAACCCTAACAACAGTCTCTATGAATCACTCAGTTCAAATCCATCTAACATGGACAAAGCCTTCTTTCTGTGGGATCTAGTAATTCACCACGATAAATAACTACAGCCTAAGCAAAATTTTTTATTAGGCATAAGAATATTACAATAAGTTCTTCAGTCATTTCCACTTCTGAACTTCCTGATTCCATAATCATGAAAACATGATTAGACAACTTAATCTTCCAGCTTACTGGACCCCAGATTACAAAGAGCCAAAATGCAGTAAGAGTTGAAAAGCAGAATTTTAAGCAACTCAAAAGCAGTTGTCCAGGCAAACAAGAATGATCTTATGCCAAAGCAGATAATAACAAATTGGAAATAGAAGTCTCAAAATCTTCTAAATTCATGAGGGTTTCCACCCTAAGGAAGAAATTTAAAAATTATTGCTTCTGCAGGAAGTCAAGAATGCCTCCTCCCAAACTCTAAATAGGGATTTTTAGGTATGACACAAAAGATGAAAGAAACTGGTGTTCAATACTCTGTTCAAACCCAAGAACAACAGAAATAATTCTCTATTACTTGGCACAAAGCATCAGCTACTATAAGGCAAGGATGAAGATTAAGTCATCACGGAAATAAAAGTTCTTTTTGTAAAGTTCAAAGGCCAAGAACATCCATAAGGCCAACAGGAGACAAAAAGCAATGTCAATATTAACAGGCAGGAATATACTCTTCTGAAGTTTTTGGAAGAGAACCTTAAGTTTACATTTCAAGACTCCTGTGGCAAAGAATGAGCTTTACAGGAAACAGTTTGCCTCAGGGAAACAACCACCAGACTCCAATGTCTCAAAGAGCTCAAGAAGTACCTTAAAAGCTCTCTTCACAATTTGTTCCTCCACCCCTTATGATTTTGACAGCACCAAGACAAACAGATTATCACAAACAAACTGATTTAGAGTCAAAGTACCAGACAAGAACTTTAAATATTTGCCCCTTTTGGCTTAAGGTACAACTTGAGAGAGCAAGGCACAGAATCTATGAAGGTCTTTGTTAGAAATATCAGACATGAAACATGATTTTGTGCAGTATTTAATGTATGCCATTCCCCCAACATTTCTGAATTCCAATTTTCCAGTTTCATGGTCAGATCGGATAGACTCACAGTTGTGCTACTTGAGTTTTATTTCTGCAGATCAATACATGATATAACTACTTCTACTGAAGCAGACTGGGTGTATTTCAGGGCATGCTGCCCCAGAGCTCTCAAGTTAAGCAAGTCCAATTCTGTCAAGTCCACTTCAGGAGCTGTGAAGCAAGCACTCAAGAACTGTGACTTAAATTAGCTGACACATGTAATAAATTATACTGTAATAACTCTAAATAGCACTATATGATTGAAGAATGGATAGTTACATGTAGTCAAGATTTTGTACTAGAAATGTTTATTCTGTATAGTAAGCAACCAAACTGTATAAGATACAGAATGCAGATTTATTATTTTTTGGGGTATAAACTAAACTATAGTAACAGTTTTAATTAAACTATTTTATTTATCAGGTTGATTGCTTATAATTACTCCTACTCAATCAATAAGCAGTCTAATACTTGGGTTAACTTGAAAGCCTGATTTAGCAACTTCTTAAGACTGAATAAAAATCTTTAACTCGTTCCCAAGTTGAATTACTCCCATTACAAAAGGATACAGAGGAAAAACATTAACTGCATATTAAACTGGAAAATCAACTGGACAAGGCTTCACATTTAATACCATTATGAAAGACAGATAACGGAAAAAATCTTAAATTAAGATTTTTCCAGCTGTAGCAAAGGGCACAATAAACCAGTTTTAAGAAGTTGTAGCTTTTAAATATTCTTTCATAAAAATATATATAGGAGAAATCAAACTATTTCCTAACAGAGGTAAAACAAAGCAAAGCAGTTAGAATAAAGGAATGTTTGTCAAAACTTGATCCATTTATCTAACAAATTCCCTCTTCACAGAGCATTAAATGCCTCCTAGAACAAGCACAACGACACACTGTAAGAACCTCCACCCTCTAAAATCAGAAAGACAAGTTTTCAAAGAAGGTCCAACGCACACCAATTCTCCAAGATATGTACACTTTTAAAAGCACAGACGGGAGTTAACAGTGCTACTCAAATGAACACTTTCAATGACATGCACTTTCCCTTCTAATTTTCAAGTGCTAAAGCTGTATCTCAGAAAGGTTTTTTGTTCCTTTAAGGATATTTCTAACCAACAAGCAATAAGACTCTGCAACATTTCCAATTAGTTCAGTTTTGTTTTAATGATATGGGGCAGTTCTTAGAGCAGACATTGTGTAGCCAATAACTACAAAATAAAAAGGTTTACTGATGTGGTCTTAGAATTCCAATTTGAATTGTGAATTTGAATCAAGGTAATTAACCAAAAAGCTAGAATATCTGCAAATGCACACTAAGTTTTCACTTGATTTTGCAATACTTCTTGAAGAACTTGGAAAAAGTGAAGTTGGTAAACAGTATATATCACCAATATTACAAAAACTGGAAAGAAATAATACATTGCATCAGTGATCCTCATTAAGTGAAGTTATCATCACAGTAAGTGTTTAAAAAAGTGTCAATGTTATTTAAAAAGTGTTGTGACCCCCCCACCCCCCCCAAAGTGTTTGTAGACAGATAAAGATAAACCTTTTTTTCTTAGTCAAAATGGCTTTTAAAAAAAGTTTCACAAAACAATAGCAATAATCAAAAAACATGATTTGTATTTTCTTTAATCTATAACATCTCTAGTGCTGAAGGGCCATCCATGTAAAAAGCAGATTCTTTGGGGACATTAGTCAATTAACTTAATAAAACCCAGTTTTACGAGGATTTATCCTTCCTGCTGCGAGGCGAGTCTGCTCCATTTGAGGTCACTGTTCCATTTATTCCATTTTCTAAAAAATAATAAAAATATAATATGTATTTTTCAAGTAGAATAAGACACTTTATTATTACATTTTAGTAGGCCCTACACAAACAATGTTAACTTCTTTTCTGATGCGTCTTATTTGTTACATCTCAACTTTTATGATGCAATAGTACAATGAAGCTTTTACGAAGTTCAGAATTTAAAGTTTACTATGAAAACTGAAGGTCCAGTTTCCTGACATGACAAATATTGAAATGTTTGCATTATATTACATCTAAACTGAAAATCAAGATTAGCTGTAGTATTTTAGAAGGTATTTTCTTACAAAGAGAAATATTCAACCTGTAGATGAGACGATCCTATGTAGTTTTGGGATCATACAGTATATACAGTTCCCAGGTATAAGTCTCAACCATTTTCCCACCTGTTTTATTAATATTTGATAAAACTGCACTGTTTAACTTACCTTTACAAGCTTTTTTTATATGTAGGAAAACTGTGTATGTGTATATATGTATAAATAAGAGTTTAATTAATCCTATACTTTAAAAAACATAGAAATCATTTATGTTCTGAAGAAAATATTTGAATAGTTAGACTTGAGAGAAGTATGGAAAGACTTCAAGCACAAGACTGGACACCCATGTAAGAACACAATGGAAGAACCTGTTACCAGCGGTAGCTCTCATATTTCAATCCAAATTCTCGACCTAAAAGGTCTTAACAGTTTTAGTACGTGCAGATACCATGTTGTTGAGTATTTCATAGCAAACATTTGCACTAAAACAATGACCCAACATCTACAGATACATCACACACACAACAGAGTAAAACAGAGCAACATGATACCACTGTGAATTAAAGTATCCTCTTTATTTAATGTCACCACGACCCATGGAAGCACAGCTGTTGCCTGACAGTAACCAAATTTACAGAACAGATCTGAAGAGCAGAAGTGCACAGTCAGCTCTACTGCCTGCTGCTTACATCAGGCTCTGATCATTCAGCATCATTCTGATTTCAAGCAATTGCTGTACCTGTCCATACAAATGACTGGTTAAATTCACATTTTCCATATCCAGGTGTGTTGCAGATCACAACACAAAAAGAACTGCTGGCGTTCCTTCTTCCCTCACTACACCCAATACTCCCATTTATGCAAACAAGCAACTAAACAGAAGTAATGAAAAATAAAACAAAAATCAGAAACGTATATAAGAAAGAGACTGGTCACAGGTCTACTTAGTCCTACAGGAACAGTTCAAGTCTGCTTAACTTTATTTGGTTGTAAATGACACCACCCTTGTAAGTTTATGTCTTCAGATTCCTATCAAAAAGTTGGGGTTATTCTTGATTTACAAAGCTTACAAATGATAAGCTAGACCCAAGCCAGCCAACTGATATTGCATTTCTTTAAAGAGATAAGTAAAAAGTAAAGTAAAAATAAAGAACAAAAATATTTATTTTGGGGTTCCCCTGGGTATCCCACATACATGATCAGAATTTTTCTGCTGTCACTTCTTGATTTTGGCACAGTCCAAAAGCAAGATACTCTGTGCCCTGTATCCCAAAATCTATCTAGCCAGCCAGATAGAGAAAAAGACTGCTTTAAACACACCTTCATTGACTATATTACTTCTCAGAAACACCAGTTTGCTGCATCCTATTCAAGTGTTCTGAACAAATAACGTTACAGGGATCTTCAGATTAGAAGAATCTGAAACACCTTTGAGATTTTAAAGTTCTTTTTTTTCTTTGCATTTAAAATTAGCTGCAAAAATTCCTCAGTCTTTAAGAAAGTTTTAGCTCAATTATGTTGAGAATTAAACCACAAATCAAATTAAATGTTTTTTTTTCTATTCATTTACCTCTTTCAAGTCTCTACTCAAGTTGAGTGAAAAACAGCAAATTTGCCAAATTACATGAATGAAAGTTTCATTTTCAAGATGTTTAAAAGCTGTATTTTTAACTCACTGATTAAAATGCTATTTACGTTTACATTTTATGGATATTTCTATTTAACTTTTTAAATGAGTTCCACAAAAAAAAAAGAGTAAGACGTAACAAACATTAAGCTCAGATTCAGTGTGACAACTACACAGTAAAATAGGCTCACTCAATAAAAAGGGAAAGTCCAACCATGTTTTTCTACTGCTATCATATAAACATTTTCAAAATCTACACAACCAAACCAAGACCAAACAAAAAAAAACAAAAAAATCACTGTCACCTGAAGTACTTTTATGTTAGCATTGGGCAGTAAAAGGAAAAAAACTACAACAACAATCACCAAGTCGTGCTAATAAAAACGATCAAAAAAACCTCCAGAAATACGCTATTATGCACGTGATTTTAATATAAAGAAAAACTTATACATGTAGGTTGAAAATTTACCTATGATCATAAATCTCAGTATAACTGTTTTTATACACTAAGTTCTACGTATCAAAAAAGTGGAACAGGTTGGCAACAAACGATCATGGGTAAAAAGTTTTTGTGGTGACTCAGTTTCAAAAAAGCGCAGAAACTATTCAAGCTAACATTTAACTAAAGAGAAATTTAACAGCATAACAGAAACATTTATTTATTTACTTAAAGAGAATACATAATTTTCCTTTGAGGAAACTAGGCAGACTATTTGTCTTTCTTGCCCTCTTCATAAGAGGAATTTGACATAATCGAAAGGTCAAACCAAGAGCCATTAATACAAAGGTTTAAAGTAGTAAGCAGTTATTACCTTCCTTTTTTTTTTTTTTTTTTTTTTTAAAAAAAAGGCATAATATTTTTATTTTTAGTAAAGACGGTCAAGCATAAGCTTATTTGCTGGATCATCAAACCACCTTCCCCTAAAACCTGAGTTTAGTGGCACTAAAAAACTTACTTGAAACTCATTGCAAGAAAAATTTAGAAGTATATGATTAATGAGAACATCTAAAAATGTGTCTGTTCCCTTTTTATAACTGAACAAAACATAAGCATGACACATTTTGCACAAGTAATAAAATTAGATCTTATAAAATCCAATCCTGCATTAACTGAAGAAATAGTAATTCTTTCGTTCAGTTAATTAGAAGAGAAAACCAAACCTTTTATTACAGATGACTCACGTTCATATTTTCTTAAATAGAAAAGAATTTTCACTAATACTGTTTTATAACTGACTCGTCTCACCTGAGAGCTAAACATAAAAAGTTTAAGCAACTATATCAAAAAGGGCTCTCTGTTACTTAAAGTTGTTTTTTGAGAAGTCAAAGCAACAAGAAACCTGAAAATACCAACCTCTTTCTTTTCTGGAGGTCTTTCCTTTAGCCGTTACAAACTTCTTTTTCACTGTCTGAGGCTGGGAAGAAGAATGTTCTCTCCATCTCCGAAGCTGGAAATTAATGAACTTCCACATCATAAATGCTTGAGCCATGCAGATGGAGGCCAGCACACTGATTCTAGGGGAAGGAAAAAAAAAAAGACAAAAAACACCAGATATAAAAGTTTATCAATATGTTCATCTTGTTCAAAGTGGAAAGAAAAGTAGAATAGTGCCTCACACAGTTTTTTAGATGTCAGAAACAGCTTATTTTACTCAGGTTCCACAAATGCATTAGAGTGATTCTTTCTGGATTACGCATAAGTAAATGTTCTTACATTGGCAATGTAATTTTTATTTGTATTTAATTCATTAGAAGGACAGATGATTGATTATACTTATAGATTTCTCACCTGTAGAGTGTAAATTATTCACTTTATTGTTACTTTACAAGTTTGTTACTGAAGCTACTATTGATCCCATTAGGTGCAAGAAAACATTTAATCATTCAGTACTAGCATGAATACCACACAGTTTATATTGTGTATTTAACACAGGTTTATAGCTCATGCTTAAGAACCATTCCAAGTTTACTGTACCTAACAGCCAGGATGTTAAAGTTTCCAGTACTGAAATTCAGCTGTTGATCTTCTGCTCTTGCCAGTCCAAAGCCAAAAGTGAGGACTGAAAGAATCAAGGTGAGAAGCCTTCCCAAAACAAAAAGAACTGCCCACAGTGAAAATCTACAAAGAAAAATATCACAAACACTATTAGAATTCTCTGTTCACACCACCACAAGGACTAACAATGCAAATATTTATTCTTAACTATGTGAATTCATCTGAGAACTTGATTAAATTCATTATTTTGTTCTTACCCTAAACTAATGTTGATTTCCAGTACTCAAAGACAAAAAGAAAATCCCAGCCTAGCGATTTTTTCCTATGAGCCAGAACTATGTTCTGAAAATTATTTTCAACTCAACAGAAAGTGTCTGTCATTGCTACTAGAATGTAAGCATGTTCCTACAAAACTGATTGCATTAGCAACTTATGCTGTTGCCTTCCCTATGAGAGCTGTACATGAAAACGTTTTTTTTTTTTTTTTTTTAAATAGTGTGAGACTTGATTTCTGTTTATACAGCTACTAACATTTACTTGTATAGGTGAATAAGTGAAAATAAAGAACAACGGTGTTTTAAAGACGTGAATACTAAAATGAGTTTGGAGAACTGTGGCTTCTAAGGAAATACTGAATGAATTTCCTTGTAATTTTGGCTTCTGGTTAAGTTAAATGCATGAGGCTCGTGAGACGGAAATGACCACTTACCCTTTCTGGTATCTTTCATCACTGAAGTAGAAAAGACGGGATATGTGGAAAAGAAATTCAACGAAGTAATGCAATACCAGAAGAACAAGTCCAAGATGGGTCAGACTATAAAAGCAAATAGAACAAGCATTCAAACATTTTGTTAGACGTTTAAGACAGTGATTGAAGACTGCAAAACTCTACAACTGACTTACTTTAGGAGATAGGCTCCAGCAATATGAAAGAGATAAAGTCCAATGTATACAATCTGGCGAAAGATATCCTCCTATTAACAAGAAAAGAAGTAATTATATATTATACATGATGTCATACATTATTTTACAATGTTATACGTTACTACAGAATATTTCCTAGTCTTGGAAATTATTTTTGTCTTCCCAGCTACCTTGATGTGGCCTGTTCTGACACTGAATTACTCAGCCTGGATCTTCTAATTACACACATGACTTACCACGTGTTATTGGTAAGTAAGCACTATCTCACATACATTATGTGAGAAGATGCATGAAGAAGATGCTTTTTAGAATGGCAATTTTTTCTTTGATATTACTTATCTGAATTTGTACTAGTTATTACAATACTTGATTAGTATGTGTTATTGTATCTTCAGAAAACTTTCTTCAGTTCTACGTGTTTTTGCTCAGATTCTGTCAGATCACTACAGGAATAAAATGAACCAAAATGAAGAAGTTTACAGGTGTTGACATCTGTTTTAAAAAATTCAAGATTTTAGCCAGCCTCATTCAATCACGTGCTTCATAGAAGCGAAGTAATAAAGAGGAAGAAACATGAAAGAAAACACAAACAAGCAGTGTATGGAAAGCAAAAGGTACCATCTGTGAACAGAAGAATCACTGCAGTGGACTATTATTGTGACCTAGTGTTTCTCTTGAAATGGTATGTAGAGTTGTATGCATTTGTGCTCAAGAAATCCCTATTTTTCTGAAAGATTCCCTAAGCTTCAAGTAAGGGGCTTCAGTTTTGTCTTGTACATATGTAAATTAAAAATACAAAATTAATCTTGTAAGATCTGTGTTATGTTTGCAATACTCCACCTCAAAACCAACAAAAGCTCAGAATGAAATGCTCACTTGTGACAACACCTAACAACACACGTACAGAGGTACAGAGAAAACAGATGAAAACCTTTAAATTATCCGGAAAAAAAAAAAAAAAAAAAAAAAAGTTGTATCAGGCCAATCAAGAGTAGTCAGTACAAATACTCAGGTTCTCCAAGCACTACTAGTACAAGCCTTTTGCATTCTATTTTCAGAACCAAGGCAACACTTAAATAGCCCATGCTGCCTGCTTAAACAATTGTCAAGAGACTTATGGCCTACTGGAAAAATGCAGGTGGGTCTCCACTACCATACAGACAGCTGAGTTGAGAACCCTTTTTTCACGCTTTTTATGTTAATAGATGACTAACCTAAGTAAAAAAAGCCAATTCTTTCAAGAGAAAAAATACGGCAGAGATGCCAAGATAGGTGAGGTTACAGTGTGATGAAAGAAATATCAACTATGAACTTGATAAAATAAATGAACCATTACCCTTAAAATAAATCAACCATTACTCTTAAAACTAAATGATATAGGCTAAAATTCTAAGCAGTGACCCAACAAAACACTACTGTGGAATATACAGCATTTTTGACAGCTTTCTTAAAGTTACATTAAAAGCAAAAACAGAAAAGCAACCAACATTTGGATATTAATTCAAATTGTACAGTTGTAACTAGCACAACAGGGGAGCGTTAGCTGAAGTGTCTGTAAAACATCAGTGTTTATACTGCTTGTGAACAGTATGAAAAAAAAGCACCTCATTACTATTTTCCCAAGTCTGCTCTAGGCTCTTAAACAAAGACCTATAGTTATATAACACGTATGTTTCATTTTCTTGAAAAAAAGCAGAACTCTGACAGCAGAGACTCAGTCTAGTCACAGAGCAACAAGAGAAGAGTTTAAAAAGGAAACTGTGCATACAAAATGAGCCTGAGGAAAGAACATGCAAAGAGACTACTTAAATTGGTCAAGGTAAGTAAAAGATGTGCTACAAAAACCTGCAGGAAACTCAGTGTTAACAGTTGAATTCTGAGAAACCCAAGAGAGAAAACTCTCAGGTGGCAAGGGTGCTGTAAAAATCCACCATCAAAAAACTCAATACAAAACTATCTAAAAATTCTGCTGAGGACAGTGGTATTTATAACAAATCCTGGTGTTTAATGTTGTTTGGATTTACCAAATTATTCGCTGCTTATTTTCATCACCTGTATTGTGATTCGTGAAGCAATTCTGTATTTCAAGACAATTAATTACAAGAATCTTGAAAAGAGATTGAAAAAAAAAAACAAAAACCTCTGATTTTTTTTTCCTCAAAGGAAAATTCAAACTCTTATAGTAGATGAAGTAGACCAGTAATTTGTATTTACACAACAGATACACTGTGTGATATAATATGATTATACTGCATTTAGAAATACAGGATTTAGTTGAGAAGTCATCAGCATTCTCACATAAACATCTGGGCACCCAAAATGCCAGTAAGAAAAAACTTAAATACACTGATAAGAACACGGTACGAAATGTAGCACATTGCTCTGGAAGTCCAAAAGAAATGCATCATTCCACTGCCAGAGTTGCTTTGTTTGGCATTCTTTCCATTTACATTTTGTACTTACTTTTTTGGTTTTCTGGAAGTACAATTCTGGAAAAGCATGAAACCAGTATGCCAACTGTAAGATGTAGAAAAACTTCATTTGAAACCTGCACAATATAGCAAGAATTGAGGAATATTACTTTTTATTAATGAACTTAAAATGTTTCAGAAACTTCATTGTGAACACATTTAATCAGTCCCTAAAAAAAGAAAAATAGAAAAAAGAAAACAAAGAAAAATATTTGTTGCCAGCCAACTCAATTCTCAGCAGCATTTCTAAATACCAAATAATAAAAATGATACAAATAAAACTCACAAACATGTAATTCCTTAAATTACTTGCAAAAACGTAAATTCCTTAAAGCATACAGAAAGATGACTCTATATTCTATAAATTAAAGGAGAATAAAGTTTCTCCACCAATGCAAAAAAAAAACAAAACGTCAGTGAGTTATAAACTACTAGTTTAGATTATTTACTCTACACAAATTGTATATGACATACCCTGAGTTTAAAATGCCAACACCCCTCTCCTCCCCCCAACAATCCTTTAAGGAAGAAGCCTTACGGAATCAGAGTGTGTGGGTAGTCCCTCCACAGAGAGGTTGGATCTGATATATAGTTCTCCTAAAACAAACAAACAAAATGAAAACTCTTGAAGTTACCCAGTGTTGTTACTTCCTAGTCAGAAATAACGACTGCACATAAATACACGTATTTACTTAATGTGTACACATACAATTATTGAGACACCTACACATAAGTAAAAGATTGATGTATTACCCCCAAAAAATACAAACAACAATTAAAAAAAAAAAAAGAACACACAAAAATGTATTACCTTAAAAGAAAAAAAAAAAGGCAACAAAACAAATCAAGTTCCCACTGAAGACGAAAAGAGTCCTTATGAGACAGAGGTCATTTCAGCATCATTACAGCTGCAAGTCTTCCCTTATAAACTGCTGACAAGCTATGAACATAACTAAGGGGTGTAAACTTTATTTAAGACATGTTATGTTACATTTTTTTTTTCCAAAAATTTTAAATTTCTATTATCATTAGATAGTTCTGCACTAAAGAACAGGCTACTACTACCAGGGAAAAATAATTTAGGAGCCTACAATAAATCAAATACTTCTCAGTAAGTGTCCAGGCATGTGGGAACAAAAGATGGCTTACCCCTCTTTTTTTTTTTTTTCTGAGGGAAGAAATGCTCTACAGCTGGGGATAAGCTCATACATGTGCAACTGCTAGGCAAAGGGCATGTCATCTGAAAGCACACGCTCACTTAAGCCTACAGCAACCTGTCCATATACCCACTCCATAGGCTGCCAAAATACTATATATGATGCTTTTTTTAAACATTTATTTTACAATAATGAGACAGCATTATTTTTTTAGAAGTTATACTTTCCTTTATTCATTTGACAGTAAATCCAATTAACTGAGACTAAGCAGAAGTCAAGCTCTCCGAATTTTTACTTATACTACCACTACCCCAGAATTCTGAAACCTGTCCCTGCTTTAATATTAAAACCAGCTAAAACCATGAGCTGAAAAGTTATTTATCATTATAAGAAAGTGAACTTGTGTTTGTGTTATGAGATTTCAAACAATGAAACATACTTACAGAGACGAGAATACTTGTGCCCCAAACACAGGAGAAAAGGTAGAATGCACTAAGTTGCCCAGACTCATTGAACTTGCTATGCTTTGTTTTTGAAAAGTGCATTTTCCTGTTAATTTTCTGCAATGAAAATCCATTGTTATTTACATGCTCTAGCACTTAGCATTTAAGTGTTAACTGCATTAGAATGTCTAAAAGTTTCAATGCATTGTCTTACCACTTTAATGCTTTAACGCACAAATTTACTTTTAAGTTAGTCATAAAGTCTAATTAAAAACCTGACAATTATCTTGATGAAAGGAATTAATATTTTGTACTTACATCCAATACGTACTCCTGAATAATAGCATGTATGATTATTGCTACAAGCATGTAAAAGAAAATTGTAGCCAAGTCTTTGATACCATAATGATACAGAGAGATTGTTTCTGAAGATTGTTCTTCTAAAAGACAGAAACAGAGTTAACTGTTAGACAATGATACAGTTTAATTGCTACCAAGTTTGTTTCTTAAAGTAAAACCTTTCAGACAGAAGTCATTTGCCATCAACTGAACAAATACAATTCAGATTAAACTGCCATCATGAGCTAGGTCACTAGAATCTATTTACAATTCTCTTCATCAAATCACAAACTAAACCTGATTCTGGAAGAATGCAATATAAAAATGAGAACTTAAGTGCACTTAGGAAGCTTACCCAAATGCATTGAAAGCAAAATATAAAGTTCTGTTAAACTATCACCTTTCCATTGACTAGCAAAAAAAATATTATAATCTGCAAAATCAGAATTAGAATTAACATGAACTTATCTACTAGCCTGACTGGGTTTTAGTATTAAGGATGAATCCAACAGAAAAGATACATCTTACCTAACATGATTCATTAAAAGTTTTACTTAACCTCTATTCAAAGTTAGTAATTCATCTTACTGTCAATTTAGAAAATACAGCACACTAACAAGAACACTGTCTCGTGAATAAACACCTGCAAGACACATACCTGTGGCAGGAATGGTAACATTATACTGAAGTGTAACAAAAATGACAGCTGCTTTTGCTGTAATCTGAAAAAGAAAAAACAGAAGTGCTGTAAAAATCTCATTAAAATAAGTTATATTAAAGTTATATTAAACTGAAAACTGGTTTTGGTACCCTTCCCCAGGGGTCCCCTCCTAAGAAAATGATCAGCTCACATTATCAAGCCATTTCATTTGACTTTCTAACAATAGAAGAGACTGCATGATCTCTACAGATCTGTTTACAGAAATAATTTCAAAATTTCTGCTTACAAATAGTATTTTCTATCTTAAAGTTATAGCACACATGGCAATTCTTTATCCAGTGCATATTATTCTTTATCCAGTGCATATTATTACATTAACAGCATGTACGATGTCCTGTAATTCCTAGACCACAATGTGTGCAGCAATGGATGAGAATAAACTTCATTTAAAATTACTTTTTAATTTGACAAATTTTGAGGGTTAGTATCATATTCCTAAACATGTAAGTTATTTGAAAAATGTGAACAATGAAGAAAAGGCATATAGGAAAGAGAACTGTGCTAGCTGCGTGCCAACTCACTACAACTAGCACTTGACCCTGGAGATCCCTTGGCAAAGAAAAATAAAAAGAACAAATACAATTTAGCAGTAGTTATACCACCCCTTTATGAGGGACAGCAAGAAAAATCAGAGTGAATGGAAGAGGAAGGGGAAATATGTTTGTTCTGAAGTCTTCCTTGGGCAGGGGTATGGCATCATAAAAACACACACACACACACAAAAAAAACAAAAACAAAAACAAACAAACAAACAAAAAAAGAACAAAAACAAAACAAAAAAAAAACAACAGCAGCAGTTCTTATCTGTCAGTAATCGTGAATTAATGTTTGTGTTTTTGACATCTTTGGTGAATCCCAACCAAGAGCACGAATCAACACAACAGAGCAGGAAATATTACCATGCTTTACAATGTTCATGATCTGATCTGTTTCCCACTGGTATAAAAATGTAGCATCATCCCTGCTTCATCTCAAGGATTAATAAAAAACATCTCTAAGATTCTTGGAAGGATGCCTTGGTATCTGAAGATAATCATTAGATTACTACCAGCAATTACCATCATTTAAAATATATTTTTTTCATCTTTTAAACTAGCACTTTGTAAACAAGCAGTAGATTTTCTGGGAATCCTTTAATACATTGTGGAGCGTTCACTTCGTGTAACTTCAGGGAACCTAACTAGTTTGCCTTCGTTAGCTGCCTAGGGCTTCCTATACATCAAGGGAGCTTCCAGAGGACAATCCAAAACATTAGTCAATTCTCAACTGCCCTTTGAAGGCTCTGTCAACCACTCCAAGTCCTAATTCTGTTAGTCAAATCATTAGAAGTACCTTACCATACCAACACTAACCAAACCAGGTGATTTCCAAGACCTATATCAAAGCATTTCAGAAATTAAAGCAATCTTTTCAAGCCACACCACAGCTGTACCGGCAAAGGCATATGGCTCTGCTATGCTGGGGTAGAAAACATCCTCAAGTGAAAACCTCAGCATATCCAACCCACTCAACACTTCCAGAGCTACCATTAACGCAGTAAATACAGTAACCCAAAAGTATACATGAATGGTATTGGGTTAGTCCACGTCTTTAACCTCAGACCCCACAAACCACCAAATAAGGGCTGTCTGCGGTGACTTTTGATAGCAAACCCAAACATAATGGCTTTCTTGGTGTGCCTTGTTTTTTCTTTTCCATATGTTGTTATTTTTACTCAACTCCACTTTAGGGCCGAGCAGCATCAAAGGCCGAATAGAATTACTCTGAAAACCATCCCCATGGCAAAAAAAAACACCCACAACCCTTCAACAAATGGCTTTTGGTGTATCAAGTGAACAGAAACGGACGCGTGGTCCTGTGACAGGCCACCCCTGGCAACATCTGGGCAACCACACAGGCAAATCCCCTTGCGGGGTCTCTCGAGAGAAAGGCCTAAAAAAAGAGTCGGTGTGGATCAGAAGCTAATTTCGAGGGGGTTTATTCATTTATTGATGTATTTATTTATTTATTTTAAACCAAGTTTCGTGGAGGCGGGGCCACCGTCCCGCCAGCCCCAGCTCCCCCCCCCCCCCAGCCGCCTCTCTCGGCGCTGGGTCGGCCCCGTCAGGCGGCGCGCGGCCCCGCGGCTCGGTGGGGGGGCGGTAAGCCACGTGTGCGCGCCCCGTACGTACACGTCACCGCTCCTGCGGGATTGGCGGGAGGGGTGCCGCAAGGCCTCACGGGAGCTGTAGTTCCGGCGGGGCCCGTTGGGGCAGCGCACACAAAGAGCGCGATGGGGCCGCAGCGGCAGGGCCTCGCCCCCCCCACCCCCCCCTCCCCTCCCCTCCCCGCTCCCTCCACCCCCTTCTCCCGCTTCCCCCCCCCCCCACCCTCCCTCCCCGGGCCGAGCGCGGCCGCGCACCCCTCCCCCGGCCCAGTGCCACGTCGCCCCGCCGCCGCCACGGAGGGACCGAGCGGAGCCGGGGCACGGCCGAGGCGGGCGGAGGGGGGCGTTCCCGGGGATGGCGCCCGGCCGAGCTCCGGGCTCCGCGCTCCGCACACGGCGGGGGCCGGGGGCGAGGCAGCCCCCCCGGGGGGTGTCCCGGCGGCTCCCGCAGGGCGTGCGCTCGGCGGGCAGACGGCAGCCGCGCTGCCCCGCGCCTCCCCTCCTCGCCTCGCCTCGGCTCACCTCGAACATGAGCCCCAGCAGGAAGATCATGGCCATGCAGGACACGATGTCGGCGTGGTTCTGCACGACGAACTCGTGGCTCAGCACCGGCGGGTTCTTGTTGCTCTTCTTGCGGATCGCCATGGTGGGCCGGCAGCCGGGCTCCGCCGCCTCCCCGCTGCCAGCGCAGCTCCTCTCGCCGCGGCCAGGAAGAGGCGGGGGGGGGGGGGGGAGGAAGGGGGAAGGAGGAGGAGGAGGAGGAGGCGGCCGCGCGGCGGGGGAATGGCAGCCGCCGCCGCTCCGCTTCACCCCGCCCCGCCCGCCGCGGCCCCGCCGCTGCCCGGCCGCAGGGAGCAGCCGCCGCCAGCGCCCCTGCCGGCCGGCGGGGAGCCTCCACCGAGCGGCCCCGGCGGTGCCCGGAGCCCCCCGAGGGCGGTGGAGGGGGGGGTGGGGTCCCGGCCCCGCGCACAAAATGGCGGCGGCGCGAGGCCGCCTGAGCGGGGCCGAGCTCCGGTACTGCTTCGAGCCCGGCTGCGGTCGCTTCTCGCCTCCCTGGCTCTCGCCGAGCTGTGTTTATCGTCAGGCCTCTCCCCGAGCTGCGGGTGGAGCGGGGGGAAAGCTGGGCTCGCCGGGGTTGTCACCGCTGTAGCTGAGGCGCAGCCTGCGGGTGCCGCGAGCAGGCGGCGGGCTCCCGGCGTCCCGTCAGCTTACGGCCCGAGATAACGAGCGTGGTCCGAAAAGTTGTCCGAGCAGAAGGGCAGGAAAGCTAAACGGGAAATAGGGAACGAGGGAAAGACATTAAAAGGGAGGTAAGACAGGTAAGATGTGGATAAAACAAAAAAATAAGCCACCCACTCCCAAAGCAGAAAGCTGTTTTGGACCCAATATAGGCAAATCTAAGAAGAGTCAGCACAGATACAGAAAACACAATAACCCTCCCTATAACTAGTATAACAAAATCATACTAGTTTTGTTAAAGCTTCCAGCTGACAGATATTCACAATGGATACGTGGAGATCAACCTCTAGAAAAGGTGTAGCTTATGGCTGAATTTAAGCATTGTCAGAAGGGGTTTTGCTGCCAGCTGCTAACGAATCCTGATGTTACGATGCAGCTATTCAGAACGGTTTTGCCTCATCAAAGCTGAAAGCAGAGCGTGCACCACAGACAGTCTATGTCTATGAACTGGTTTCTTTCAGTGTGGACCAGTGACTTGGAGATCGGGCTGCCTAGTGTAGGACCAGGCATCACATCTACTTTTTGATATGCCTGAACTTATGAATAAAAACTAACTATAAAAGAGGGAACTGTCCCTGTGATAAATTTTATAATTACTTAGAAATATCGGGTATTAGGAAGAATTTCTTCATGGGATGGTTGGGTAGGCATTGGAATGGGCTCCCAGGCAAGTGGTGGAGTTGCCACCCCTGGAGGTATTTAAGAGATGTGTGAATGTGACACTAAGGGACACGGTTTACTGGTGGACTTTGTAGAGTTAAGTTGATGGTTGGACTTGATGATCTTAAGGGTCTTTTGCAACCTAAATGATTGTTTTATTCCATGATTCTATTTCACTTGAAAGTTAGACTGAAACTTCATTAAAAATGCCCATATAAATAATGTGTGTGTATATATAAATATACACACCCACTTGTCAGTATTATTATGTTTACATTAGAAGTACAATACTCCAACACTGCAACTCTGAAATAATGTTCTAAATGTTTTGAATAGTCCATTTCTAGCAACGTGACTGAGAAGAATTACATAGTTAGCTGAAACATATTGTCTATCATGTTTTGTCATACTCTGTTGGTTTGTTTTCCATTTTACTTCACAGTTCCATGTTTTGTAGACTAAAAAACAGAAATTTACCAGGCTTGCTACAGTAGTCACTGTATTTGAAAGCAATGTGCCAAAATTCAAGCAAGAAAAAGTCTCTTATTAGAGTCTTTTCTTAAAAAATAAATACATACTAGAGTGTTTATTTTTAAAGTAATATTAATTTCCCCAGTAACACTTTTAGAAGCGCTGTTCCCTTGCAATTCCTAGAAGTAAAACCTGAGACAAAAATAAGTTTGTTGTCCTAGAAAGGAATAGCTCAAGTGCTTCGTAACACCAGCTATCAGACTCATATCTCTCCAGTCTACTTCCTGTGTTGCTTTTATCAGAACACTAGACCAAATGTTGGGCGGTGTATAGGCATGAAGAAACAGTAGGACAAAAATGCCTCAGAGCCTCCTGGAAGTAACTTTCTTTGGCATCCATTAACTGTAAGAGAAAAAACAAATAAAACAGAAACAACAACAACAACAACAACAAAAAAACAACTACTGAGTGAGTGTGACACTTCAGTGGCAAGGGGGTTGGGGTTTTGGAATTAGTTCTTGGGCCACAATCAGAATTTCTGTATTTAGCAAAACTGCTTTAATCAGCAGGCAAATAAAGGAAACAAAGTATTGGGGAAAGGGAAGAAAAAGGCAAAGTAATAAAGGGGGAATAGGGAATGAAATGATCAATATGGGCAGAAAGAGGACAAAAGGGTTAAAGGCAATCCCTGAAAACAACAGTAAGACAACGTATCATAGAATAACCTTTTGCTGCTAAGCCCCAAGCTCAGGTTGAGAACTGTAACATCCCTCAATCTATTTTCTGAGAGCTGTTTAGATTGACAATATACAGCTGCAGTATATTTCATGTAGGAAAAAGGAAAACCAAAATAATCCAAAAAACATGCAACAGCAAGAAATAATGATTCTTAACTTGGCACACAGCGCTGTTGCTTAGGAGTTTAAATGACACTTGTCAACAAAAGCCAGATTTATGCTCAGGCTCAAGCATTAAATCAAGAATTTTCACAGCCAGAGGTATATTGCAACGAATAAAACTTGGCTGTGAAGATTCTCAGAGGTTCTGTATAAATTTATTAAATTAGGGAGACGGGGATACTGGTTAACTGGAGATGATCTAGAGTATTTAAAAATACAGAATACATACATTCCCCTCCCCTCTGACACTTTGTTTTTAAATATATGAAAGAAAGAAGTCTGAATTGAACAAGCGTTTGTATTTCAGTACCAATATGTTTTTATACCTTAGGAATACCTCCATTTCCTGGCCGTACCAGTATTCATAATTCTAAAGCAAGAAGAACATAAACAAGAATGGCTGATATGAAAGTAGATCTTGATTGCACACTGTACAGTTACGGATGTAATGTACCGCAGAAGTGAAGCACATTGAGATGGTATCAACATTAAAATTATTTTTTTTCTTGAATCTATTTCTCTACTCTACTTGAAAATAAATTATGTCCACAGAACCTAGGGAACAAGATTTAACTAAGTGACTGTGGTAGGACATCCTTTTTTCACGCTGTAATCAGCAAATGCTGTGAACATCTGGCTGCAGTCCTGTCACACAGGCATGAAGATCTTCTTGGTTTCAATCCATTTTTGTGTTTATCCTTATATAAATTACTCTACTGAAACAGAAAATAAACCTGTTGCCTCATCTGAATATTTTCCATGCCTTCCTTCTATTGGAGTTCCCTCTTCTGCCATATGATGTTTCTGATGGCACCTTAGGAAAAGTGTGATGATCTAAAATGCTTGAGACTGTTGCCTGTCAGTCCTTAGTCTCCCTCTTGCCAGTGGATTGCCTGTCTATGTTTGCCACGTTTCTTTCCAGATTTCCATATATTGAAAGACTAGGCTTCAAAATGATCACACAACTTAGGAAGGAAATTCCTGACAATCCAAGATCTGTTGCAGGTTGCAAGTCTGTAGAGGATTTGGTAGTAACCACATTACTGTACCAGAAGTAACAGATACAAACAGAAGAATGCCATTCCTATTTGGAAACCTTTCCATCATCAAATATGCTTAAAAATATAACCAAGAATGACATTTTACAATAAATATAAAATTAGTAAGAAATAGAAAACCTGAAAGGGGTATAACTTCTAACGAAATTCTTTTCTAGCTCTTAAAACTAATAAACCTACCTTTTTGTATTCTGTCTCTCAGGAATGTATCTTAAAACTAGCTGCCAGGAAAGCTGGAAAGCAAATTTGTTCTCCTTCAATAGTCTGTCCCTAGCTGTTTATAAAGTTAATGCATTGAACAACATTTGCCCTTCCATCTTGATCAGACAGAATTATTTCTCTTTTTATTTCTTATTATTTCTTCCCTTCTCTTATTTTTATTCTTAACTTTTAGTGCATTCTGGACAGATGAATGTAGTCAAATGCAAGGGATGTAAGTAGGCTAATCCCCATTTTTATACATACATGGCATATAGCTTACATTACTGTTCTATTTTTAAATACACATTCCTTCTGACTTAAAATCTCAGTCAACAAGGAGTCTTAAGACTTTTACAACATGTCATAGCAGTTGCAAGTATCCTTCACTGTATGTATATACATCTTAGTAACTGCAATCCCTGCTTTTAAAATTTCAGACACCATATATGATAATGAATGACAAGTCAAGTCTGGTTAAACTGCAATTTCTGTCATCTTCTGAGAATTTTAGGTGTTTGCTGCATCACAGCATGGAACATGTAGTTCTCTGATTTGCATCATATCTCTTTCTTCACTGTCTGCAAACTCCAAAGATGCTTTAACTCAGTTGTGAAGTTGTTTCCGTGTATTTAAAACGAAACACAGTGAACCAGAGGAAAATGGTTCGGCGACATTTAGGCTGCCATTAGACTTTTTTAGCTTGGGAAAGTAATGAGACATCACCACTTCATATCAGGTTCTGGCTATTAACCTCTGGTTGTAGGTACTCAAGCTTCCCCTCATGACAGAAAACCATACCATTCCACTTATATTTCTGTGCAAAATGTCATAATTCAGAGCACGTGAATTAGCTTTTTAAAAAAGAAAAGAAATGATAATTACCTTTTCATTCCTTGCAATGAAAAGGGTTAGCAAACATTCATGAAGTACAGAAAAATAATTATTATTAATGGCAAGAAGTCTACATGAAAGCTTCTGAGTAATTATGAAGAGAGAAATAAACCAAAAAGAACTGAGAAAAAACAGTGTTTGTGGGAGGCAGAAGAAAAAACGAAGTGTTTGTACTGGAAGATAGAACATACAGAAGTAACACAAAATTATATATTTGTATTTTTATGTTTATAATATATATGTATATATAAATAAAATATGAAAAATACAAAAGTAGGAAAAGTAAACAGAAAACGTATAAGGAAGAAAAAACTAGGAATAGTATACCTGAAAAAGACTATAAAATGGCACGGCACAGAACGCAAACAAAAATCACGATGCGGTTGAAAATCAGATGGAGAAAGTTTACAAAAAGCATCATTTTATAGAGCAGAAAGCTAACACTTCCCCTCTTCAGTGGTTTGTTATTACTTCAGAATATGTTTTCAGCTTTGGATCACTGTTCCTGGGTTTATTTTTGTATTGGATCTGGCTCAGATATCAGCGCAAATGCTATCAACTTCATAAGATAATGAAAACTCTTAAGCCATGCCTATTCAAAGTACCCAAGCACAAATGAAGGGACTGGACTTGAAAGGTTTTCAAGGACATGTATTTGTCTTCGGTACCTTTAAACATCTCATATCTCGTTTTTTTTTTAAAGTTGGACCAGCATTAAAAGAGTGTATAAATCATAAGAAACTCATACATTTTAAATACACAAAGTAATGCAAATATTTATACATTATTCTGAAAGTTTAAGCTACATGGAAAACTGAACTGTAAGTTTAATTCATTTTCAAGCACTGCATTTTAACACACTATACAGTATTTTACAATCAAATACAACCTTTAGTTAAAATATTTGTAGTTTAAATGGAGTTAATAGCAAAATTTGAAGCTTGTTAGTTATAACGTGATAGAAAAACTTAACCTCATATGGTGCACAATAGGTATGTCAATTTACACAGCTTTTTAATCCCTTTCTTATAGAAGAAATTTAGAAGATAGAATTTAAGTCTGCCCTAACTTTGTGCATCTTTTTTTTTAACATTAATTGGTTAAAATTAATGATGAATCTTGAATTAATTTCACAGAAATCATGTTTGCCTGAGAAAACAGAGAAGTCTGGAAGTACTTTCAGCATTTGTTAAAACATATTTCAGTGAGTAACCAGCAAAAATGTTCACAGGCACATAAATTAAAAAAAAACAATCAAACAAACAAAAAACCCCAGCATTTCCACCTGTTAACAAAAATTGGTTGTTTTTTAGAATTTACAGGTAAATTATTAAAAAGACACTTTTCAAAGGCACAGGCAAATGCAAACAACTTTAGTTTCAAATCTTTTCTATTCTTTTTACTACAGATTTATATCTTTGATTTATTAAGTTTTTAGGCTTTGCTATTTGTCTTCTGTGACCAACGATAAAGCTTGGCATTTTATACCAGAGGTAACACTCAGTTCTTCACAGTCATTCTATTTATTTACCTCAGTAACTATACATTTTTAAAGTCCCATAAAGTAGAATATGAAAATTATCATTTAACTGACTGTAACATTGTTTTTAAATTGTTAGTACTTTTTTAAATGAAAGAAGAATTAATTTTTATTTTACATGTCATCTGCAATCATCTTTCTGTTTTTTCATGCAGCAACTGTGCAGATCGAGAACGTTTTTGAGCAATCTTGTGTAAGTTATAAATTGTTTCTCCATCTGAAGTTGGGAGATGCATCACGTACTGTTAAGGAAAAAAAAGACCAAATTATTCACAAATTAACACTTACATGCTATGTATAAACATTAGACTACCTAAACCTTAACTTGTACATGTGTACATTTCTGTTTATGTCATTTTTAAAAATTAAACTCTACCAGCTTGTCTATTAAAATACTTTCCTTCAGGCCAGTGCTGAATTTTAATGGAAGCTAATAAACATTATCTGTATCACAATGTAACTTCTAGTGATATAAAGCATGAGTAATAAAAAAGGGTTTAATAATCCTACAGTTGTTTTAAGTTCAGGATATTAACATTTCTAGATTATTAATAAATTTGATGTAGCACTTGCTATATTTTTTGAAATTTATGAACTTGAGAGAAAAAAGGTGCTGCTAAATTAGCAACAGTTAAATTATTTCTTTTTCATCAGCAGCGGTCTTTTAAAAATGCAAAACAATGACAATCATCCAAATATGGGAGAAAGTTAAATGCACATATTGTGCCATGCTCCTGTATATAAGGCATTATTTTTCTGTTTGAAGTGAGAAAAGTAAATCATTAAAGGCAGTTATCACTCCTAATTGTAGCTTTAAAAGTTATGTACCCACATAAACTGCAATCCCTAGAATGTAGTGGTGAATTAATGACTGCAGCAGACAGCATATGGCCATAATTTGCATGGAGTAGCTCTCCAGTAACAGTGGAATATGGCTGTCACATTTATTACCAACACTGACAACACGTTTCTTTGGGAAAATATTTTGTGAAAATTAAGCAAACAGTGTTATGACTGCAGCTCAAGTCTTCCATAATGAGAACAAAACCTGAAATGCTGCAACTCAGACTAGCTTGTAAGGACATTGTATCAAAGCCAAATGAGCATGTAAAGTGAGTATGCAAGCATTTCTATGCTACATGCTCAGAACCAATAGAATCAATTTTCCTTAACAGATGTCCTTAATTTGAACTGAAAAACTAACAGCGGTCACATGATGTTAAGTGTGTATTACAGAACTGGGTCTAAGATTGTATTGAAAAAGTTAGCAACTGTTTCCACACCGTTGAGATAATCACAAGAAACTCCCAAGTGTTCTGATGAGATTGCTTTCTTCCTTCTCTATGAGCACAAATTGAAGATTAAAAACGAAACGAAACCAAAAAACTTTAAAAGGCAATTCTTGTGCTTCTGGGAAAGCTGGAGTACGCAGCTAAATCAAGGACCTCCAACTCGAGTAAAAGAACCACAATAATTCCTCTGATTAGTATATCCTCTAGAACTTCATATATATCCTTATATATATATATCTCCTCAATTACTTCATAGTTGTTTCAAGCAGTTGCTACTTTGTGAACAGGTATCTGACTGAAGCTCCCTATCTGCTCTCTCTTCAAATTTCAAAGGTGATTTCTGAGGAAAACTGAGTGATTTTTGCCCAGTAAACATGAAAAAGTTCTGAGCAAAACTGGCTTAAAGAGATGAAAGTCACTAGCTTCCTCAGACAAATCAATTCCTTAACGTTTAAGTTAAAGTCTTTTAAGTTTTTTGTATCAAAGACTGCAAGTCTACCTGTAAAGAGAAAGTTAATTTACCCACTATTTCATCTAAACAGAAAATGTTGCTGCTTGAACTACTCCAGCAGTGAAAGGGAAGGGATAAGTTTAATCCATAGTATCTGATACCCTGGAGCAATCTTGTATAGCCAAGTTGGAGAAACGTGTAGGTCTAGACTCAATAGTGTATGTCAATAACCAACAACTGAGATCACATTTAATTACTGCTGGTGCAGTATCATGTTGGTAAGCTTCAATGGCATTCTGTACAAACTATGCTTAAAACCATTATTTTCCAAACTTTGATAAAAATAACTGCTTGCATGATTCTAATCTATTTTCTTGGAATAAAAATCATGCTACTATTATTATTAGTATTAAAAAATCTCTATTTTTGAACCAATACTGAGCCTACTACCTGATTTATCATTAAAATAAACAGAAGATATAATGATAAAAAAATATATTATTTATATTATTAGACTCTGACCCTTCCCTCTCCCCCCACCCTGGACACAGAAAATTGAAATGAAAATGACTGTCCTTACACCCCACTACCCACAACTTACACACTTTTCCTTCTTTTTCCAACTTCTTCAAGTGGACTAGGAGATTTTTTTCTGCTGCTAGCAGTAAATTTTCAGGAATGTCCTAAGGGGAATACAAATATGAGTTTTGTACTTGTTTAAATACCTTTCAATATTGCCCAATGATTTTTTTCAATATATGGAAATCGTGGCTTATTAACATAGATTTTCCTCTTCTGAATTACTATGTTGAACATTCAGTTAGTTTTACATGTATAGTGACAAAAGCATAGAATACGTAAACCAATTTTGCACCATTTAAACTAGTAGCCTAATAACACATTTTTGTTTACTGTTCTTAAGTTTTGCATCATGCGCTTCTATTATCCAGACTTTGGCCAACTCAACTGTGTTCTACTGAACTTAGTTGGCACTGGGTTGTTGGTGTAGCTGAGCATTTTTCCATAGGTTTTAATGACAAATTTAAAGAGGCCTTTCTCCAGATACCTATAGTACTTCTATTTCGTGATACTACTTGCATGAGTTTAAATGTCCTTTAACAGTTAGTATTTGTAAATCAGTATGCAAACAGTTTCAGGAGGACAAAGCGTATCTTAAAAAAAAATCAGTGCTAAGAAAGTAACAACAAACAATATTTCTCAAAATTCCTTTATTCAGCATAATCTAAGTAAAATCTCCTTTTTGAAAATTACAAAAGTTCTTCACCGAATAACACGAGTCTGTCAGAAGAAATCCTCAGAAAACTGTCTCAATAAATTGCATATCTTTAAAAAGCTCTGACATTTTTTACGTTAAAGCTTTAGTAGTACTGAAAAAAACACTCTTATCTGATAATGACAGGAAAAATGGTTTTTGATTTACAGAAGCATGTGAACAGCTACGTACTTAAAAACTGCAGTATTTCAGGCAGGAAAACTGCAAGAACTAAATAAACAGCCACAGTTAATGGTACATCAGCACTTCAAAATGTTCAGTGTGACTTGTAGTCACTCCTTTGGAATCTAGGAATTTGTAGAACCATGAAAAAATGAGCTGTGAAGCTGTTACAGACCTCTTCACACAGCACAGCCATTGTCAACTATGGCATCTTCTGAAGCTTATGCTGCATCTCTCTGAACTCTGTTTGCTAGAAGGGACAATCCCCTTACCATATGTTCAAATTACTGAGGTTACATGAGGAACGAAGTAGCAAACAAGGACTTTTATGCCTGTCTAATGACGTACAAAAGCTACCTGACTTCTGAGAGCAATACCCATCTCTGTGAAAGCGCAAGCCAATTAATCAGGAACTACACGTTCCAACCAATCTGTCAGGAGAGTCCAAACGCACTTTGACATATCAAACATTAACAGTCATCTTGTAATTTCCACTTGAAACCAAGCACTAAAACTGTATTTTTGTTTGGTCCTATGAAACAAAACTCATCTAAATAGTGAAAGAAGAAATTTTTGACAATCATCTCAGTCCCAATCCAAGGCAGTCACATGCATTTTGAACAAGCAGAAATCTTTTAAAGCTTTTTTCTTCTTCTTTTTAAAAAGGTACCATGATATTCACCCAAATACTTAGGCTGTCACACACTATTTTATGAACATAACCTCAATTTCTTTAGTTTAATCTATAATCTTTTAATCAAGAATTACCTTGTATACCATACTTAGGAGCTCTGAGGACGTAAATGATTTTCCAACATTCTTCTGGAAAACATTCAGAATTTGCTTTTCACGAGCAGTTCGGTGAGAAATGTATCCTTGAATTCTAGTGTTTGCATCACGTACTACTGGGCCATGACCTAAATTGAAACACACGTACCAAAGCGATATTACTTACATTTGGAATTAAGTACGCTATCGAATAATCGACTCATTCTTATGTAAACTATGGTAGTGTTTTTTTTTTTTCTTTTCATATAAATAGACTAAATTGAGTGTCTGCATCACATTCTGCACTTGAATAGCATAAAGATGGAAAGGGGAATTAGAAGATCTTAAAAAGTCTGAATTTGGAAAAGGAATAGTTCCAGTGGTATAAGGAAAGCAAGGAAATACTTAGATAAAGATTAGTCAATAAAGAAAAAAGGAAAAAGGAGTTTACTACTAAATAGATTTGAGAGTCAGGTTTTTATATTACCTCTCCCTGACTCACACCCCACAGAGAATACTGATATTGATGACAAACTGATACTGGTCTCTGCAGAGTAATGGCTGAGGCAAAGACTCCTGTATTGTACTACTGTTCCTGTTGTGGAGGGTAACTAACTCCAGAAAACACAGAGGTGAGGGAAGTAACATTGTGACAGATAAATTTTCCAGTACAGATCTTCACAACTCACTCACACACTATACTTTACTCCCCTACATACATGTTTGCACATATAATCAAAAACCAGTGTGACAATCCCAACGTGCCAGGGCAGGAAGAAGCAATGCACATGAAAGGCTACATGTCGAACACTGTGGATCTGGCTAGGTAATAAACAAGATGCACATGCTTTTTCCTGGACTTACTGAGGCAGATGAGAATCATTCAACGTACTGAAAGGTCTTTGAATAAAATTAGAAAAAGGCTTAACTGATAAATCACTAGCCTTTGTGGAAAATGAAATACTGCCTCATGATACAATAAATAACAGATGAAATCAAGATATTTTTCAGACACGGGAGTTACGTGTGCACAAATTAAACTTTATGATTTACTTATGGACAAATTTACTTGCAGTGTTGCGTAAATATTTATCACATGCTTTTTACAGCAAAGTTTCAATTTTTTTTCCCTGTATACCTCACCTGAAGTAGCAGTAGCAACTTCCATCTCTGCCTGACTAAACGCTAAGTAATTTTTATAAAATGAATAGGACAGCAACTACGGTAAAAATAACTGTCTTTTAGAAATTATTGGGTATCATCCAAACCAATTTATTTTGAGTCTCTTTGACTACATTTAAAAAATCATTACATTATTTGCTTATAGTTTTGGGTTGACAGACTAAATGAGTTTTAAACTTGAAGACATTTTAATTTATGGCTTATTTTGCCTGAGGACAGGCAGCTTATAGAAAATGAGCAAACAATTTTTCATGATATTTGTGAAATAAAAAAATAATGTCAGATGAATCTATCATTTAGCAAGAGTCAAAAATACTTATGCATATCTTAACTTATACACTCATTTCAGCAGACTTGAAGTTAAAAATGTACATTGAAGTGTATCCTGAGCCTAAGATAGTATTATAAATAAAAAATAAATGGCCAATATAAAGCTATACTGTCATGAGCACATATATTTATTTATTTCAAATATATTTAATCTGAAGCTATTGTTCCTATACAGTATATTTGGTAACATTATGTTTACTAAGTATGTAGCCATTCATAAAAACAGAAGTTTAAATTTAGAAAAACATTAAGATATACAAAAAAGACACTGTAATGGTAACTGTCCATTCTCTTCTGTCATTCTCTAATGACAGAAGTCACATCAAAGTATTCAAAATTATGGCCATGGAATCACAAGGACGTCTTAAAACTGGTTTCTACACTTCCCAGTGATTTAACTTACTGGGCCTACAAGACCAGTGTCAATATCTGGAATGGAACCCACGTGTTGTAAAGGTAACAGAATGCCATATTCACTATGCCACATGGTCTACAGCCATTTCATATGCACATACGGGTATTAAAACTACGTCAGAAAGCTTGTTTTAAATTTAGGTGTGGATCTTTCACACTATCATTTTTCAGGGACAGCAGCATAGTTAACTTCATGAATAAATTATTATCCACATATACTTAAACTATTTCTGAGAATTTTAAACAGATCTTACAATACAACCATCTTTCCAATATTAACTTAGATGTTGCATCAGACAGCTTCCTATTATTTGAGACCTCTGTCTATTCCAGGTCTTATATAGAAGAAAAAAAAAGCAGCAACTATTTATTCTTATAGTACCCTGTGAAGACATATAGGTTATCTAAGTTTATACATGAGAAATTACAGCACAAAGAATAAAACTGAAGAAAATAATTGGTTCATGAAATCTTGCACAGACTCCTAACTACCATTTTTTCTGTATTATCAAGTAACACTGTTTATTATTACAGGTTAGGGAGCCCTCTGGTGGCTAAAACACCCTTTTCTCTTCCCAAGGATTCTCAGCTATGAACAGTAAAATAGATTGCAATGAGTACTTTGCCAGAAGCAATTTCCACATTCAATTAAAAACAAAAACAAACAAACAAACAATAAGCAAACAAAAAACAGGAAAAGTAAAGGATTGGCAAAGTTCTGCTACTAACACCTAGCCAGCAATCACCTTGTTACAAAAATTCATGCTCTCCTACATCTATTTCTCAAACTGCAATGTCAGTGCTAAAGCATGGACAGGGAAAAGAGATGATACAAGAATTGTGAAAATCTGAAACTGCAGTAAGACCAAGGTATTGAGGTTATACAGAACGTATTGGTAAAACAAACTGCCTTCTGCTATAGTTATCATTTTATTGTACTACACACCAATCATACAAACAATTGTTTTGACTTGGCAGTAGTTATCTTTTACACGATTGTACGTACACGTTGTGATGCATGGATAAAGAAACAAAGTTAGCTTCAAACCATCTCAATGCTTAGCTACTTATCAAAGGCATGGCATAATGTCCCACTGTCTTTCGAACTGCAAGTACAACATGAAAACGTTTAAAACAGTGTAGCAAACAGTTACAGACAAGTGGGACAAATATTCAACCTTGGTGAATGTGTAATCTAGATAAATAATGACTAAGAAGAAGTGAAAAGCAACAGATAAAACTGATAAACCAAGTAGAATTTGGGGTATAGGGTTTTGGAAGACAGAAATCAAATGAAGGAACAGATTATGCCTTCCAGATATTTAAGAAAGCAGAACATTTCATTCATTAATAGATTGAGACTCAGGAGGCTAAAATATTCTTAGTTTTACCACTAGTTCAGTCAATTACTATAAATACTATTTCTGTGTAAGCCTCCACATCCATGGAATACATAGAATGGCATTTTTTCTTAAATAGCATTTAAAAAAAATACCCATAACTAAGCATTTTTATGATCTTAGATCTTAAAGCACTTAAAGAACACCTACTCCAGAATAAGTGTATTTTAAAAATGAACACAAAAGAGATTCGGCTATGTAGGTTAAGCATAGATGGTTAATGGAGGAAGACAGAAATGAGAATAGAGAGTCACTCAGAATGGCTAGTTGAACAAGATGAAATGGAAAAGGTCTGAAAAAATCCTGAGATGTAGCTCTGAAAAGAAAATGAGGAGCTTAAACCTTAGTTACATAAAGAATTCTTAAAATCCAATCTTGTCAAATAGACACATGGCTTATATGAAAATTAAATGCATTCCCAAGGTTTGGGGGAGATAAGAAGAGAAAATGAAAAGCAATGTCATAGACCGAATGAATCAGCAATTTATTTTTAGAACATGATGTTCGACCTCTTGGCTCTCGTTCAAATTTGAGCTAAGTCATTAACTAAGATAACCATTTGACAGTTCTGCAGCCTCTCAAGATGAATTTGTGATTAATCTGTGTTGCAAAAGATAGATCTCTCTCTCCAAGACATTACTAACACAACAAAAAACTAACACTGCTACTACTAACTACGCTATTACTACTAACTACTACTACAAACACTCCTAAAAACATTACTAACAAAAGCTACCCACATTGGCAGTGTACGTAGGGCTGCAGAGGACCAAAAGAACAACTATTGTTTTTCTCTTCCAGGGTAACATTAAGGGTCATGGATAGTTTAATAAAAGTATACCCAATTTTCTCTATGGTTCCTACAGTAAAAGATCCTGGCCTCTGTATGCTTTTAATACAGAAGCATAATCTGTTCACCTTCAGAGGGAGAAATCACAGGAAAGAAAGACATCTATCGCTGAAAGATTTTTAAGTCTTGCAAAACTCCATGCTATTAAGTCGGCATAGCTTAGTGCTAGCAGTACATTAAGTAATAAACTGTAGTTGTGACATTAATAATGATGTTTGACGTATTAAGAGAAGATACAGTTTATATAGTAATATATAGCAGTTCAAAATAGAACAACTAACCTGGATATATTAAATCTGGCTTCATTTCTAATAGCCTTTTCAAAGTTTTCATGTAATCATACAGGTCTTCAATTACTGTTGTTCCTTCCCCTAATATACAGTCACCAGAAAATATAGCATTTTCTTCTTCTAGATGTAAAATCATATGGTCATCAGTGTGCCCAGGCGTATGTAAAACTCTAAAGAAGAACAATGAAAGTGTAAATTTTTCATACACCAGTCATACAGAACTTGTAGCTTAATTTTCAGAAGCTAGAAACAATGATAAAATGATACACCTACTGAGTAGTCTACAAGAAGAATGAGAAAAAGTATAGTACCAAGAAAGTCAGATTGAAAGTCTGAAAAAGTGTAGTACTCAGAAGGTCAACGTAAACAGAGTATCATTTCATCTAACTATAGTTCATTTTCTTAGGCCATGTAGAGAACACATAACATCATCACTAATATACACTGAATTACATGACACTTAAAAAAATTACATTAAGGTAGCTTGCTAATCATGTAAAATTTGTGGTACAGAGGGCTTTACTCTGATGTTTTAAGAAAGAAAAAAATGACGTTATTTCTAGATTGAAAAGTGTAAAGTTCATGACATATACATAGTATTTGGCAAAAGAGGGTAAGGGTGATTTTGCTAATTCTTTTGGAAATTCACTGTATACTACTGGACCCAACCCAAATAAAATTCTGTCTCCCCAAATTTATTTTACTCTGAAAGTCCCATAACACAGTGGAGTGGAACCTTAAAATACAAGGAATTGTGGTCTTTTAGCTGTTCTATGTGCAAGTCATGAAACATCCAAAAGGTATGGACTTAGGACCCCCCAACTTGAACGAATACCACATTAGAGAACAGTTGATATATGTATAGTATACCTGAGCTACCATGGAGCTGCACTGCAGTATCCTTGCACTACAGTTTTCAAAAGACAGAAGGCCTTCTGATTCAAGCTGAAAACATGCAACTTGGACCAGCATCACTAAAATTCAACAGAATCAATCAAAATCACTGCATCAAAGCAGAGACTATGAATTTACAGAGCTGGTGCTAAGAGTGGCGTACAAGCCAATGCTAAACAGCACCCAGCCAAGTCAGTGCAGGGCTGGGAGGCCAGTGGCACACCACTGTGTGTTGCAATGACTCCCACCTCTTACGGAACATGGTGTTCAGCAGAAAGTATGTGAGTATGTTGCTCTGCTGAGGCAACATAAAATCAGTTTGATAGGTTACACCTTGTCTTTGTGGGAGGTGGTATCTTCCAGTTCCTTATGAAACTTCACCTGGAAATTTCATTATTAACATGTTAAAAACAAACAAATAAGAACCCAATGCAGCCTGGCACACCTCCTTTAGAACTTGAAGGTTGCTAACTGTAACATGAAATGTAACATGCAGATATTGTTATTTTAGAACCAATGGGATGGACATCTATCCTTAAAGTATTGACTAAACAACCAGTTGAGATTATTTGCTTTTAGTCAAGCTTGAAATTTGGTTGCATAACTGCAGACTTCAAAATGTATTGCCCCTGCCTTGCTTGGAGTCAAATTGTTTTCCATCTGTAAGTTGATTATGTCCCAATACTTACAGTAGTTATGTCTTCAATATTTTTATGCCCACCCTGTGTATTTTGTTTTAAACTTAAAAAATAAAACGCTTTTGGTCAAATTAAACCTTTATCTTTACAGCTTTTCTTCTGGTCAGCCAGCTGCATGTTCTACAAGTGGGATATAATTCACATCTAAACTGAACAAAACAAGCAAAATATGTCCTGAGAAGAGTAATGCCTTGTTGATGAAAGAATTCTGGAGACAGAATGAGCAACGATTTTTTTTGGTGCCTGTGTGACAGAGGGTAGCATTCGTTTTAGACTCATTCATGCAAACAAGATAGGCAATGTGCTCCCTGGGAAGAATTTTCTCCCAGCTGGTACCTTGCAAGAACCTGACAGCTAAAAGGATTAAAATTTAATGTTTCAATGCTAAATATTTGTTTTAATGTCTCCTTTGGAAATATTTTACCTTTTCCATCTTTCCAACATAAACATCCCCAAAGGTATTAATTTTACACCATGACTACTTGAGTAATGAGAAATTACATAAAATGCTGTATGATTTTTTCCTAAGGAATTATTTTTCAAGGGAAATATTCTTAATTTCTCTGGCGAGGCCAAAGACTAAAGGCTGATTCCTGCCTGATACTCATTCATTAGAACAACTTCTCTGGGTAAGCATACCCTTCTGCATTATGATAGGAAGCCTACAAGACTAAATGTTGACAGGATCAGATCTATGGATTACCAATCATTAAAAGTTAAGATACATATATGTGCCAGAATTCTGAAGAAAAAGGTGATTGAGCAAAGCTGCAGAAATTAGTGTTTACCTGAGTGTGGCTCCCTCTGTCTGTACCACGTCCCCATCTTTAAGATATGAATATTTATGTCCTCCTTCTCCTATTATTTCTTCACGGTCAGGGACACGAGGAAGCTTACAGATGCGATATTCAGAGTCTGTTTAAAGAAAGCAAAGAAAATAATGGTTCATATTTTAAATTTGTCACTAATGAAGTTAACTCCACAGAATTACTTTTACTCTTTGTAGATGTACCATTAATCATTACACACTATTACACTGCAAAACTTGAAGCAAGAAATTCTGAACAGTAATTTTATGTTTATTAAACAACCTTCTAGAGTTACAGAGCAGTGAAGTCTCACTACTGTACTCTGAATCTGATATACTCTACTCTGTACCAGCAGCAATTTTGAAGATGAAAAAGCACTCGTGAAATTAGTAGGAAAAAAAATCCAGTAATTATTACATTTTGCAAATGTTGTTCCTTCTTGACTCATCAAGAGCCAAAAAATAAGTCTCTGGAACAGCACTAAGACTCTGGTGCTCAAGCTCTGTGTTGTGAGTCACAGAAGCACTATTCAACATTTATTTGACACCGAATGGAGCCTTTTTGCCCTGAAACTTCCCTCAGTGTCTATCATTCCGAACTGTTTATGTGCTGAATGCCTTGGTATGGATGGCAACCCAGAAACCAGGCATTTATATCCCTTGCAAGTCTTCTTTGTCACGCTCAGGAGCCGACAGGATCAAAATTCTCACAAAGACACCCATGTTGTTTCCAGTAGTGCCCAGGCTTCTTTGAAGATGTGCATCTGGCAACTTTACAAAACCTGATGACTTTACAACTTTACAAAAGCCAGTGAAAAAGTCCAGCAGAACTAAGATGAGCTGTATTATTTTTATTGCTTATTCTCTTCTCAGATATCAAAAGAGAAATGTCTTACTGCTTATCAACACGCAATGCACATTTTACATCAGAATTTATCTGTAAATATCCCTACTTTCTTCTCCAAATGTTTTGAGGCCTAAGAACTTGTCAGCTATTTCTTATGGTCTTCTGTATGAAATATCAAAGTTATTCATGTTTATTTTTCAGAGATTTCTTATTGATTTACACAAGTAAAAGTAATAGTCAATTTGTCACTACTGTCAATGTAGAAAGGAACTTCTTTTCTATTTTTCTCTACTGTCAATGTAGAGAGTATCAAGCTTTTCTCACATCTTTTAATAATGTGTAAACTGCTTATTATTCACTTGTAAGAAAAATTCACTATGACATTATGCACAGGTATTGAAGAAAAAAAAAAGTAGTATTTCAACTGTGATACTCAGATTATTCACTGTTCTCATTCTATACTTTACAATAGTACTGTTAAATTACATGTGGTTTACATGGAGATTCTAGAAGAATAATCCAGCTGAAGCATACAGAAGGACTATACAAAACTTGTTTCTTGCCACATACCTAACATAAATTCAACAATATATAAAAATATCTGGCCTACCACTAGGGATGTTTTTGCAGATATCAGGTATTCCACCAGTATGATCATGATGCCAGTGTGTCACTAAAATTTCTTGAATTGAGATGTTGAACTCGGACAGTGCCTGTTTTAAACAGCCAATGTATTCAGGAACAGCTGGCTCTCCAGTGTCAATAAGGATTCTTCTACATATGGACCAAAAAAAAAAAAAAAAAAAAAAAGGAAAAGAAAACACACAAAAGAACACAGAGAATTTAGAGTACTCATATGAGTTAAATAATGGTAAAAAAAATAATAAAATAATGACATTGCATGTAACTGTGGTAATAATGGATATCTCCAGCTAAATTTTACTAAGAGTTTTTAATCATTAAACCAGTTAAAAGCCACATAACGTTATTTTAATTCTCAGTCCTTATGGATTATCAGATTACAGTTTAATTCCATCACTAACACAGAACCATCCTGGCTCTAGCATCTTTTTAAATTATTTGAGCACACCACCATTCAAACCCTGCTTTTAGGCACAGCTCTGCTACCAACCCACCCACCACAATCAAGGCAAGGTTTTGCTAGATTTGGTCTAGCTTAATGCAGGCAAAATCGGGGAGCTCTGCACTCATTTATTGGGATCAGGTTGGGATCAGGGAGATATTATAGATGCTTGGGTCACTCCACACAAAACTATGTGAAGTCCAGGAAGGCAGGCTTCCCTCAGCTTATATATGTATTTATATGTGTACGTATGTAGTATGTATGTATATAAATATAATGTATTATAGATTTATATATATATATATATTTCCAAACCTGCTAAATTTTCAAAGTTTATATTCCTTAATGGGAAACTTACTATATTTGACAGGTAGGGTTTGAAGCTTGCTATACTTGAGAGGTAGGGTTTATCCTTTCACACACACAAAGCAATATATCCAAGACTCTTTCCTCTATAATATTTCACCTCGTGACAGCACCGTTTACAAAGGGGCTCAGCGTTTTGCTCCACAAACCCACATTTTTGTGCCCTCTGACCGGTTTTGTGCCACCGGGCAGTGCCGAGGCCTGTAGCAAGCTGCCCACCCGCTCCCCTTCAGCCTAAGGGCAGCATGCTGAGACCTCGACACTGGGGGCCCGGTTCTAAAAACGGTGTTTTTTTTTTTAATTATTATTATTTTTTAATTGTATTCTTTAAAAGGTCGCCAGGGAGCGGCGAACGAGCCCGATGGCGGCTCCCCCTGCTCCTCGTCTCCCTCCCCGGAGGCAGCGCACGGGCCCCAAAACGGGCGGGGGAAGGGGCCGGGGCCGAGGGGCGGCGGCAGCCCGGCCCCGGCCCCTTCCCCCGCCGCCGGATCGGTGCCGTTACCTGTGCCCGGTGCCCACCAGGTAGGTGTTGGTGCCCTGCAGAGTCATGGGCCCCGGGTTGCAGCCCAGCACCCGCACCACGCGCGACGAGAGCCGCTCGATGCGCGGCAGCAGCGACACCATCTCCGCCGCGACGATCCCCACCCCACCGCCACCAACCCCGGCCCGGCCCCGTTCCCCTCACGGCCACCGAAAGCGACCCGGGCGGCGACACCGGCGAGGCGGAAGCCGCCGGGCTCCCTGCACCGCCTCCCGGCCCGCGCTCCGCCCTCCGCAGGGCCCTGGGACGGCCCTGAGGGGAGCCCGGCTCTTACGGGTTCGTGGTGGCGACACCACAGGAGAGGTTGTGGAGTCTGCCCCTTGGAGATCTTGTAAAGCCACCTGTGGGACATGGGGCTGGGCAGCCTGCTCTGGGTGGCCCTGCTTGAACTGTTTTGGATCAGCTGGCCCCCACAGGTCCCATTCCCACCTCAGCCGTTCTGCGGTTTTGTGAAATTTTGTCCTTGTCATACAAATAGTAATATGTTTGCAAACGGCCTTCTACAGTCTACACCACACAGTTCACCTATTCAGATATGTAGCGCCCCCTCTGAAACTCCTGATTACTTTCCAACTGGCATTCTTAGAGACATTACAGCACACTCGTTCTCTCCTTAAAGTACCTGCAAAAGAAGGATAAATAAATTTTAACCTGAAATTAATGCAACTAATATTAACATAGGTAACTTTAGCAATATTCATAGAATCATAGAATCATTAAGGTTGGAAAAGAACTTCAAGATCACCTGCTCCACCTATCATCCTACTACCAATGTCAGCAATTTCAAGGTCTGGTTTCAAATATTATCTGGTTGTTTATACAAGTAAATTTATACATGTAAATGATTCCATACATTACCCATAATAAAATAGTTAAAATAGGTAGAGGTAAATAATATATTATCTATAAAAATATGTATTTTAAAATGATAATAAAGATACAGAGCACAAAAAAGAGTTTCATGGTCACTTTTTTTTTTTTTTTTTTTTTAATTTAAATTGTTCTTAAGTGCTCATTATATGAAAATAAATGTGATCTGGGGCCATTTCTAGGATTTGCATGGGCAAAACAGGACAGATTCTCTGTGCTTTCTGAAGAGGTGCATATTCTCAAGTGCAATCTTGAGAGGCAAACTTCCAAAACTTAGGAATTAGATAAAAACGACTCAGACCGTGGCATGGAACTGAAAAACAGAACTTCATGGCTTCAACAGAACTTCATAACTTCATGAAATGTCAAATTTTTTTGGTGTGCTTATACCCTAACGTAGGCAAGTAACATGCAATATATGCCAGGAGATTAGCTATTAAAGACTTCAGCATGCTAATAAAGGTCTGCATCTTCCCATCTGTGACAAAGTGGTGTATCCCACTGTAATGCAATGTATCTCCTCTTCCCATAGCGAGTTCTCAGTCTGCCACAGACCCACCTGACATGTTTGGCTTCCTGGGCAGTAGCAAGGCAGAGGCTGTTCCTGGCAGTGAGGCAGTGGTGGCAGGCCCAGCTACCTGCCTTGCCATGCAGCGCTTGCTAGTATCAGTGCACAACCCATGATTTCCAGCAGTCCTCCAAGGTCAGAGAACATACAGTGCCCTTCAGCTGCCATGTCAGACAGCAGCAGTGCATCTGTCCAGGCACCAACAGTGTGCTTGCCTCTAGGCCACTTCATCAGTGTGAATTTAGCTGCATGTTAGTACACTTAAAAGTGCTAACCAGCCCTTCAGCTACACTAACAGTATGCATTACTTTGCTGTCACCCGTTCAGACAATTTGTTTTGTGATGCACATGAGGCTCGCTGGCAGCATGTTGTGCAGGCCTGTATCGTGCAGCAATTAAAAATATCTGCTCCTGGGCATAGACTTTGATTGCAGTTGTTAATTGCTAGCCATCAGAAAAGCCATAGACAGCAACTGAACCACAGTGCAGATACTGGACATCCCTATCTTTAGGGCTTCAAGCTGAGCTCTTTGGTTTATCTGAATTATTCCTCCCCAGATGTTGCCTTGTTTTAAAAAATATATAATATATTTATTTATTATTTTTCAGGCTAATCAAATCATGAAATAGAGACAGCAGAAAAGGATGCCTTAGGTTGAAGGAAAGAGGCCTTTCTGTGTGCATGTGTGCTACCGGAATAAACAAGATACCTTTATACACAATATTTCAGTATTTTTCATATAATTTCCTAGTCTATTGCTTTATAAGGAATCGTGACTAGACCTGAACTTACTCAGTCCTGAGGTACTCCACTGTGCTGATTTTACATCACATATGTATACTGGTTTGGTGGTATATTCAACTCATTTTCACTCACTAGGTAAAGTCCAGTTGCTGTACTGTTAAATGAAGGTTCTAGCTAAGCAAAACTAAATTGAGTATTTCAGTGGTTTCCTACTTCTAAGAAAATTCTGAAAATGTTAGGAAGATTTCTAAAATGATTTACCTGAAGTTTTCCATATAGTTGGTAACTGAGAAGTAGTAAGTTACTAGTTATTTTTAACATCACAGATTTGTTTTTGTATTATTATTATTATTATTTTTTTTTTTTTTGGGGGGGTGGGGGGAGAATGTAGACCTGTTGCCTGGGGAATACTTACTACTCTTAATTAATATGGTGTAGTAAAATAAATTTTCTATTATTGGGTAGGAGCTCTGAATTTGTTTCGTCTGTAGGTGGCAGCAGTGGGTGCCTTTGGAGAATTAATTCCAGGTTCCTTTGTCGTCTTTGTCGTCTTCATTTCCTGCATAAGCTTACCAGTTTCAAGTTTGATGTTTCTTATAAAACAGAGGATAATAGGGACATAGTGAAAGTCTTGCTGTTACACTCTCTAATGTGGTACAAAGAAATATGAGTGCATTGCCTTAAGTTATTCTTTCGGTTAAGTTGTTGTCTTACGCTATTAATAAAAAATTTTGAGGGATTTTTTTTTTTCTGAATCAGATAATGTTAGACTAGCCAGTATAAATAAATAAATAAATAAAAATAATAAGAAGCTGTGTTTCAATAAACCTCAAATGAGATTGCTGGTGATATTCAATATGCTATTTGATGTACGATTAATTTTCTACAACTATTAGATACATGAAATGCAGTATGGTAATTTTGGAAATCCCACAATGCCACTGTTTATATTTTCAGCACTTAAGAAATCTTTGAGTCCTGGCACTTGTCTTTCTCCCCTTTCAGGCACAATACTTGGGGATAAATGCTTTTCCACTGTGGCTGTGGAACAGTCTAATAGATCTAAGCACAAGCATGTAATTCTGAGGTAATTTAATCAACTGAATAGTAGTACAAAGAACAATTTTTGAGATAGTTATATCATCTTCTTAGGCAGTGGTGTCTGAAAGTCTTATTGAGAAGAATTTTGGTTGGTAGATTTTCATGTTATTTTAATACAACTCATTGCTATTTATAAGACATATTTTTAGGAAGATATGCATCTATGTCTTGGTACTTACAGTATTTTTCTTTGAGTTTCACTGTGCTTTTATGCTTAATACCTGGTAGAGTTAAGTAAAAAGACCTTAAACCAAATAGAAGCAAAGGAGCTTTTGCATGGGGGGATGTAGGCCATAACATGATGACTACATTGCCTGTCCACATTGTGTGGAAGATGTAGAAAGCCAGTGGCCATCTGGCTTGTTGGAGATTATTGGGGGGGGAGGGGAGGGGTGATGAAGGGACTGGAGCACCTCTCCTGTGAGAGGAAAGGCTGAGAGAGCTGCTCGGTCTGCAGGAGAGGCAGCTCAGGGAGATGTCAGCAATGTGTCTTCAGTAATACCTGAAGAGAGGGTACAAAGAGGACGGAGCCAGACTCTGTTCAGTGGTGCCCAGGAACAGGACAAAAAACTAGAACACAGGAAGTTCCCTTTGAACACCAGGCAGCACTTTACTGTACGGGTGACAGAGCCCTGGCACAGGTTGACCAGAGAGGCTGTGGAGTCTCCCTCCTTGGAGATCTTTGAAAGCTGCCTGGACATGGTCCCAGGCAACCTGCTCTGAGTGGCCTTGCTCGAGCAGGGGTTTGGACCAGATGGCCTCCGGAGTTCCCTTCCAACCTCAACTGTTCTGTAATTCTATGAGATTCTCCTAAAAATCGATATGTTAATGCTGCTCAGAGCATATGTATGCCATACAGTTTCAACTTTTGTGTTTGCTGAACAGGTGGCTGAGGGTTCTGATGTAGCAGCATAGAAATTAGCAGTGGTGATAGAAAACTACTGATAAATTGTACAACAATATTGGAGTAACTTATAGAGAAACAGGGGAAGCTATCATACTGAAGTCCTCAACCAATATACTGTTTCGAGCCATGCATTAACTCCTGTAACATCCATTAATACCAGCACCAAAAATATTCATTGACTGCAAAGCTTAAACATCAAATGTAAAGAGAAAATTACACAATAAATCTCCAGAAATCCTGTTTTTGTTGTTGTTTGTCTGTTTGTTGCAGGTTGGCATTTCATCCTGTTTATTTCTATGCTAGTATTAGTGAAGATCTTAATTTCTGATGTCTGAAAAAAAGTCAACTATTCCAAATATATACTATTCAATGTCCTGTTAACACTAATTAAAGCAGAGAAAAAAGGTCCTTCCATTTACATTTAGAAGCAAATAACAAGCTGTATACCGTAGGAGTTTTGTCACAATGTGATTTCTTCAATGGCAAGTCTAGATAGAAAACAAATAAATCATCCAGCCAGTAATTTAGCTCAAGTTGCTTGATTTACAGTCCAAGGATCAGATGCGTAAACCTCTTTCTCTTTTTCTCTCTCTCTAGTATAGAGTTTGTGTCATCTATTTAATAATAACAAAGGTCACAGCAGTGAGTGTGTGACTTGGCTGATTTAAGACATCTTCCCTTAAAGCCCCAGGAGCTTACTCACCATTTGGGCAAACAGCTTGCAAAGCCTCTTAGAAATTTTAAAACGCTGAGGTGGAATTATAAGTATTTAAAACTATGTAACAAACTCATTATATAATGTATTTATTGCTATGTTGCAAATTTATATGTATTTTTATCATTCTGAGAGAATGCATATCTCAGATGACCAAAAATTCTTTCATACTGAAAAGAATGATAATACTTGACTTACATAGCTAGAGATTTTTTATAATTTAAAATAAATCAATGTTTACTGGAGGTCACCTGCTTTTCATGTCTGCCCCAGACTCATGGAGAGGGACAGTCTTGGTAAAAACTGCTAAATGTAGGTAATGTAGTCCACAGACAGGTTGCCACAGCCTTGTTTTGTCTACAGCTACTTTTATAGTCTCATCAACTGAGCTCCCAGTGAAATGAAGTTTATGAAGAACCAGTGGCCCTATGCCTTCTGGTGGTTTTTATGGAAGTCCGGGGGGAACACAAGAAATGGGTGTGAGGTATCCCTTTTGTACTTCTTGGAAAAGACTACACAGGTTTACACTGGCATCATATTTTGACTTTCAATTTGCTGCAAGAGCTTAGTTCAATGTTGAAGGAAATATTGTCCACAAAAGGTAAATTCTACCAGAGAATGATATTGTTATTGCTATTATATTGTTATACTATTATATTGCAGCTTACTTCTCATCTGTTTCTATCTGTCTATAGAGGACCTCATCTGTTTGGTCTTGCATCCTTCCATTCCAACACTCCAGTCACGGGAGCCATCCCAACACATCTCCACAATACCAATGAGGTCATAGCCCTGCAGTCTACATGTCTAACTCCTTCTGTTTATGCTATGTGTGTTAGCAGAGAGACATTTGAGTCTCTCTGATGAAGTTGCCTTACTGGCTGGAGTGCTGCTCTCCAGGTGCTCTCCTGCTGGCCTGTGATCCTTCTCTCCAGGCTTTTTTTTTTTTTTTTTTTCTTTTCTTTTCTTTCCATAAATCTTTGAGCTACATAAATGTACATAAAAATATTTATATACATATAAGCAGGTTTTCAGAAGGCAGTGAATGCATTGTCCCACAACTGAACCAGGAATTTTGCTGTACTGCTTGGGGTCCAGCCACTGTTTTGTTTAGCTTTGGAAAAATCTCTCAATCCACAGGTTCCATTCTTAAGGTGCTGACCTGAAAATAGTAATAAATTTCAGGCACTGCAAAAACCACTTAGGACTAGGATGTTTCTAATCTATATAGAGGAGGGAGTACAAAACAGGACAAGAGATGATCTTACGTTACCCATGAAGACACTGGTAGGATTATATTTCCTGTCCTAAGATCTAGAAGAGCTATAGACTGCTCTTGCTGAGGGCTTGTATCATCCTGTGCAGCACAATCAGAGAGGCTTAATCCCAACACCTGCTCATCATACCCTGCAGCTCATTTAAACATGCTCTGGATTTTCTCAGTAGCAGGAACGTTGTGTTGAGAAATGATAGCACAGCTGGAACAGACTCTTGCAAACACCTGCAGTTTTACCAGAGGAAAACAATTAATCACTTGCCCCTGGACACATGCAGTCTCTTCACATATCATTGCACAGAAAAGCTTTTCACAAATATTTTAAAGTATATTTTACTGTATCTTTTAACTATATATTTTTTTCATATATATATTTTTTCCATAAATCTCCGAGCTACATAAATGTACATATATATATATATACATACATATATATATATATATAAACACACATATAAAAACACACATATATACGTATACATTTCCATAAATATTTATTAGCTTTTGCTCAACAGGTGTAACAAACTAAATTTTAAGTTTGAACAAGCACACACACACACATACACACACACATATATATATACACATACTGGAGGACATTGGTACATTTTTTCTATTTTTTTCCCTCTAAGGGACAAAGTATGAAATAAATTTATTGAAGAAAATTTTATAGTACATTAACAGAGACAGGGACTTCTAAACCTACCTTTTAGAATATATTTTTTATAATACATTCAAAAGAATAAGTTATTGACAGGTAGCAAATCATTAACTGTGTCACATGCTTTGCATATTGTTTTAGTTTCTGTTTGTGTTATGTCAGTAGCCCTTAGACTTTTCGTAGATTGCAAGTCTTATAAAAGTGTGGATGGAAAACCTGTGAATATACAAATCTACAGTTTTTAAAGTAAAAAATCAAATTATCCAGGGCCAGTATTAAGGTAAGTCTGCATTTTTAAATAGTATTTGAAAAGGATCGTGAGAATGGAAAGTCTAGTTAGTAGCATTTTGTTGATTCTGCTTTGCCACAAACTGATTCTGTAAAATTATTGTAGTTTTTAGAGCACACATATTTATGTTGGCTAACAGACCGGGGACCAGATAACTGTGAATGATGCAATGATACAAGGCATTCTCTCTAGTAACACTTAATTGTACCCCACCTGGTGCATGAGACCATGCTGCTCTTTGAAGTGATGTCATGGACAAATGTAGGGGATATTAGGAGCTGAGATCTTTAACAGAGATTTCATATGCACCTGCAAACAGGCATTTGTGTTTGGTCTTGGAATTAAGACATTGGACTGCACTTTGGGGGATACAGACCTGCGAGTCTCTGTATAAGTCTCAGCTTACCTGATAGCTTTCTGTGCCACCAGACATGACTGGAGACAAACAGCATAGCAGCTGTTTGGACAGGTTGTGTGTCAGAGGTAGAAATCACCTGGCTCCCAGCTGCTCTCCATGCAGTTGTTTCAGCATCTGGATGGAGTCTGTAAAACTTCCATTCTCATTAGGGGTAATAAGGCAATAAGTTAACTCCTGTTTGTGAAGTGTTCTGTCACAGAAGGATAGGGAGGTTGTAAAGACCGAGAAATCCAGTTACCCTAGTTATTCATGCCAGGTACAAAATCAGAGGCTATTCTCTGCCACTCAAATGTCCAGTACAGTATTACTTATTAAATATGAACCTTAGAGTGTTTGGATCCAGTCATTGACTTGCCTTTTACTGTCATGTTTTCTACAACAGTCAAATAGCGAACCATTTTTTTTTTTTTTTGTCTGTTCTTAAAACCATGCATAATGTTCTTATCACAAAAAGGTGGTACATCAAGTTGCTGATTGACATGTCTGTATGCAGAGTAAATAGTTTTCTTTGGATTTTTTTTGAAAAAACACTGCTAATCAACTCATAGGATGATTCATACACAAGTTTGCAGATTAAGAAACATTCATAAAGACAAAGTTCAGTTTATGCTGAAGTTCACTGACGTTCACTTCCTAGAATCTGACTGTAAGTTGGATATAAATTGCATCAGTGATTTGAAAAAGACTAGTGCTGTTTTTGTTTTGTTTTATTTTTTTGAGAGGGTAGGAAAGGACAATTAAAGGATTCCAGCTATCCCAGCTGTGATATCACCTGACCTGACTGACCTCTTCTGGGCCAAGACATGAAATTGAAGTAGAAAATAGAATGTTTAGAGACCTAGCATCTATTTAGGCTGTTATGTCTCTACTGTCTTCTTCAGGAAATTAAGAGCTTAGGTTCCCTTCTGGGATTTGTACCTGAGTCAAAGTGTAGACAAGCCCAGTCAACAGAAGCTTAGAATAGTCATTACCTTTCCAAGGGTTTGTGTGATATTAACTGATTGTGTCATTTCATTCTTCAGGGGCAGTGTGCCTAAACTAACAAAACTCCATGAGACCTGTCTCTGCCTGCCCTGCCCTGTCTGCCTTGGCACAGCTGTTCTCAGGGTACCTGCCTGATGCTCTTTGGTGGAGGCATCACCCCAAACCTGGTGCTTTGGCATGTCCTGCATCTCATTCTTTGAAAAATTCTGCCAGCAGAATTTTTCCTAAGAAATGCAAACAAAACAGTGGATGCTGTGGTTCTAATGTTCACATCTTAGCAAAAGTGGAACTGAATGAGACAAAGATGTACTTCATTGTAGCGCCTGCCAAATAGTACAGGTCTGAAAAGGACCCTTACAATGTTAGGCAATCTAAACATAGGTTTGGACTGTGAACAAATTTGTTCTGTGGCAGCTAGTGTGATTAGGTTATCTGTGTGTAGCTACTACTCACACAGCTTGGGAGATGTTTATCAAAGAGGTGTAGACTGGAGCAGGCCTGAGTCCTTCCAAGTCTCTTTAACAGGAGAACTGCAATCCAATTCAGCACTGCATTGCTGCATCAGGACAAACAAACTCGGAAAGTAAAACTATGAGATGTATGCACACAAGCCCAGTCACCCAGCTGGAGGTGACCTAATGACGCATACTCTGATACAGTGGTGTGTACCCAAGACAGGAGTTCCCTCAGTCTTTTGTGCACAGTGACGGAGTCACTCAGAAGTCAAAGTGCTGGGAAGGAGTCGATCTTTTTTGTTTCCCTAATCTGGTTTTAAAAAATTAGTAGGGGTAAGCTTTTTTCTTAGTATTTTGCTACTTTTAAGAATTGTCTCAGTGGCTGCTTGAGAAGGAGAAGAATTGCCATGGTTGGGAGAGTGACTGCCCTCAGGAGGTTCAGAGGTACAGCTTCTCTGGCACTGATTCTTCACAGATATCTCAGTACATTCTGCATTTTGTACTTGCTTGTTTAAATTGCAGTATGATAATTTAAAAATAAATTATTGTTACTGATGATTTTCCTTTTTCTTCTTAGGTTTAGGAACCCATAATGAAAAATGAGTGAACCAGTTAAAAAGACAATTAGACAATTTAGATTTATGTTCTCCATAATAGACATGCATCAATGAAGTTAGTTTAATATTTAATTCAAGAACACAGAAAAATGGAAGTCCTTTGGTTTTTATTCAGCTTGCCATGATAAAAATATGCAACCAACTTTTTTTTTTTTTTTTTTTTTTTTTTTTTTTTTTCCATAAAGGACAATGAACAAGCGTTATCATCAGGAAGAAGACTCTGTTGTAAGAAAGCATTTACTTTTAATCTGACTTTCTTCACATGAAATGAGGACAGAATGACAACAGCAACAATCTAACACATAATGAAGTATACCAAGGAGAATTTTATTTTTTTACTTTGTGGAATTATAATTTATATAGTTGATATAGGAGTGGATTTCTGGGTAGCCAGTAAATATTTCTATAAGGGACAATATACTTGGGCTATATTAATAATCAGTTTTAGATGTCTTTCATCACTAATAACTCAAATATTCAGTTATCAGTGGTTTAAAAATGACTGTGAAGGTACTGATCCTGAGAAGCTCAAATGGATTTTTCTGGTTCATTTCTTTCACTGTGGAATTTTTATAAGGTAAGCACTTTTATTTTATTTTATTTTATTTTATTTTATTTTATTTTATTTTATTTTATTTTATTTTATTTTATTTTATTTTATTTTATTTTATTTTATTTTATTTTATTTTAAAATGAGAAATCATACTGCTTTTAGCCAGTTTATAAAGAAATCCCAGTGCCAGGTTATTATGTTAATATGGCTTCAGGAACACTGCTGGCATTAACAACTACTACTCCACATAAGTGAATAAATTTTGTCTGCTTATGCCAGGAGTAAATTATGCCAGGTTTTGATGGAAATATAGATTTTTTTTTCGTTTTCATTTGACCTATTAATAATATTCTATTTGATTCATCATCCTTTTGATAATTTTAATAAGATTGCTTTACAGAGAGGTACTCTTGTACTTGATAAAGAAATGTAGGTTTTTTAAAGTGATGTTAGGAAGATAATTTGTGTGGTTACATTAGCTGGAGTAAGTTACATAGCTGAAGTAAGAGGTAATATGTGAAATCAAAACTCTAACAAAACTTAGAAAACCACCAGAATTTGGGAAAGAAATGAGTAATTCAATACTAAGTAAGAATGCTTACTGCAGGGACTGAGTTATAGTGACAGGCACCTTTGTTTCCTGACAGGTGCATGTCCAGGAGTAGTTTAAGATACCATATGTTTAACATTCTTTCTTTAGCTTCTGTGGTGGTGTTACTGTAAAATTATCATTATAGAGATCATTTTTGCTAAGATTTTACTTTTATTGTAAAACTGATTTGAAAGATTTTGATGAAAAGTCCCGAGGACCTGAATTTCCATCATTTTGTGTAAGTAACATTCAATAAACCTGAGCAGATATAGACTCCTCAGAGGCATTTAATAAAATGCTTATTTAAAATGCCTCTTTTAACTTCCTATATTTATGCCAATGTAAAAAATCCTCTAGTATACATGTTTCATTCATCTTATATTATCATGGATTAAGGAAAATGATGAAGTTTCTACATACAACAATTAACTTTTACTTCTGAATATATACATTTTTTTCCTTTTGTCCAACAGCTTTGCTTTTCTGCTACTCCTCTTACAATTCTAAAGTCTTAGACTTCACAGAGAAGTATTTACTGCCAGGTTTTATCTTTCTGATGTCAGGCAGTAGAAAATCTTAAAATACAATATTTCAAAGGAAAAAAAATAAATAAATCCCTGTTCAGTTTCACCAATGGATTTGTATTCAAATCCATGGACATGGGTTGGTTCAGCCTGGAGAAAAGGAGGCTCAGGGGTGACCTTATTGCTCTTTACAGATACCTTAAAGGAGGCTGTAGCGAGGTGGGGGTTGGTGTATTCTCCCACGTGCCTGGTGACAGGACGAGGGGGAATGGGCTTAAGTTGAGCCAGGGGAGTTTTAGGTTGGATGTTAGGAAGAACTTCTTTACCGAAAGGGTTGTTGGACACTGGAACAGGCTGCCCAGGGAAGTGGTGGAGTCACCATCCCTGGAAGTTTTTAAAAGATGTTTAGATGTAGAGTTTAGGGATATGGTTTAGTGGGGACTGTTAGCGTTAGGTCAGAGGTTGGACTCGATGATCTTGAGGTCTCTTCCAACCTAGAAATTCTGTGATTCTGTGATTCTGTGAAGTGAGATGTACAAACACCCAGCCACAGGGACACTACCAGATTTTGCCTTTCAGAGGGGATATCTCTGGGCCCACTGTGGCCTACTCCTTTTTGGCCATCTCCAAGTCTCGTCATCTTCAGGTTTGGCCATCCTTATTTTGCTGCCTACAAACCTTCCCCATTGAGATTTTTTTCTTCCAAAGTAAATTAAAGCCCTGACCTCAGCTTCTGGTACCTGATGATCAATGTTAAGCCAGAAACTACAGTGTCATATGGTAACCCTCCCTTCTTCCTCTTTCTCTACTATGATATCATTCTCTGTAATCTGTATCAGACTGTAATTCTGGCTTGATGTTACACACCCAGGTTTCCCCTAAAATCTCCTGCTGATTTGTGCCTATCTTTAAGACCTCTCTTTAAATGTGAAATTTTAGGATTCAGATCCAAATTCTGATCATCTTCAACTCTTGGTTATGTAATCTTGACTAAAAAGCTGTATCCGTTCAAAGTACTACCTCTACACACATATTTTTAATAGATTAATTCTTACGCTTTCCAATGAATACATCTTACCATGAATTCTATTCATGGAAATTCTATTCATTTGGAAATTCTATAATTTCCAAATATCTTTCCCACAATTAACCCCATCTTCTTTTAGAGGTTTGTTATCTAGTAAACATAATTTTGCCCTTCGCAGTGGCAGTGTAGCCATCTTGATCACCTGTTCTCTATTGCACAAATAATGTTTTCTCCTGTGCTGCTGCTTACAGTTGGAAAAAAAAATCCAATTTGACATACATAAATTACAAAACTCTTTGAGCCACTCCTCAAAATTCATCAGTTTGATAATGCATACAGTAAAGTATAAGCTGATAACAGCAAGCTGACACCTGTGCTTGTACCTGGTCATCAGCTGTTATATACTTCAATAGGAAGCATATAACATTTTTCTTAGGTGTATTCACGTGCACTTCCTTCCTGCCCTCCTTCGTCATCCAGAAAATTTAGACAATGAGTATTTATTTCTATACTTATTTCTATAGTGAATACAGTCAAAACAGATATTGTCAGAAGTCAGGTCATAATTATTAAGGTGAACCTCACCAGGTTGTACTTTGGGGCAGGAACATATCTTTCCAACCTACCAAAGAGGGAAACAGGGACCTAACTTGTAAATACTGACTCAGCCAGAGAACTTAGAATTCCTGAAACTGGAAGATATGAATACACCTTGCTAAATTCTCTCTCTCCTTCCAAGCTTCCTTCCTCCCTCCCTCCATTCTTCCCTTCCTTTCTTCAGGTTTTGTAATCACACTATCAGTGCTAAGTTATAAATATTGAAATCACATGTGTGTACATATATGAACATAATACATATGTACATAAAATATAGAAACATTATGCACAATATATAAATAAAAATTAAAATTATTCCATATATAATAGTTATGTTTTATATAAAATGTTATTCTCTGAGAGGAGCTTTTCAAGACAAAATTTAGGTGTACACTAGTACACCTAAATACATGTACATTAGTACATGTACATGTATTAGCCACACTGACTAAATTTATTTTCATCCTGACCCACATAGATGGGTCCCACCGATGTCAATAGAGTTAAGAACAGGCTGCAGCATAATAACTGACCTTAAGAAGATAACACAGTCAGTGAATGTGGAAAAAAGAAACATTTTCATGTGACCCTGTATGAATTCACTGACTTCTAGCAATTTGCAACATCAGTCAAGAACACTAGGAAGACTAAATTTTAGCAAGTAATAAACTTTTCTGTCAGAATAGCAGACCACAGAGGCAGCTACAGTTGTGATAGTGAAAGTTGCTATTATGTCTCTTGATGCTTAAAAGAAGGATCATGATGCCCTACTTTAAAAAGAAGCAGATGAAAAAGATTTTTTTGCATATTTTTAAAGGTGAATTCTAAATATATAAGAAATCAGAACAAATGCAAGTGCTCTGTTAAACGTGGTATTATTCCATGACATTAAAAAAAAAAAGCGATGAGAAAAATGTAGTTGAGCTAGATGATGTCCAGTTATATTTGTACAGCTTTCGCATGTGGTAAACCACACCCAAACTGAGTGGATCAAAAACAAAGACTGAAGCTGGTAATGTGCCTCCAGCAATTTTGTGTACAACAAGAAGATCTGCAAGACAAAGTAATTAGGAAAGTATTTAAAATATTAAGTCAGTGTGGTACAGAGTTAATTAAAGTGGAAGTTTTGTAATGCTACTTTAAGTGAGTTAGAAATCATAGAATAATATGTACTTGCTCACGTTTTCTTAAGAAAACTTTTCTGCCCTAAGGTATTGACAGTCACATCAGTTTCCTGGACTTAATCCAAGCCTTTTGATACTTAGAAGATTAGGTTTAATGTGCAGCAGAGAAGAAATTCCCTTTGATTAAGGATTTATATAATTCTGTGAACTGTGACTGCCTGACCAGAATTCAGAAGAGACAATTGTTGCTGCCAGGTCTCTCTCACTCTCTCCTTCCATGGAACTATGACTTTCCAACTGGCACCCAAACTCTCATCAGTGCAGTTTAGTGAGATGGGATGTGTACCGTAGTACAGGGACTGCAGTGTAAATTTTAAGAGGAAGCAGGTGACATGGAAGCACTGTCAAGACAGCTTGCCCGTGATGTTTGAAGCCATGAAGTAACAAAAACAAGTAGCTGTCACATTTGTGAATTTCCAGTCACATTTAGAGCCTAAGCCTTCCTAATGTTACAGGAGAATACAAGGAAATTTCATCCCTTAAGAAATGATGAGGAAACTGTAGGAGCAGCTCAAGAACAGAGACACCTGATCTGTGCTTAAATGAGTGTTTATAACAAGGCGTCCTAACATCTGTTCTCCACAAAGCAACTCTACAAGGGCAGAAAACTTTTTTTTTTTTTTTCCCTAACAAAGTGAATATGATATTTAGAAACACTGATAATTTTTTACTGTTCGCATATGACAATTATAGTTGTAAAGAAATCTGTTTTCATTCTTTTGTCTTCCAAGTAGTTTGTATATTTAATAAATGAAAAAAATCTTTTATGAGTTTAGAGAGGGTAAAAGTAAATGGCAAACAAAATGGCAATTTGTCTGTATTATTGACACACAACCATGCCCATCTCACCTTGAGTTTAAGATGTAGCTCTATCTAAAGTATGTAGTCAATCAAATATTTTTAATTAATACATTTTTTTATTCCAGGTGAAATAGTTTAAATAGTTTTAACTTTTTTTTTTTTTTTTTTTTTTTTTTTTTTCTTCTAATTTGTGAATATTGGAACAAAATGCTACTATGGCAATAGATATATTAATGTAGGAATAAAATGATGATGGGTTCAGAGCAGGTGCAGTGTTTAGGTGAATAGTGGTCATGACAAATAGAGAATACTGGAGCCTGACCTGTCCCTTAGTACAGAATGAACTCTACCCGTGGCTTTGAATGCACTAGTCCAATGCTAAGCCTAAAAGTTGACTACAGGTCCTTCCTAAAATATTGCTTACCAAATGGGCAGATGGTAATGGGAGTATAAGCTCAAAATGTCCTTATAAAATGAAAGATCTGTCACAGTGAACTACAGTGAGTGACAGAGACATGTGGAGCTCATGGAACACCATCTTGCTTAATACGTCATGGAAATATTTGGACTTTTACAGAAAAAACGATGTATTTTATACAATATTCAAAGTCAGAAGTGGACTAACCAAAGTAACTATTGCTAGTGAAAAATACTATAGCATATCTTCTTTTAACAATAGAAACCTAGTATACCATGCTAGGCTTAGAAGGAATATGCTTCTGAAAACTGACAGGTGATTTCAGTTGTGCATCCAAATGAAATACTCTTTTTACAATATGTCTGCTGTTTGCCTTGCATATCATCTGCTGTCTCAGCTGTGAGCTCTGCAGCTCAAAATTTATGCAGCTGGTTTTCACTTCACAGGCAAACACAGGCTCTGGTGAATGAGTCCATGGACAACTAACAGATTGGTCTACCCAATTGTTTTTTCTTGAAAACATTGTAAACTCTCCAGATGTTTACATCTCCAATGCAAGAACCAGATGTTTTGGTATCCTAATTGTTTTATAAACTGAAAAAGCTATAGAAGGCTTGCCAAGCAGTTTAGTTCTTTGCTTATGGGAGATTACTCAGAAAACAGTAAAATAAATACACAAAAGCATAAAACCAGAAAACAGTTTCCTTTGGGAGTAAATAATGGATCTAGAGCCAGCTGACGGAATCAGAGTGCAGCCTGAGTGTCAGGGCTACAGTCTGTAGAGTCTCTGTCAGGAGAAGGACAAAAGATCTTCCTCCAAGGCTCCTCAGTGGTGGCATAACTGCCTAACACCTTCTGCTGATGCTTCCAGGTTGCAAGCCTGGAAATTCTCGCTTTACATATAACATGCTTACTATTCCAGGAAATAAATCATGATTCCTCTAGTATGCACTTAACCCAGGACCTGCAAATCCTGACTCTTTCACTTGTAGCAACAGAAGGGCCCCTGTCACTGTGTCCCTTGGGGTCAAGGGTTTTGGTCTTTAAAGATGGTGAAGGTGTTAAACTTCTAACATCTGGAGGAACCAGGAATCTGTCTGAGCTCCTCCAGTAAACTGAGGTACTAAGTACTCAAAACTGAGGTACTGAGCTGAGGTTACTGTTTGAGCAGTGAGCAAAGGGGACTGTGCTTCAGTGCCAAATTGGGATGAGATCTGGGTGTCAAATGATCACTTGTATACTGTTTTCTGCATAAAGGAAATGCAACTGTACAAGTTTCATGGGATTCTTAGTATATGTGTTCCTGTGAACAACCAGGGAATTGGGAATCTACAGCACTTTAGCACGAACCTTGAAGTCATCTAGGATGCAGTCTCAAGCAATGGAAGTAGGGGCCAGGCTAAGGGCATAGCCTGCATGTTTGCAGACTTGCACAAATGTATGAGATAACCTAGTGATGGTCTGTGATGTTCTGCTTGATTTATCCTAAAACCAAATCCTAATGAATGATGCAGTCTTCATCATCTAGATGACTAAATTCTTCTGTCAAGAGGGAAGACCTTTAGCAATGTTTATGATGTTAGAAAATTTGGCTGAATAACAGTGAATTTTCTTGAGGAAGGATGGCTTTTGTTGTTGGATGTAGCCCAAATGGGTTCATTGGAGAAGAATATTAGAAGTTCAAATGATCTGGGAAATGCAAAGGCAGAAATAAGGTTGAAAGTGATGTCTGAAGGCTGTTAGGCTCAAAATTTTATTTATAGGCAAATACATTACTTGTAAAGCCAATAAATTATTATATGATTAAAATCTCAGTAGTTTATTCCAAGAATCATTATTAGTCTGGATCCATTTATTACTAGATAAGAAAAAATGCTTCTATGCATAAAAAGTTTCAGTAGTAGTAATCCATTTAGAATTGTTATACATATTTCTTGCTTCCTATTCCCTTTTCTGCTGTTTTGCTCACTTGTCCTCTACTCCTCTAGATCCTGAGCTCAGCAGTTTCATTCTGGTGTAAGGGGGTATTACAGTTACCAGTTTCTGGAGTCTTGATGGAAGGAATATAAGGCTCAAGTTGATGGCTTCTTCTTCACACTAGGATTCCCTTTGGGACTTTTTTGTATATTTACATTTGGACTTTGCTGTCTCTTAATTTATCTGCAGCTTATTATACATCAAAATTTAGTATCTATGGGCCCTTTAAGTCATGTTAGATGCTATTTATTTGCTGGCTTTTTTACCCCTAAAACAACTTTCATCTGTCTCTAGGTCAGCACTTCAGAATGTGAGTTTTAATGAGTAGTTTACAGCCTTGTTGTCTCCAATGCCAAGCCGTGCTATGCATTACTTTTCTGCACTGCATCTCAAGGCCTCTGTTATCAAACCAGGACTATATTTCTCTATACTACTCTACTCTCTACTCTATACTCTGACATGTCTTTTGGTGGTAGGGGGATAGTTGGACTACATGATCTTGGAGGTCTTTTCCAACCTTAATGATTCTATGATTCTATGTTGTCATGATAGTCATATATATATCATTCAAGATAGAGTATCTACTTGTAACTGTAACCCATATGAAAGTATGACTGTACCACACAAAAACAAACAAAAGAGCCAACTGGTCAATTAGATTTTTTTATTATTATTATTTTTTTTTTCCTGTGGCAAATACAAGCTAAACCAAGCTTGGTGTAGCTAAAACAAGTAAAACAAAATTGCAGGCAAGTCAAGAAAACTTCAAACAGAACAAGCCTGACAAGCATGAGTCCTGAGGCCTTGCAAAGTCAGTATGAAGCTCATGTCCCATTACTAGCAATGGCAGTGACTATTACAGTGCTTCAGTTACAAGGTCTAGTCTACAACCTTCACAGCCAGTGCTACTAATCACTTGAAATGAGGTAACTGGAAGAAGAAATCAAACATTGCTTTGGTTCAGGGTGAGAACAGTTCAGCTGGCAAGAGTTCATTAGCTGTGAGAATCTGTTCCTCTGGAGTTGCCCCAATCTCATCTACTATAGACAGCATTACACAGTACTTCTGGTTTCCAAAGCACTAGTGCAATGAACCACACCATTCCCCATGGCTGAGTGTATGTATGAGTCCATGAGGGACAGTGGAAATACTGTAATTTGCAGCAGCTGTAGTTCTGGTCCTACATCAGGCAGTGGACATTGTTCTGTTTTCCTAAACACGGCTTGTAAAAATTATCACGAACAAGAGCTGGTTCCTCTCGTAATCAAATGGTTTTTGATTAAAAATTATTTGTACTCTCCCTTGTGAGGTGCTATGCCCACCTTCATGCCCGAAGTAAAGGCCTTGAAAATGGGAATCAAAGCTAGGAATTATTTATCTCTAAGCATGGCATTAGAGAAATCCTGACTAGAAAAAGTTCTTTACTAGACATAATAATGCATGCCAGCCAACTGACTAACTAATTCTATTTATCTTTACATTTTCTGCTCTTTTAGAGGAAATTTTAATTTAGTCTTAATTGAAAATAAACCATAATTGTTCTAAAAGTCTTTGAGGTGCACTCATTTGCTAAGGGAAATGGCTTGTTCTTGTAAAATTACTCAGATAATAGAATCTGTAGTCCCAGGAGATCTGTGTCTTGACAGTAATTTTCTGAAATTAAAGTCTTCCTGGGTATTTAGAAAAGAATGTTTGAGTGATAATTTTTTAATTTTTTTTTTTTCCCAAAAATCCTGTTGTATGTTTGCATTTCATCAGTTGTTATCCTTGGGGGTTATAGTCTTATATTATATGCAGTTGGATATTCACAGCTGGATATTCACTAATTCCCTTAAAAGGATAGAAAAAAGGTAAATGAGTATCTCATATAGACTGAGAAGAGATGCTGAGGGAATTTTCAGAAATGCGTTATCTTTTAAGAAATAAAAAACTAACAAAATAACACTTGTAATCTTTTTTCAGGCAAGTCTCATTCTCTTCTAGTTGTTTTTACTTTGCATCAGTATCAGTGAGCATAAATGATTATCTGATATCACCGATACCAGACAGATATCAGACTAGATCTTAGCTTAGTAGAAAGTATTGGACTACATTCAAAGAAAAAATGTGAATGGAGAATGAAATGGGAAAAGTCTTTGTTAGCCCATATAATTTTATAGAGTCATGCTTTCAAAAAACAGTCTAATCAAGTCTCTCTTTTTAATAGGTATTGGTTTGCTTTGAAGTATGGCTGCCAAGCTGCATTTAAACAAAACAGCAATGGAGATGTATCAGAAACAGACCATCCCAACTTCATTCAAAAACAAGCCATTGATGTACTGACCGATATTAACATGCTCAGGATATTCAAGACTTTTCTGGAGACCACACCACAGCTTTTTGTCCAGATTTATGTACTCATGGAACACAGAAACCATAATTTCTATCAATGTGAGTCTTTCTTTCTCTATGATTTGAAAGCTGAGTATTTTACCTAAAAGGATAACTCATGTTATTGTAGAAAATTTTAAATGTACCTTGGAAAACATACACTGCGTTGTATAATTGCTTTGCATTTAGTTATAATTTCTGTCTCTTAGATGATCCATTCTGCTAAATTCATGGAAATAAGGTTTCACTGTACCAAGTCATTAATGTAAACATGATACATCATTTGAGAATAAGCTGTTGAATATCGTTAGCGTATATATTTTAGAACCATTAGTGTGTGCTTGCCTATAGTTCTTTTAAAATGGCTAACTGGACATCTAGAAATTGGTAACATATTTAGAGCAGCCCTGTGACTTGTCACTATCCTCATCCATGCTTTACAGGTAAGGGAGAGAGTCATAAAAAAAATGCACCAGCAGTGCAGAATGCCGTATGAGGAATAGATACTGGTTTAAATCTCAGAAGCAGGAGAGCAGCTATACTATTTTCAGCTCTGAAGCTAGCAGCAGTATGTGCAAGACATTTACCTGCTCAGGGCTGGATTTTATCTAACCAAATGGAAAAACCTACATTGTTGTTTAGTGTTTTTTCATGGAGTTAATAAGTACTCAGATGCAATGGTTAGATGAACCTCATCTTAAATATGACCATGTGAAGGGTCAAGTCTCAGTTATAGGTACCTACATATAAACATCCTAGCCTCAATATCAGTTTCTGAAACCAAAGTTTTTATGGGCTTTTTTCTTGCAATACCTTGGGAGTTTCTAAGGCACCCATGGACAGAAATGACAAATATGACACAAAATTTTGGTGAAACCAGCAACAGCAAGAGATCCCAAATGGCAACAGATGCCTAGATTTAGGCAACTAAACTGAGCCTTAAAATTAAGGTGACTTGTTCAGGAGCATGGAGGAAATATTATGTTGGTAAAAGGAAAGTGCAAAGAAACATGAACTTGGTCAGTACTTGTTCAAAACTTCAGAAATTTTAATGTAAAATAAATATATTTCTAATAGGTCTAACAGTTATCCTTGTGTTTTGTTTAGATGCTGCCATTATTATGTCTTTCTGTGGTATTTCCTTTTCAACGGTTGATTATCAGATATCATTACGAAAATCTCTGCCTGATAAAGACAGATTTCGTGTACTTTCCAAGTTGGTGTATCTCTTCTATAAACTGCTTACCATCACTTCTTGGATACTCAGTATTTCACTGGTCACTCTACTAAGTGCTAGAAGTTCTGTAATTCTGCTGATACTTCTTTGGAGCTGTGGTTTTGCCTGGACTTTGAAACAACACACAACATTTTGCAAGTCTAAGAAGATGGAATTTCTGTACAGAACTATCATTGGAATCGTCCTGCTTTTTACCTTTTTTAACATAAAGGGGAGAAAAACAAAAGTTCCTGTTTCTATTTATTATGTTACTCACACCCTTGTAACTGTAGGCATTCTGCTTGTATATTGGTTTTGGAAACCCTTGGTTGTCAAGGAAATACATTTTACAATTGTGGGCATCTTAACTATTCTCTGTCTGGTGTTAGGTATTGTTTTTCTTGTTGTTTATTACAGGCTTTTTCATCCTACTTGTTATTGCAAACAACGGACATGTTTCGATGAAGTTGATAGAGGGGCAGGAGACAATGTGGAAATTGGTAGATTTCAGAATTTCATAATGCAATGAAGAGTATAGATTTTTATGTAGACTTCAAAACAAACACTTGCTGAACAGTCTTTGTTTTTTGTTTATTTTCACTAAGTAGCACTTAATGGCACAGAGTTATTGGCTGTGAATAACCATTTTTTTTTTTTTTTTTTTTTGTGGTGCTTTACAAATCCTTTATAACATGAAAATTTTTCTATGTGCTGGTCAATGTTATTTTTTAAAATAGAAACAATTTATCCCTCCAACCCAATTCACTGTTTTAGTTTTAACCAATGTAAATAAAACAGGAAAAGCTAAAAGTGAATCAAATGAAAGACATAATTACTGGTGTATTCTGTTTATGTTGCTTCTGTTAAAAACAAGGCTTACTGGCTTATTCTTGCTGGAAGGAAAGAGGAGTGCATTTGAAATAATCAGGGGTAGCAATCTGTTAGTTGTCTGCTTTTTCCCATTACTGTAAAACCTGCAGTTTTTCTTTAGATGAGTATAGCTACAAAACTCACTGACTTTTCCTTAAATTTTCCCTAAAGAAGAATAGTTTTGATTTATGGTCCAATCACTGTCTTGCCACAAGGAAATTTGGGGAGATAGTTTAAAGCACTTTATCTTCTAGGTGTTTTAATGACTCCTTTATTGCTTTTGTTCTGCTAGTCTTTCACACACCCTTTTGTGTTTAGGAGTGATGCCACTTTATTGTTCTGGATTATAATAGCAGCCTGAATGATTTATTGATAGCAACAGGATTCTCAGATATAAAGGAAGAATCTTCCTTGAAGCTTTCCTCTCCTTCAAGCTCTAAAATGTAATAATTTAAATGCTGGTTACCACTGAAAGAAGAGGAGGCTAGGCATGCAGCGGTACAGCTTCTTTTGTCTTTGTCACTAGAGAAAAGTGGAAAGGGAACCAACAGTTCTTTTTGATACATTACATTTGCAGGAGGTGACAGTGAGTATGGCTGAGAAGTGATGGAATAACCAGCTTGTGCATCAAATTTTTTTTGGCAGAAGGCAGAGTGAAACTAGACAACATTTCATTCCGATTTTCAAATGCTATATCAACAACAGTAAATGCTGTACAAGAAAATAAAATCCATAGCCACTATTTCATCAGAATCAAAACCTAAGGTGAAGTCTTTCAGAGCTGCTGGTTTTACAGCTGAGTTACAGAAAGTGGGCCTCCTTCTTTCTTCTTCTTTTCCAATAATTTACATTTGCAACTAGAATAGCCACAGGCAAAGGGAGGAAATGGGTCTTGAGAAAAGAGACTAGAGATAAGCACAGCTGATAAACTTTGCCAGGAACAAAATCTGTTAGCATTATTGATTGACAGAAACATCCCTGACATTTTGGGGGAAGGGCTGATGCTCTGGTTGATAGGTTGCTGAAGAGCTGATTTCTGTGCCTTTTGTGTCAAGTCCATGAACTGCAGACCACTTTTTGATCGTTACCCTTCTAGCCTGAGCAGAGCTCAGTGAATCTTTTGAATGTGCTTTTTCCTGTTGCATTGTCAAGCGAATTGCTTCCACACTTCTCTTCACCAAATCAACCATCATTTACATCTCCTTAATCCCATTCCAGGAAATTAATTGCTAGGTGTATAGCTTGGACTTCATGGTCTGTCTTTCTGATCATACATGTGAAAAAACAATAGAGTGAGAAGAATTTACTTCTAAAATCCCTCAGTCACCCACTTGACTGAGTGGGGTGACTAGGATGTCTGTTCAGAAGGTAGAGAAAAAAAAAATCACAATCCACGAGAAAGAGATAAAAAAATAAAAAAGCACAATCCATGAGACTTAAGCAATATTTTTTCTCAAATGAGTACATAAAAGAGCACTTTTATTTCTCTTTACTCTGGAAAAAAAAAAAAAAAAAGAAAAAGAAAAAAAAAAAAAAGATTTATTTGCCTTGCAAAGGCTGCAAAAATGGAGCACAAGGCTCCATCCTTCTTTATACATCATGATTGTCCCAAGTTCTCCCTTATCTACAGAGTATTTATTACTGGTGTTGGTGCTTTTGGCAGCAAAATGCATGATTTTAGTCTGAATATACTCTTAGTTTTCTATGAGAAAATAGGATCTTAAATATTCAAGACTAAAATCCCTTTATTGCTTCCTACACTTTCATTGTTCATCTGAAATCCTAGGAAGAGACTAGGGTAAGGCAGGGTGGAAAAGTAAGAATACTATCTCTATCTTGCAGATTTTTTTTTCTGTTATTTGGAAGAAGACCTCAAACTTTGCACATTATCTTGGAAGCAAATCTTTGGGGAAATATGAGCTTCTGAGAAGCCTGAGCATCGGACTTTCAGCCCCAGGGCCTCCAGGTTGTCTGCCTGCCTGCCAGATGCCAGGAATCTGGAGCCTGAGTTGTGCTGGAGGAAGGTTTCTGGTGAAACAAAACAAATTTGTCTTGGTGACCTTTTTTTTTTTTTTTTCTTTTCCTCTCACTGAACTTACAAATTCCAACTAAAAGCATTTTGTTGTTGTATCTCTGCCCAACTCTTAGCACTCATTTTCTTTCATGGGAGAAAAAATGCATGTTGAACTGCCTTCTATTGTTCTCCTTTTGCTTTCTTCGTATGTCTTATCGTTCTCTCTTCTGCACTATGGAAGAAGAAAGCTACATGGAAGTTGAGTTCGCAACAAAGGCATCTATGTGGCTATTTATATTACACTAATACAAACACACACAAACCTAATTACTTAAGTTTCATTTCCCATTTTATGCCTGTAAATTCTAGTGGATATAAATTCAACCTTATTCTAAACCTTGGAATGGATCCTTTGGGAAGTCACACAGATTATTTTCATAAAGCTTAAACAGATCTTCAGTATCCTGCTACAGGTACTGTGAACCTCTCTTTTGCCATCATCAGTCACAGAGCCTTCGAGAGAAGTGAATTCATGTTAGCTTATCCCCTTCTTAACTTGTAGACTTCTATTTTTTTTCCCCAATTCAAATATCCTCTCTTTCTTGTTTGAAATATTCTCTTTGATTATAGTTATCAAAATGGCTTCTCACTCGTTTGGTCATTCTAACCCACTGTAGCAGGGGGTGGGAAATGCAGGGAAGCATATGAATTGATTATAGACACATTTCATACCATCAGAGGCCACTTCAGACAAAACAAACAAACCCCCACTTCACCTAGGTGTAAAGTTCAAACAATAGATTTTTATATGTCCTTTCTGTTCCCTGACTACTCTTAAACTTCAGCTGCCACTCAGTTCATGCATTGTGCCTGACCTTGTCATTTTAATCTAACTGCAAATTGAAAACAAATGTTTTTTTTTTTCTTTTTTTGTTTTGTTTTGTTTTGTTATGTATGTCCATTACATCTTACAAGAAGTATTTTAATAAGTTAAATAAAAATAATAAACAGTTTCTTCCTGTTTTGACTACTGTCAGACGTGGGTAAGAGGGACAACATTCAACAGAATTGTTTTAATTATCCTACTAATATTCAATGTGCCATTTGATGGCATTGGTGAGCTCACCTGATGTAGCACAGATAGGACTGATTTATGAAGCCATAATTGGGTTTCCAATAAACATTTGTCAAAATAATGTATTCATTCAAACCAAAGCCTTCTTTATTTATTCATATAAAAGAGCACTTAACTTTCAACAAAGAATTGCCTGCCATCAAAAACACTCCATAAATGGAGGAAATTTATGAAGACACAGTACCAGAGGGTGATCAGTGGAAGACTAAAGTTCACTTTAACCCTTCAGAGTGCTGAGTCCCACCTCTTGCTTGTTACTTGGACTATATATACTTCTTCTTAAAAGTCCAAAGCCCAGACATTAACCTTTGTATATTTATATAGTAAAGTACCAGCTCTCTTTTTACCATAGAGTTTTACATCTCAAAGACTGTTTCAAAGCTAAGATCTCTCATTTTTATTATGTAGTGTAGAAGCATGCACACATCTCAAAGGTAGCTGGTTTTAGATTTACCTATGTTCTGCCCCAAATTTTTACCATGTACATATTCTTCTAAAAAAGGATAGTTTAAGGAGTTGTTTAACTTTCAGGAAGTTAAACAACTTATCTTGTCTGAACCTGAGCCAACACATGTACTTGTCATTCATTCCAGCTGAAGAATTTTTCTGTTCTGTCTCTCTGTGCACTTCTGTATTTCCTAGAACTTTAGCTTTAATTTACAGATTTTTAACAGAAGAATAGCAAAGTAACTGGGCTGTACAAGTGATATATAAGTGAAGTAAAGATGGCCCATTAGGATGCATCATCACCAGAAAAAAAAAAATATATTTTGCCTCCAATTATCTAGCATATAACAAAAAGGAGTCATGGTGAAGTTTCCCACTGTATGGGTCTTACATCCATTAGTGAAATGCATGCCTTGGTGGGATAAGTAATGATGTTTTAAACTTACCTTAACCTATTAACACCTATTGAAACTACAAACTGCACTGGTCTTCTGGTGATTACATGTTGATTCTGGGTTATATATATGTTTCTATTTTCAGTTAACTTTTTTTTTTTTTTTTTTTTTTTTTTTGAGTACATGCAGCTGTAAATAGTAGAGCAGAATGAGAAAGGATAGGAAGGCACATTCTGAGGTGCTTTCATGCCTCAGAAACTCATTTGATTGATTTTCCTAATCTCAGTACAAGGTTTTGATCTTTATTGCTATTATTGTTATTATTACTGTCTCTTTGTCCAGAAGTCCAGGATGACAATTCATGGAAGAATGTGTATCTATTGGAACACAAGTAAAAAGTTGGTAGTAAATTCCTTTTGTAATTTGCCTGCTCAACAGTTACCAGTTACTTAATCTCTGATTAAGCACAGGTACTTTTTTAATGAGAGCCTATAGACATCTTGGAAAAGAGATGTTTACCCATTTGGGAGTAGGTCAACTGCTGAGAATCAAGGTATAAATGTCCCTGGACAAATCCTGGCTGCTGTGATAGAGAATGTAAATGACAAAGCTACAGGTTCGAAGGTCACTTGCAAAGATGAATGCATGATGATGGAGAGGAAGACAGAAAAGAGACAGTTTGAGCTAGCATTTTTCTGTCTTTTTTCACATAGCATGCTCCACATACTAGATCAAGTTTAATACCTGTTGTACTGTAACAGCAGAAGGGGACCTCAGATGTCATACTGTAGTTTGTCTTAGAGGAACACTACTGTGGCATTGCTGGCAGAAACTTTCTAAACTGTTTTGAGAAATACAACAACCCAGGCACTCTCTCACAGATCTTCACAGCCTTGTTGGCCAGAAATGTGCTATGTCCAGACTCTGTACTGCAGTCTGAGCCCCTTGTTTTCCTCCCTGCCTTGCAGAGCAGATGGTTTCCTTCTTCTGAAAAAACGTATTTTACATACTAACATATAAGATCATTATCACATTCTCAAGCTTCTCTAAGTGCCAAAAACACAAAGCCACTTAATTGTGTACATCCTATCTTCTAGACTGCCAGTCCTTCATGCTGCTTTCTCTTCCAGTTGATCCATTTCCTCCCTGAAGTGCTGCACCAACAAATCTGCAGTACTCTAGTACTGCTGAATACATGTATATCAGATACATTACTTATGCCCATGTGCTATATTCCTATTTTACATGATAATTCCAGCTTTTGTCTTTTTAATCATAGAATGGCTTGGGTTGGAAGGGACTTTAAAGATCATCTAACTCCAACCCCACTGTCATAGGCAGACACACCTCCCACCAGACCAAGTTGTCCAAAGCCCCATCCAGCCTGGCCTTGAACACCTCCAGGGATGGGGCATCCACAGCTTCTCTGGACAACCTGTGCCAGTGCCTCACAAGAGTGAAGAATTTCCTAAATCCTAATGAAATCCTAATGTCTAATCTAAATCTGTCCTATTAGTTTAAGGTCATTCCCCCTTGTCCTATCATTATCTACCTGAGTAAAGAGTCTTTTTCCATCCTTTTTATAGGACCCTTTTAAGTACTGAAAGGCCACAATTAAGTTTCCCCAGAGCCTTCTCTTCTTCAGGCTGAACTTGATGACTCTGATCAACTTTGTAGCCTTCTTCTGGACTCGTTTTAACAGGTCCACACATTTATTGTGCTGGTGGCCCCAAGCCTGGACACAGTACTCCAGGTAGGGCCTCACTAGGGCAGAGTTGAGGGGGACAGTCACCTCCCTTGATCTGCTGGTCACCCCTCTGGTGACACAGCCCAGGACATTATTCAGCTGAAAACTGAATTTACCTGGTTGATGTTATGCTGTGTATGATATTGCCAATATGGAGACTGTATTCTGTTGATAGTTTTGTTAACTATCAGGTCTTCATTACACTGTTTGAACTGAATGAAAATGCATAGTAAGAAGAACAAATACTTTTGTAATCTGGGCTGTGGACAATGGTGTCATACACTAGGTACAACTGAACCCGAGAAGATACTGCAGGTCTCTTTGCAGTATGCAACCAAATTTTTAGGTTGTTTTGCAATGCTAAAGTCATTCTCAAACTTAAAATTAAAAGGGTAAATCTTATTCAACTGTCAGTTGCTTTTGTCTGCACTCCAAAGCAGCACAGCAGTGTCTCACACGGCTTTGTGCTGATTTGCCAGTCACAAGCATGCAGCAGAATTATTTGGGTGATGCTGGTTGTGGGTTGGGATTTCTCTCTTTTATTTATTTATTTATTTTTTTTCCATAGATGGCTAATTCAATTTGAACATTAAGTTGCCTTGGGTCCTCTACAGAGAGAAAAAACACACCCAAATGACAGCCATTTTGTCTACCCTGCCACCTGTCTAAGATTGGATCAATCTACTTTAGAGAAGTCCTTTCCCATTAACTATAGAGGGGATGATGACCACTAGCTTTGAAAGGGTACAGTTTAGGTAGGTAAAGTTAGGTGACATAATTTACTCTTTGTAGCTCTACTACAAATAGCAGAACTGCAGTAAATTGTCAGCAAGTTGTCTATATAAGGAGCATAGGGATATCAGTTGATTATTTCTACCACTGAAAAGCTTAAAACGGAATGGTGGGAGTACATCTTTCTCCTATAGACAGACTTTTCTGAGATCCCTTGAATCTCATCTGCTGCTTCTGCATAATGGGTTGTGTTTACTATTTCAGATTGCCTCATTAAATCCTTCACACTATTTCTGTAGATAATGTTGAAATAGACAACCTTATTTGGAAACTTAGTCTTAATGTTTTCAGGGCAATAAGGAACCATCAAGTATTTTAAAGTTAAATAAGTATTAACTTTTACTAGGTTTTACTTAGGCATAAATCTATGATATTACCCTGTCATATTTTCTCAGCTGAGGAAAAAAATTAAAAGGAATTTAACCCAAGAGAATTTGCCCTTGGTTCTCCAGTATGGCACCAGCTACATGAACTTAACCAAGTGTGACCTTAATAGCTTGCAAAGCTAAATGACAGTTACACAGACACAGGGGAAGACATGCCACAATGTAGAAAAAGTCTCTTAACAAGAAATTCATAAGTGACTATATCAGAATCTGAATAAGCTAAAGAGCTTGGGCTCTGGCAACCACTTATCATAATCAACAGCTTTTTTAAAAAGCGTAATATAAGCAAAGTTATTTTTCAAGTTTTCTGTCTACGTCTACTATTCTCTTAAAAAGTCTGATAAATGTTATAAAAATAAATAAGCATGGAAATTTCAAACTACTGTGTGTAAAAAGCAAATATTAAGTTATAATTAGTGATTTAATGCCTATAATAATAATCAGTCTGCAGCAACAATTGTAGTTATCAGTAACTAATTTATGTCTTTGAAAAATGAAAACCTCCAAAACCCCCTCTAGCTTATGTTCTCCCAGCCAAAGAAATAATGTTTATATGTATGTACTTAGCATTATAATTAAAGCAGCTGGGTCTGGCATCCCTCAGAAAGAAAAAACAAAACAAGCTGAATTTTGTGTGTGTGTTCTTTTTTGGTAATGAGGGCTTGTGCATGAGACAATAGAAGGAATAACACACTGGCCTTGTCACGGGCAATAACTTTTCAGCCCACCAAACATGTCTGGGCCTCTGAAGTTCAGCAGTTAACACACTCCACATGTAAGAAGGATGGCCCTTTGTTTGCTGTTATATGGCTAACTATGCTTGGGTATCTTGGGAAAGGATGAAGCAAGTTTTCAACTCAACCACTTAACAGAAAAGCAACAGAATCCCACCAAAATACTAAGCCTTCCACTTGCAGCTTCCATTTATTAATAAAATGTGCAAATGCATGATTGTCAAGGCAATGGTTTATTTGTGTTCACAGGAGTCCCATCAATATTGTGTCAGTGGTACCTTATGTATGTGTCAGAAAGCCATGCACTCAGCCAAAACTTCTACATATTTAAGATCTCTAGCTGATTTTTTTTTTTTAATTATTATTATTATTTTTTTTTAATTTTATTTATTTTTTCTTACTTAGGAAGCTGATGGATGTTGCTCAATGAAATAAAGCACTCAACTCAGGATGGTACCGTGTTAAAAGAAAAAAAACCTGTTTCATATTTTTTGGAAGACCGCGATCTCTACCAGCAGGCATTAGAGGTCACAGCCATTCCTTAAGAGCAGTTATAGTTTCCTACTACTTGCTCTAGAAGCAGGTTCTCAGCAGGTGTATTTCACTGCTGCTCTATCGTCCAGCAGTGTGAGCACAGCTTGATAAGACATAAGGTACATGTATACCTTGAAATGGTGAGAAATTAGAAAAATTGCAGAAGAAAATTGCCCATAGCTTATCCCTTTGTCCATTCTCACTTCCTTATTTTCTGAGGTCCTACCTAGTGCTGCTTCAGGAGTTCTCTGCTGCTGCTACTGTCCATTAATAAGCACCTTTGTGTAATACCCAGACAGCCTGTACACAGGGAAGCCAAATGGCAGCATGATTTTGTATATAGCCTAAGAAAGACAAAGGCATATGGGAAAGAGAAGAAAGAGGCAGGTTAGTCCCTGCCCAATCCCAGCCTAGAGCTCTTGTTCCAGCTCAGCCTCCCCTAGACCTTCTCTTGTGGCTATGGAGATGGCAGGGGGAAAGTTTGCCAGTTTGTGCCCATTGCCTCTTGTCCTGTCCCTGCACACCACTGAACAGAGTCTGGCTCCATCTTCTTTGCACCTTCCTTTCATATATTTATAGAAACTGATATTTCCATGCACCATCTTTCTCTCCTGCAGCATGAGCAGTCCCAGCTCTCAGCCTCTCACAAGAGAGGTGTTCCCGTCCCTTCATCACCTTAGTGGCCCTTCACTGGGCTCTCTCCAGTATGTCCATATCTCATGTACTGGGGAGCCCGAACTGGAAGCAGTATTCCAGGTGTAGTCTCACCAGTGCTGAGCAGGGGGGAAGGGAACACCTGGCAGCACTATGCCTCATGCAGCCCAGGATACCATTACCCACCTTAGCAGCAAGGTCACATTGCTGACTCACATCGGTGTCCACCGGGATTCCCAGGGGCTTTCCTGCCAGGCTGCTTTCCAGTTTCCCTGGGGTTGTTTCTCCCCAGGTGCAGGACTGTGCACTTACACTTGTTGGGCTTCATGAGGTTCCAGTCAGCTGACTTGAGGCATCAGTACATAAAGATGAGATAAGAAGGTGTACTGTGTTGGGACATGCTAGTCCTGCCTGCTATTCTTAGAGCTGCAATCACTTGCAGGTGTGGTTGAATTAGTGGTTTTTCTGAACAGAAAAAAAGCTCTTCATCTGTCCTGCCACCTTCTTTCATATCCGACTTCTCCCCAGCTAAGAGGGGTTTTCTTCTGTCACCTCAACTTCAAGGAACAGTCAGCAATGACATTAAGAAATTAACAGGCTGCATCTGGACAGATACAAGTGGCATCTAGTCAACTGCAGGTCAGCAAACAAGACAAAAATAGGAACATTTAAAAAAACTCATTTTGGCAGCAATGATCTTGGAAGGGTACTGGTGACAAGTTAAGAGAAAACATTTTCAGACAGTAACATGGCTCCTAAGCCAGGAACATTGCTGTATGTCAGATCCATAACAGGATGATATCTGAGGAATTTATTTAACAAGAGAAAATCAAAAATTCAGTCTTTGAAAAAAAAAAGTCATTCTGATCACATAACAATCACAGGTATTTCAATTTCCCAGGAAATATGAAGAAATGCAATTCTTATGTATACTTACTCATTGCCAGAGACTATCATGCGAAAAATATCATCACAAATTGTCATTTTGTGCTGGGAGAACCAGGAAAAAAAAAAAAAAAAGGAAGAAGCACAGCATGAAAACCAACCAACCAACCAACCAGACCTTGAAATATGATTGCAGCCCAGAAGCAGGCTACAGTACTTAGCATCTTTCAGTAAGATTTGAAAACATAACATGGACCCAATTGTCAGAAAGACATAAAACTTTTACAAAGTTTTCAATAGCTAAATGTTAACAAAAATACCAGTTGTAGTCTTCCTCATGTATATGTTGGGGAAAATTGTGGTCTAAACATTGTTCCAATACTACAGAATCTTTTCAAAGATTGCTATTCCCATACCTATGAAGTAAGGTCAAGTATTCACACATTCATTGTTTTCACAAATGGACGTGTCCACAGGAGCTGCAGACTGACTGCACTGTGAAGGCAGGGTCATGGAGGGCTCTAAATCCCCTGCAAAGGGGGCCATTAGGAAGCACACTGCAGAGAGATAGACAGTGAACCCCTGAGACTCAGAGACTTTGTTTGCTGGGGTATGGTACTGTGTATAAGTAAGGGCCTCCAGGCTTCAGCTAAAATATCCCCACAGTGCTTCACTGATCCATGCAGATGGACTATATTGAGTCAGTAAATCCAGAATCACTGGCCTCTTTTTAATTTAGCCATTCATTCCCACAGCCCGGGATGATCTGTGCTAGTTTTAGCTTAAGTCTTTTACATATCCTCCTCCACCCCCAGTTACTCTAGGCAATATAGCTGACTGCAAAAAGAACATCTCTGCCAGTGATGTCTTCTGGTGTATAGACAGAGCAAACATGATACTAACCAGAACAGCAGGAAGTACCACAAGATATTCATATATGTTATGAAAACAGATGGTTATTGCTGTGCTGGGAGGGGCAGTATTGTTTACTCTATAAGCAACCATAAGTGTGGGGGCTGCTTTTCATTTTCCTGTCTTCCTTGTCATCCTTGCTCCGTTGCCTACCAACTAATCTACTTCATGCATAAACCATTAATCAGCAGTTATAACATTCATTATGCAGTTCACTGTCTTTATCTAGACACTATTTTCATTTGGAAAACTGTTTCCATTAGAAACACATCTTAGCAGAATTACCAAAAAGACTTTGCAATCTTTCAAACAGGTGTTGGGGCATGGTGTAATGATTTCCTTTCATGGTAATAATGTCAGAAGTTCAGTCTGTGAAGAAAGTATTCTCCATTTTGGAGACTTAGCTGACTCAGTGATTATTGAAGAAAGGAATGCAGTAAAAGGGATGAAATTTTCACAGACTTTTAAAGTAACATTTTGGATCATGATTCTATTCCTTACTCCCCCTCTAACTGTCAGGGATATATATGTATATATATCTCTCTCTATATATAGATATATATATATAGATATATATATATTTTTTTCTGGTGCACAAAGATAGGAGGCTGACAATGCCAGGGGTAGAGTTTCTCTTTTTATTCACAAAAGTTTACAGCACAAGTAATGGCAAGTTTTCAACCCACCCAGTTTTATCAAGTCAGACTATTCATTTAATTAACTTTAGTGTGAAAAAAACATCAGGCAGCATGAATGTGAATGTTAAAAACTAGTAGAAGAGTTTCTATCTGGCAAGTAGCATCAGTATTACTTATGTCAGTTAGTGTGAAATAAGGAATTGTTAGATTATTTTGTCTTGATTCTGTGGTTAAATAGCTTGTTACCCCAGATGAGAATTTCACTGCCACAAACAAGAAGGCAGCAAAGTTCTAGTGAGGTACTTGACTCATGGGGCTTGAACACACCCTTAGCTAAGCAGTAAAGGTTCAATACAGTAAAGGTTGAAGGATATTGATTTACCTGAAAAATTAGAGTTATTCTAGGGCTACATAAGCATCTCTGGATTATTAGAGGAGATTTTTTAGTCCTCTATTACCCAAGGCTTGGCTTTGGTATGATCAAGCACAGATCAGTTGTTTGAACAGAATAATCATTTAAGTGATGGTTGTTTAAGATTACTGTGTTACCAAGTAAACCCCCTGCCTTGGTAGATGAACTGTAGGTCTGGCCTCCCTTTAAACCAGAAGAACTGCACTTGAACTTGAAACTGGCATAACATTTTATTTCTCAATCTTTTTGTGAAGGGACTGTTTTTGCACGAATATTATGTGATTCTACATCTCTACAGTGTCCTGACCTCAAATACTGTGTGCTGTTCTTATTTCTCATCTCAGAAAAATACAGTATGATTGCAAAATATACCTACAGGGAGATGAGCACAGCCAAAGATATATTACAACGTTCACACAAAAGAACAGACTGTATCAAAACTTCTGACTAGGGTGAACTGAAAGATAATATGCTATAGGTCTATAAAATTGCTTCTGACATGGAAAAACAAATAACCACTCCCTATTTGCCTATCTCTTATGATAGGAGAACATGAAGACATTAAATAAAACAGATGTGCCATTTTCCAAACAAAAGGAGAGACTTTTCTATTCTGTGAAACGTCTTGCCATAAGATACAGTGGATGTTAAAAAGATTGTACAAGTTTACTCAGCCACTGGGCAAAAGCTACAGAAAAGGAATTCTTTAAGGGATTATTACATATAGATGGTTTTGTCAGGAACTCGTCCCATTTCCTCTCCAGTATAAGATGCCCTTACTTGCAGTACTATACAAGTGTAGGGTATAGTAGAACAGGACCTGGAGACTGAGCACTGCCACTGTTTTTTTCATTTAAGGTAGCTATTGGAATTTATAGTCCAGACTTTGATATGTTGTGTTGCACTGTGGCAGAAAACTGCATATTCAGAAATCTATATCTTAAGCAAGAAGTTCTAATTTGTTAATAACTATTTTAAAATATTAATAAGAATAGATTCTTACAAGCACACTAGCAGCTTTAAGTCAGTGTTAAAAAAAAAAAAAAAAAAGCCAAAAAAAAAAAAAAGCAAAGAACCAATCAAATGGGATTTTTCCCCCCTTCCCCCCAAGAGAAAAAATACAATGGCTTGAATACTTCTGTTCCAAATAATGAACTGACACTACTGAATCTAACTTTCATGGTATCATATTCGGGAAACAGAAATTAATCAAATCAGCAGAGAAGCAGCAATGGCAACTCTTGCCCTCCCTAGAAAACAGGCCATTGTTGTCATTTGTTACATATGTAGTTTCACCTCATGGAATGCCTTGATCAAAAGTGGCTGTAGTGATGGTGAGTGGAGGAATGATATAAGTGGTGCCTCTTCCCCCCTTCATGAAAACTAAGTCTTCATTTTTCTATAGTGTGCTCTGTAACAATAGTTGTTTTAAAACCTTGTTTGGATTGGAAGGAACTATAAAGATCATATCATTCTAACCTCCCTGCCAAGGGCAGGCACACCTCCCACCAGACAAAGTTGTCCAAAGCCCCATCCAGCCTGGCCTTGAACACCTCCAGGGCTGGGGCATCCACAGTTTCTCTGGGCAGCCTGTGCCAGTGCCTCTCCACCCTCTGAGCAAAGAATTTCTTCCTGATATCTAATCTAAATCTGCCTTCTTTTAGTTTAAAGCCATTACTCCTTGTCATATCACTACGTGTCCTGACACAGAGTCCAGTTTTCCTGTAGGCCCTCTTTATGTGCTGGAAGGCCACTGTAAAGTCTCCCCAGAGCCTTCTCTTCTCCGGTCTGAATACACACAAACACATGTGTAGCACACACACACTGCTCATGCTCTTGCCTGTCATTCATAACTGTGATGCATTCATGGCAATGGGTGGTTCAAACTTACGTTGGGATCAAGTTGCCATCCTTGTGATGTGCTTTTCAGGAACTCCTTAAACTGCCCAACCACCTCTTTCATCCCTAACATCATGAACATTCCTGGCAGGTAACCCAGGAATTCTGTATTTGATCTCTCCTTTGAACTAGGCTCCCTCTCATATTTACATTGAATATAAGCCAGAATCTGGGGATGTTTATCCGAATCCTGGTTATGCATTTTCTAAGGCTGCTTAGAAGAGCTGGGCAAAATAGACTGTAATTAATAAATTAAATATTGCTCTGGTGTATATAAAGGAAATAAGAGAAGCCCTGGGAACTATGGGCTGACAATGATGAAATAGTAGCCCACCTTCAGTGGAACCCTACCTGAAAAGCTTTCATAGACTTGAAGAACATACTTTTATGGATTTATACATGTGAATGTCTTCAGAGCACTGACACGTGCATACAAGAAAGTTAGGCAGATGTAGACTACAACAAACTCAGGAAGAATGTACAAGCCTCTAAAGGCAGATATACTCCATGGAATAGTGGAGTCACTCACTAAGTCAACTAATTTAAAAAGCAGCAGTGTTGAAATAGATTGGAGTCTACTGACCTAATTTGTCATTGTTAGCCTACAGGAATAGTGAAGAACCTCCATAGCCAATTACCAGTTTTCTGCTATACACTTTCATCCCTCCATGCACACTTATTTTTGAACTTCTTTGAATGGTAAAGCATAACAAATAACACTGGCAAGGAGCATGTCTGCCTGCTGATGCAGCTGTTTCCTGTAAAGTTTATTTGTTTTCCCAAAACCTCTCTATTTTCTGAGGCATAATTGCTTTGTTGTTAAAAATGAGGTAAACAGCACAAGCAAAGCTTATTGATCTAAGTAAGAAAAGTGGCCAGCAATATGACTCAATTTGTAAAATGAATTTGTTGTCACCAAAGGCTTTCAGATAACAGTTAATTCCAATACCCTATATATAGAAAGTTATCACTAGTCTAGCGAAAGTATGTTAAAAGTCTTCAGTTTTAATTTTCTCTCTGAAGTAATAGAAGATGCCACTGGCCCTATCAATAATACAGTTTAATAAAACATTAACAAAGCAGAAATAGAAAGACTTGAACAATATTTTTCTTTAACATATTTTCCTTCATGAATAGGGGATTTCTTACTAGCATGGGGTTTCCACTTTCAGTAGCATCACCTTCCATTGGGTGCTTCATTTTGGAGAGGAACATTGCCAGAGAGCAACAGGAACAGAGGTGCCCTACAAGCAAAGACTCTCCAGGAGCAGAGAGTGAACCTTTCAACTGGGGTACAGTCATACAGTGCCTGAACGGGGTTGTGTTGGTGACAATGATCACAAACTGTCAAATTACAGTTTCAGAAAAAAACACACAAAGTAATGATTTAGGTTCATAGTCCAGCTAGGGACACCATTCAGGAACACTGGATGAAGGACCACAAACAGGACTACAGCATAGGTCTGATGCCTAGCCAGAAGATGGAAAGAAAGCTACCTACAACACAGGCCCACTATGTATCCAGGAAAACCACTCAATAACCCAGGAAGGAACCTATGGTTACTCAGGGCCAAACTTAAGTGGGGCTCCCGAGCCCATGGGCAGGTTCCAGGTTCCAGGTGAGGCTGGCCTGGGAAATTAAAGCCAATTAGTGCAATCAGGGCCCTGACAGATACTAGTGAATCATATCCAGCAGGAAAGAGAGAAACCAAGTTTTTGGATTTGACAGTCTCTGGTTTGCATTGAAGATCACTGGGAGGTTTCTCAGTCTCACTGAAAGTTCTGTCTATCTTGCAAAACTAATATTCTCAAAACAAACACCTACTCTTTAAACTTAGGGAAAAATCAGGTTTTGTCACAGTGAGGTCAATAATAAAATTCCCATTGCTCTCAGTGAGGTCAGGGTTTTACCTTGCCGTTTCTTTTCCTAAGCTGCCGTTTTGAAGTCCAACACGGTAATAAAAATAATTAGAGGAAGTGCCACAGACTCTCTATCCTCTTATATCAGTGCATTTTATACTCTCTACTTTGACCCTTGTGTCAGGCTAATGGCTCTCTGATTAAGAGTCAGATAAACCTGCTCCAGAGCACATCAATATCACTCCCTTTTGGCCAGAGGTCTGGGTCAGCAACGTGAGCATGAAATACGCCTTTCCTCCTGACCTGCCGATGGCAGAAATGTTGTGCTACTGTAGGGCTTGATGGTCCACATTAAAGAAAGCCTAGCAAATGAACCTGGAGCTGGGGCCTCCCTATGATAGTTCTTTCTCCCCAGATTGTTTGACTAACTTATTGGCAAAAGTTTTACTATATCTATTTGTGGAAACGAATAAATACATGTACTATTAGCGTCTTCTTGTCAAAGCCTTGGGCATCTGTTTTTATTTATTTATTTATTTATTTATTTATTTTTATTTATTTCTTTTTCCTTTGAGAAGAATAAACATTCTGTGACAACAGGTCTAGTCACATGCCAAGAGAACACATGAAATGCCATTACAAGTATGTCAGCATTTTTAATATTTTTCTTCTCAGAGAGCCATCACTGTATAGTTTTCAGCAAGGAACTGCTCCCAAAACTATCCTGTGCTCTGCTCTCAGTGTTCCACACGCTCATCTGTCTCGTAGCTAGGGACTATGGAACTGACACAACATGTGCAATTTAGGTGTCTACCTAAATTTAGGAGTGAATATATATGTGCATTAGCTGTCTGTCATTAGGAAGATTTTCAGCTGACTATCCAGTACAGATGGGATTCAGCTGCCTAATCACATACATCTAGTGACTTTCTTGATGCCCCAGGATATTTCTTCTGGCAACTACCTGTTCTTGAAGGGAATAGATTTTGTGCCCAGCCTCATGTGGTTCTGTTGTGGGTAACCTAGAGCATCTCAAATGGCCCTAGATACCTCTCTTTAGGAAAGTGAATGCCTCTTTTAGTTGTTTAGCTTAGGATAAACTGAATTTCTCATTTCGCTTTATTGACTGTATTCACTATTCATTGATAACTCTGGAAATTTAAGATGGCCTGGCTTACAGAAAACTATAATTTTGGTGGCTTTCTGTTTGGAACTTACTCTTCATGCCCCTGTGTAAGAGTTTCTAAATCTTCAGTAGTTCTACTAGTGTTTCTCAACATGCCCCAGATTATGGACTACTCATTTGGGTCAGTTTGTTCTTCTAGTCACAGTATGTTGATTCAGTCATTACCACTGAGGAATGCCAAAAATTTATTGAGTCTTAATGTCACTAGAATACTTTCTTAGGTTTATTCATATCATAAATATTATTCTGTCAACTGTGTTTTCACAGTAACAGCCTTATGTTAATAGACATATTAATATAATGGGCGTATTAATAATAAGTTGTTTAACTCTGTCAGTGTGTTGCTCTGAATAGTTTATTTGTGCTAATTTGTGAGGTGCTGAGGAATTAATAATAGTTGCACAGTCTCAGTGCAGGGTTTATCAGGGGATGTTAATCTCTGAGGCTCTTGAGAAGCTAATGATTTTGGGTAGAACAAAGGTAAAACTCCTCTCCTGCTTTCCACTAAGAGACAAAACTCCTCCCTGAACACAAAAAGAGAAAGACTTGCATTAACAACCTCTATCTCAGACTAGCTCTTAGCTCTGTTAACGAACAGCTAGATAGATTTATATTCCCATACTGTTGTTACTGTAGAGATCAACAGAGCTTTGCTATTTCGTTTTTCTCTCCCAAAAGAGGGAGTTGACACACAGACAGCAAGACCCTGTTGAACAGAGTCCTACTCTGTAGTAGATATATGGTACTGAACTTTATTGCTTGGAAAAATGACATATATCAATGTCACAGATCTCACAGCAATGCACATACACAGGAGACAAAATCTAAGCTTCACTGTGTAAATTTAATTTGATCATTTCCTGCCTTTGCTTGGCAGATACTAACCCATTCACTTTCTTGTAATGTTAGTATTTATGGAGGGCACGTACAAAAATAGACTGTATATATACATATATTTAGCTATTTTATATTCTAGTACATTCATTTCTGTTAAAAATCTATGGGTATACTTGATTCATGTTAAAAAAATACTATTTTTTCTTTATCCATTAAGAAATCTAAACTTTGCTCATACACTCCAGACTTAAACTAAAACAAGTAAAGGCTTTCTAGCATATAGCATAACAGCTGTATGAAAGTTACTTTTTCACATGCATATGGGGGAGGCAGCAGTGGAACCATTTGCAGGTATCAGCATCTATGGTGATTTTAGCAAGACATCCTTTTGGTAACAGTCTTTTAATACTAAAATGGAGTTGACTTTCAAAAAAAGCAGATCCTGTTAGTTGTTTTGGGTGTTGTATGACACCTGGAATATTTTCTAGATCTTTTACAAACATCCTATTTCTGCCTGTTCAGCAATAAGCCATTCAGAACCACTCCTACAGTTTTAATGTTGCAATAGTTATTTAATGGTTATCTCACGCCCTCTGCTTTCTTCCCCCTAATCCAGGGGGAATTTCCAGTAGAAATAAAAGATTAGATTTCATTTTCTACCCTTTTTTATCTGCTTTGTCTGCTTTTTCTTTCAGACAGGATTGATTCTGCTTGAGCCTTAAACCAACTTTCTGCTAGAGTACATTGTACCCTCCTACAGTCTTATGACTAAAATGTTTCTTTTTTTCCTGTGGAATTTCTGAGAACAGCCAAAGTAGAAGGAGATACACAGTTAGCATCCAAAGAAGGCCTGCATTATACGTGCAAAAGATATGGAATAACCCCCTGACTTTCTTAGAGTTCAGCCTCCTGAGAAAAACTTATCCTTTTGGTGGCCAATTCTCTCTCTGGAGGTGTAAGTATTTTCCTCTTAAGTTCTTAACAAAATCACTGGCAGTGTCATGATTGCCAATTCTAACTGTAATGTTTTTATTAGAATTTTGAACAACTTGATCAATTGTGAAAGAATAATATTGAAATCTGTGACTCATATGGTAAGGGTTTGGTCTTGCATATGATCAAGGAGGAAGATCAAGGTGTGAGGAAATATTTTCCCTTTGGGTAGTAGCATGTATGAGTCCTTCCCTAGTACTCAGCCTTCTCCTACTGTTTAAGTGGATATTCTTTCTTAACTGCATATATGAGCATACACTTTGCTCAGTTGTGATGGATATAAATGCTTGGTGGCACTGAAACCTGTAAGAACAACTTAGCTTCAATATGCTTTGAAAATAAATAAGAAAAGTTTGTCTGATTTGTTTCAAAGCAGAAATGGTTAACTAGAAAAACACAATGCAGCACCACAAGCTCTTTATATGCAAGTGCTTTAATGACCCCCAACTTTTAAAAATTTGTCAGACATAAAAGCAGTACTAATCCGATTAGTAACTGTGATTGAGTAAATCTACTGTAAAAATGGACCGTGCCCTGTTTTGAACATGATACCATGATGGTCATTTGAGAACTGCCACTGTGAAACATAAAAGTCTCTTTGATGGAATATTTATTTCAAGTGTTAAAAAAAAAAAAAAGGATAATATAGTATTGTTTGTTTTCAAAATCACTTGTAAAATTTTATTAGCCAAGGAACTAATATTCAAAACAGCCAGGAAGAGAATAGCTTTTGCAGTAAGAGTGAGATGAAAGCTCATCAGAGGGGAAATTAAGTGGTTAAGTCCAAAAATTGCTAGCTCTACTTCTTTTAGTTGCAGTGCCCCATAGGAATAAAAGGAAGGCAAGTATTTTGAAAAACTATATTTGTTGAGTTGAAAAAGTCAGCACCCTGTTGTGTGGCCTTGGAAACTCTCATCGAGTTTTCTATCTGCCCTCCAGAATATTTCTGCATGTCACTTTGGCAGTCACAGCTACTAATTTTAAAGCAGAGAAGAGTCTTTATTCCTTGGGGCTCACATGCACTGCAATTAGTCTTATTATAAAATGCCAAAAAATCTCTGGCAGCTAAAATGAAGTCCAGGGAAATGTCCACACCACTGATGAATGAGTTCCTTGAAAAGAAGTAGGGGTGGGCATGAGCCACGACATTTGGATTTAGATCCAGGTCTGGAAAACCTGGGGATTGTGTTTTGGCTGGGTCCATTATATATATATACATATATAGAAGGAGATCAGCAGAGGCATTTGTATCCAGATTTGTGCTCCAGATTTCATTAACTATTTATTATAAGTCCATGCACATACATGCACACTTGCGGTTTACAATTGTTATCCAAACTTCAAGTAGAACAATAAATAATAATGCATATAAAAGGTCTCATTTTTCATTCACCCACACAGAGCTGTATTTCCTTTCTAGTCAAAGTGTCTCAGAGATTGTCTTGAGTCATGATTGCTTGACCAACCCTTCTTGCTCTAATACTAATGCTCTATTTACCTAATTAAAAGTTTGCTCAAAAAGTTTGCATGGTGCAACATGCCAGCTAATGAGAGGCAAAAAAAACCAACACACACCACACACACACACACACACACAAATTTCTTAAGACAGGAACTGCATTTTTTTGCAGTTATGAGGTGCAACTTATCAACTCAGATGAAAAGTTCTCAATGTTTAAAAAGAAATAATTACTCAGCTTATAATAAAAGTGCATTCTTTTTGCCAAAGTGAAAAAGCCATTATTTTTAGGATATAAATGTATAGCAAGCTTCATTTGTCGTGCAACAAGCTTCTAGTTTTGTGTTCAGTTTGTATTGCTGTATAGAACACAACATATCAGACCATTTGCAAAGAAGCAGTGAGGACATTCTTGCTGCTTTTCCCTTTGTGCCACTGCATCCGCAGATGAGAGAGATTTGACTCCAGATCTCGTTGTCCTAGTCCAACACCTTTTGACATCCTGGGCAGTTTCTGAATAACCATGATGTGGGACAGTAATTTTGGGGAAGTGAGGTTGTGCTTCACTCCTTGCATGCAGCTGAGGGGATTGGTACCTTGGGGCAGCTGGGGAGACCCAGCAGGAGCACTTCCTGAGGATTTTTCCAAAGAGCAAGCCTACTAATAAAGACAGATCTATAAAAGTTAAACGGGAGGCTAAAGGATGTTTTATGTAAGCTAGAATACAATTTCTAAAGGTTAAATACCAGTCTTCTTTGTTCCTAACCCCTTAGCCCCAGCCCAACCAAGCTATATTTGTGGCACATTTTTTTTTTTTTTCTAATTTGAATCTTAACTGAATTTTTGTCAACAGTTCAACAGGTGCAAACTATAAAGACTATAAAATAACTGTGTCACCAGTATGTCTTAGTTTGATAATTTTCCTTATCAGATCCTGCTGTCACAGAGGCACTGTGGTGGTGCTCAGCTTATAAATATGAAACCAGGCAAAAAAAATCCCAGGGCTGAAAGAATGGGTATTAAAAAGGCAGATTAATGACCAGAAAGACTTGCACATTACTCCTCAAGACCACAAATAAAAAATTAGCCCAATTACCTTCTTTTAAATATTACACGATCCACTCCATATGAACAAAATGAAAGAAACAGTGACTATAATGCACAGCTACTGGTATTCTACAAAAAAACATTGTTCGGATCCTCTGAATGTTAATTTCTGACAGAAATTCTCTATCAACAAATTTATGCATGTACACAAGAACATAAATATCATTACCAATTACCTGGACAAGGGGTTTAATTGCACCCTTCAGTAAGTTTGCAGAGGACACCAAGTTGGGCTGGAGCATTGATCTGCTTAAGGGCAGGAGGGCTCTGCAGAGGGTTCAGGATAGGCTGGCTGCCTGGGCAAAGGCCAACAGTTTGAGGTTCAACAAGGTTAAGTGCTTGGGGCACAAGAACCTACAATGCTACAAGGGAGGTTTAGGTTAGATATTAGAAAAAAATTCTTCACTGAAAGGGTTGTAAGGAATTGGAACAGGCTGCCCAGGAAAGGAGTTGAGTCACTGTTGCTGGAGGCATTCAAAAGATATATGATGCTTTGGGTTTGATGGTTTAGTGGTAGACTTGGCAGTTCTAGGTTTATGGTTAGACATGGTGATCTTCATGGAGGTCTTCTCCAACCTAAATGATTCTGTGATCTCATGAAGATCAAGGGCTAAATATACAGTATTTTACTTAGTGCTTGGTAACTACAGTGGAGTCAGGCCTGGAAATCTGAAAGAAACTGCAAAACACTCCCAGTAATCTCCAATATCCATCAGACACTGCAGCCTAAAAAATACATACACAGATCTGTTAAAACACAACATGGATTTTCTCACTAACATTTGCTTCCTGACACAAACTGAACCAAATGCACTATTCTTTACCCTTCCCACCTATTCTTTTCCAGTATATTTTAAAATCAGACTACTTGCCAGAAAATCACTGTTTGTATTGAAACCCTGGTCTGTGTATTTCCATCCTTCTGAACTAGGAAATCCCAAATGTACAGTGTCCCAGGCTGCTTGTTAGAGATGATGGTGTGTATATAGCGAGCCATGAACAACTCTTTGTTTCATTTCCAAACAGTTTTATAATTAGAGCTCGCTTACAATCTCATAAACTTCATTCTATCCTGAGGCCTTTCTGCATAGCTTCATTTACACGCACACAAATTGAGCATTTAAGAGGTTTACTTTAGCCTGATAATGATCTATTAAGACTGATTATAAAGTGAAAAAAAAACAACAGGTATCTAGTACAAATATTCTTTCACATAAACAGCGCATCACCTCATTTCACTGTGGTCTCATTTCTGGATAGGGTATCGAGTTCATAACTTTATTCTAGGGCAATGTGACTCACTCATGTAGCAGATTGTTTTGGAGCTTGTCTACTCTCAACAAATGCAGAGTATCAGATCTTGAGCCTTTTGGGGGAAGACCCTTCCCAAAAGACATAATAGTAAATCAAATGGGATTATAAATGTAGATATTTATGTGTGCATGTATACGTGTGCATGTGTGTGTGTCTGGGGAAACAGAGGTGGAAGGAGGGTATTAGCAGTGAGGACTTACACCATCCTGGTCATTTAAAAACTGCATTCAGCATGTCACTGGTTATTTTTCAGGCTTCTTTGTTTTCAAGCTGTAACATATCTAGGATAGTAATTCCTGGTCACTTGCCTGCATTCACTTCTTTGAAATTCCTTCCTAGGTTCCCATCTTACAAAACATTATGCATCTTCCTAACCTTACACTTGAAGCATGCAGCATGACCCTGGCTTAATGACCGCGGCTCGGAGGGCACTCTGCACTCAGCAGTGACCTATGCCACGAATGGGGTTGGGGAGATGAAGTGGGAATTATGCCAGAAATGAGTGGATTGAGGACAATTCTGGCTGCAGCCTTACACCAGCTTCTGAGGTTGTCCAGCAGAGTCAGTGACAGGGAGGTAAGATGAACATGCCAAGTAGGAATAAGTATATCCCAGACACTTCATCTGCTGTCACTGCTAGTGCTGCCACCCAGAAAAGGGCTTTGGCTCTTTAACAGTGGTGGTGGCTTAAAGGGGCTGGAAGGAGTCCAAGGGAATAGGGAAAACTACTGGTGAAGACAAGCAGTGCAGTGAGGAAGAAAGGATGAAAGATGCCTGGAAAATATCCCTCCCCTGCCAAACATGTCGAATATCAGCTTCCTGCTCCATTACTTTGCTGCTAAATTTTTCTATGATTTGTATCCCAAAGCTATTTGCCAGGAGAGGAACAAAAGGAAAGCCTGGTCACCCAGCAGTGTTACCCTCCAAGCACTGATCAGTAAGCACATTGGCCTGTGCTTAGCCCATAGCCTGATGGCCTAAGGATATAAGTGAGGCCAGGAATGCAAAGAAGCAATGACTTGGTACACCTCTTCATATTAGGAAGAAAAGAAAAAAATGAGACACTCTTAGGTCCCCAAATCCTTTTCTTATCTCAGGGCTTATGTGCCTGAAGGTTTTTTTTTTTTTTTTTTTTTTTTTTTAATTGCCGGTTGTATTAACCAGTCTGATAGTAAAAAATATTGATCACTCTTTAAGCCTTACCTCAGTTATTCCAAATAGACTGAAAGTCCAATATCAGCAATACCTGACTTGCAGAGAAGAGAAGAGAAGAGAAGAGAAGAGAAGAGAAGAGAAGAGAAGAGAAGAGAAGAGAAGAGAAGAGAAGAGAAGAGAAGAGAAGAGAAGAGAAGAGAAGAGAAGAGAAGAGAAGAGGAGAAGAGAAAATTGCCATGTTACATCCTCTAAAGTAAAAAATACAAATGTCACTGAATTAACTGGAGACAACACAGACACCACAATTCTAGATTTCATTGACACATCCAGGTCACATTTAAGCCCCATCCCAATGAACTACTTTTTTTTTTTTTTTAAACCATGCTATCTGCTCACAATTGATTTTGTATACAACACTGCAGTTCTCCAGTGCTGCAAGGAACACGCAAAAGTATTACCTCAAAAGGGGGTCATTCATGGACAGGCAGTGATATCTGTTTATAACCAGTGCAAATAATTACAGATGACAAAAGCAGAAGGGAAGGGTAAAAATCATTGAAAAAGCATATCCTAGATTCATTTTTTTTTCTTCTGAAGAGCTTTACTTGCAGATAGGCATTCCCAAGGAAGGCTGTGATGGTTTACAGCTAAAAAATGCTCAATTCTCTGTTAGCTTTTTGCATTTGATGAGATTCACAACATACTTACATGTAACATCAAAGAATGAGTCAGGCCTTGCATTAAGTTTGTTTCCACACTTAAAATGAATATCTCTTGAAGAAAATTACATTTCCCTCCTGCCAAAGGATCCAATCCACTAAAACATCCATGACTCCACTGCAGATAAACATGTGGTCAAGACCCAGCACTGTTTTCCAATTAATCTATGGGGATTGTAAGTTCTAAACACCACTAGGTATCATCTATCCTCAGTATGTCCTGATTTCTTCTATGTTGAAATCCATGTCAGTTGATCATCAGTTCAAGTGGAGGAAAGTCTCTGTCTCTGAGCATTTTCTTTTGGAGGAGAAGAATGATAGAAAAATAGGGGAAGTTTTTAGGCTTTGTTCATTTTTTGGATGCTAACCACTTTTTTTTTATTATTTTTTTTTTTTGTGTATTTTTGCAAGGACTGCAAAGCTGCTGGGAGTACTGAAAAGACATTTTAACAAGGGAAAATAAAATAACAAAAATGTAAACTGTAAATTGACCAACATTAAAGTTAAAGATGTACTTTATACAGAGTACTCAGTACTTTATACAAAGACTATAAATGACAAAAGTATATAAAAGTAGGTATTTACCTTATTTTCTGATTTCACTCTGTAATTTCACCCCTAGCAGTCAATCAGAGCCTCAGTTCGTAAACTAGCGATATCTTAAATTCTCTGCTGATGCAACTGATAGAGCTTGCTCAATACTTTGCCACCCTCAGTTTACCCCATCTGCCCTGTTCACATTATTTATACTCTGAGCCAACACGCAGCTATAACTAAGCCACACGGCTATGTGAAAGCCCCAACTTTGCAGATCCCCCCTGATAACAGGAGTCCGTCCAAAGAGCTGTCTCAGCAAAAACCTTGGGGCTTTTACCAGCCAGTCTGCCATTCAGCTCTGCCGCAGCGACGCAGGAGCTGCCTGCCCTTCGGCCTCCCCAAATCCGTGCAGCGACTCGGAAAAGCTGCGGGGGGGCCCTTTACAACCTCTACAAGCACGGCGGGTTCCGCCGGCAGGTGGCGATGCCCCTACACGGAACCGGAGCCGAGCGGGGCACCGAGCCCCCGGCGGGCAGAACGAGCGAACCCGTGCATCTATCTACCTTAAAGCATTATTTATTACTATTAATATTATTACTTTTAAGAACGGATTTTGTGCTTTTTTCAGCTTTTCGCATCTAAGACCAGAGCTCACAAAGTTGATGCAGCATTTTTTTTCTTTTGTGGAATGTACAGACATCACTTACAAAAAGTTCACTGCACAAAATTGAAAAAAAATAAAATATATATATATATATAAATATATATTTTTTACAGAAAAAATATTTTATGTAACAATATTTTTACAGAAATAATGCCTGGTTCAGCGAATTTCATATTTCATAAACATGAAATATGAAATTCAGCGAATTTAATATTTCTGGAAAAAAAATCTTTTACACTTTAAAATTTATTATTATTATTTATTATTAATGATAATAATAATTCTGAGGTATCCCAATTTTCAGACTACAGGTATTCAGCTTCTTCTGAAAATGAAGCATGTGGTGTCTCAAACCAAGCACCCCAAATTTCTGGGTACTTTTGGAAAACTAAGCCTAAGAGCCTCTCACTGCCACTGTATTCACTGATAAAAATACAGTAGCTCATATTGCCATCTGAAAAATTTTGGCATTCAGAGCAGACACAATTATGCTGTCTCATGAGATCATAGCCAAGTCAGAAGTATTTGTTCAAATCTTTTTTTTTTTTCTTTTTTTTTTTTTTTTTTTTTTTTTCTGGACAAACCTCAAAAGATGTGTGTTCAGGCTGAATCTGAACAACCACCAAAACAGAAGAATGGCATGAGAAGCAGTGTTCAAACTTGGTTTCAGATCCAAACACTTTCATTGCTCAAAGAGGAAAAAGAAAACAAAGGTGATTTGGGTATGTTTTTGATTCACCCTTTTGTAAATATGGGGCCCACAAAGAATTTTGGATCTGGATCCAACCGTCTGTGAAATGCAGGAGCTAGAATCTTTAGTTTGGTTTGGATCTACCTCTTGCTGCTTTGAACTGTTTGGGTGTTTACTTGAAACTTATCCAACCTGTCCGCATTTAAAACTGAGCTGGAAATGTGACAAACTGCCTTTTTTTTTTTTTTTTTTTTTTTTTTTTTGGTATTTACCAATTTCAGTTCTGAACAGAAAATAGGAATGAAGCATGCCCATTTCAAAAATTCCAGCACCACAGCTAACAGTTAACGTTTGATGTAATGAGGGCACAGATGCAAGTGTGCCTGTGTGGCTATGATGTCTCCTCACTTCTTACACTCAGAGTATCACTAGAGTAGAAAGTTCTTACATGAAAAATTACTTCAGAAGGGCAATGTTGAGACAGCACATTTCCATAGATGCCTCACTAAGAAACAGAGTTTCCTACTGTTTGATTTGCATATCATTTTCATTTTGCACAAGAAAGTTTGATGAGACTCATTAACAGAAAACTACTTTTATCATGAGTGCCTCTAGTTTTCTATAGTTCTAGGCATTTGAAATAAAAAATCCACTGACCTCAGAGGGGTTCATTTTCTTATATTTAATATTTCCTGAATTTTTAATGCATCATTTATCCCTCTTCCACTTCTTTAAAAATGCAATTAAGTAAAAATAATCATAGCATCTACACTGATCCTTGTCTGTAGGATGCTTCCATAACTACACATTATATTTATTTGAATTCTCACACTACGTTAATTTTCTGAGGTAGTGCTCATAATCAACAAAATGATTAATCAACAAAATGATATTTTAAAAATTAACTAATGATCTGGTATTATTTGAATATTCACTTAAAATTGAACTGAATCCACTGTACCATTTTACATTTCACTTGCCATTTCACCTCCCAAATATTTTGAGTTATCCTAAGTTATTATAAGCTTATTTGTGTCGCCAGCTGTATGTAAATTTGCTTTCTAACAATGAGAATCCACCGAGTTCCCTTAAAATCATGCTGAAACAAATATTTGCACAACTGGAAAGTGAAGTATATGAAGCTTTTCCTCACATAATTTATGTAATGAGTTAGGGCCGAAATGTGAAAAATCAATGTTTATATAGAACAGGCAAAATTGCATCTATTAGGTAAGTGTATAAAACTGTCTTTGTGTGTGCAGGGGGGACAATGATATTACATAGGTGTTACTAGTAGTCATGATGCTCAGTCATTTTTCAGGTACATATATTCAATGTGGGAAATAAAGTATGAGAGAACTAATTTTAAAAAAACCTCCTTGAATTCGACCTGTATAGCAAATCTCTGCAGACAGCAAAACTGCCATTTCTGATGTCAAAGAACAAGTATTTTAGCATCTTTCTTTTGGACTTGCAGAGTACTGAAAAGCTTTCTGTGAGCTTTACCATGACAAAAAGTGCTGCATACATCTCACAAAGTGCTTGAAGGATGACTATAATAAGTCAAAGATAGAAGCTAGAAATGTAAGTAACAAGGTCATAGCTTATTTCTCTTCTAAAACAAAATAAATTGCTTGACGCTTCAGGGTGAAGAGCTTTAAATTTGCGTAGTGGATTTTCTTGAGCTGACAGACTTTGAAGAGTTTGACCTGTAACTTGTATGCTCCTGTTCCCCTGCCAGCCCAGCCCCATAACTCACCGAGAGGGAGAGTGACAGCCTCACCTATAAAATCATGTCTTCTCATCACCGAGGTTCACAGGATTAGCCTCCTTGAAAACGTTAACAAAAGTCTGAACATATCATATCACTGCTCAGGACAGCAGCAGTGATGTTTGTGGAACCATTCACTGTCTCAGGGCTAATCTCCGGGATAATTTAGATTAACCTTACAGATCTCTGGAAACCCCATTCCCCGTGATGGACTATCCCTATTATATCCATTCTCAATCTTAAAGGTTTAACCCAAGCTGACATCATGAAGTTATATCAAAAGCTTTAAACTGATATATATCTACATAGCTCTCAAACCCTCTTCAATTAGACTTTACCTTTTGCTTTAAAGTCTTTTCATCCCCTCACAAAAACACTGTATCTACTGTGAATAATGCTAACCAGAGAAAGCAGGACATCTTGACATCTTCTTGTGTTTACTTTTTCACAAGACGGATAGCTGTAGCAAATAGATGTAAAGTATCAAAGAGCTGCCCCTCTCATGTTTGGGAAGGTTTTGAAATTGATCAGTGAGGGCTGGGGAGGGAACAGGGCTTTTCACCTCAGCAAAGGTACCTCCGGGGCAGGCTCTGTCTTCTGGCACGCGAAGCCAAATTATTCTCTGTTTGTAAAAGTATTTATAGCCATTATTACAACTCTGACTATGGAGTACATGGCCAAAGGCCACTAGAAGCATAGAGAGACATCCACTAAAAGCACAATTCCAGTCTGAAGCTGAGAAAAATAAATAAATAAATAAATAATGCCATGCAGAATTATTAAAAAACAGCCTATCAAAAAAAAAAAAAAAAAAAAAAAAAAAAAAAAAAAGATGCAAAGCACTTTTGTTTTGTTTTGTTTTTGAAAAGTTGTTCTGCTGCAGGGAGGATGGTGGTTATGTCTCAGGGATCCTTGCACAGCAGCCAGATGACATCTCGTGAAGCAGAGCGACAGGCTGTCATGATGTGCTGCCTACCGAGACGGCTGCCAACATTATGCTGGCCAGCCCTCACGTCCCACCCCAGCACAAGGTATGGCAGTGACGGAGGCCAGCAAGGTCTCAGCCTGCGCTGATCCTGCAGGATCTGGGATCAGGAGCCTCCTCTTACCCAGACACTTACTTCTAATGACTATCCTGGCCTGACTTGCACCACCTGGGCCTTCTCTCTGACCCCCAATTATTCACCACCAACAGACTCAGGACAAAGATGTCTGGGCAGTCACCCAGCTGTTTTCTGCTACCTATATCAAAAATGTCAGATTAACTAAAATTCTCAGAGGGGTAGGAAGGTGACTAGGTGAGGGATAATCATCTTTTTAGCCAGGTGAAAGAAGTGCCCCTCATTTCCCATGTTTTCTATTACACTAAACCACACAACAGAAAAGACATGAAAACAAAAGATTACCCAACTCAGTGGCCCTGTCAAGCTGTTCCTCCTATCACTGGGTCATAGCAGATAAGTTTTTACTTTTTGATAGTTTTGAACAGGTTGAAGAACAGTTAGCGAATGCTGAAAAACAAAAAAGTGAACCTGAAAAAGGCAGGTCAACCTTCATTATTCTCCAGCAACTGTGAAAGTTTTTACTTCCAGTCTGTGTTTCAAGTACTAGTGTCAATGATGGAGTAATAAAAGCAGCTGAAAAATAATGATGCAAAGAGGCCATGTGTCTTATGGTTTATGTACAAGTCAGAAGCTGACATAACATCGGAGGCTATAACTGTCTGGGAGGCACCAGCCTTTGGAGAACATTTTTTCGGTTTCCATGTTGGCTATGCTCTGGGGAGTACTTATGTGATTGTTTCTCTGGTCTCTATGATTTCACAATTATGCAATCTACCTCCAGGGATATGATCTCTTGACTCAAGAATAAAACAAAGGTCTTAATAAAAATGAATACAAAGGTACAATAGAAAGATGCATTTAAAGAGACAGCATGAAAATTTACAAATATTGCTACAAAGGCAGACTATACCACACATTTCTTCTGCTTAAACACAGAGTTCATGTAAAGATATGAAGCACTATTTTGCTGGCACAACTCTTTTTGCCCGTTTCACAAGAACAGACAGTCAATTCCATGGAGCACTGAACTGTGGTATATCAGATCTAGGAGTCCTTAAAGTAGTATAACTTCTGTGTGACCTTCTCCTTAAATATGCCTGTTGTGCCTGGCAGCATACACCCACTGATCCACCCACTAAATGTGGCTGATTTCTCCTCCACTTTGCTCTGTCACTCTCTGTTCCCAGAAGCAAACCATCTCTGAACATCTTGGTGAACATCTCTGTGTTCACCAAGATACTGCACCTTTACTGGCATTAGCTTAAGCTGCCTTGTCTTCTAGTGCAAATGCAAACAGCTGACAAATTGCTCCGAGGGAATAGGTACAGATTCCTTCAGCTAAGGTGCTCTGAACTTTTGGCTTTTTGGCTTCTGATAGCTCATGATCTGGGGAGCAGGAAGTCAGGTCAGCCTGTACTCTCAGCTCTTTGACTTAGCAGATGTTTTCAGGGAAAATGAAGATGCAAATTAATCCTCTGTCAAATATATATGGACAACCAGTGTCTAATTAGATATCAGTTGTGTGAAGGACTGAGTGGCCTGCTCCTTTGTTCAGACACCAGGGAATCAGTGGTCCTAAATAAAAGGCTCCTTAACCCTTAAAAACTGTTTGGTGCACATGCTTTGTAGAGCTGAAGAACATTTTGAAATCAATGAACAAACCATCTCTATATTTTTGGTTGCACAGGAGTCAAGAAGCTGAGCTACATGCTGGTTGTCTCTGTAGTTGGATAATTAGGTCAGCTGTTACACAGTGGTTGTAAGATGATTAAGTGATATGGGAAGAGATTAAGAGATTACAGGAGAGTCTTTCTCTCTCTCTCTCTCTCTTTTTTTTTTTTTTTTTTTTTTTTTATATACCTGAAAAACTGAATCTGCAGGTTTGTCCCAATGGTATGACATACAACTAGTAAAAATCAGGTGAAACCCCAGGATTTGTGTAAGATGAATGGTATGAATGGATAATGAGGATGATTTCTCCTACTCTTATACAGAAATAATCTTATTTAGGAAGTGCCAACCACTTTTCTTTCCCCATATTTCACATTCAGCTCCTAAAAATAGAGGTACTAAAATACAGCTAGCCACTTCAAAAAGCCTATTCAGTCTAGATATGGTTTTAAATAAAGTAATGAATTTGACAGTCAGTATAACTAATCATTTTTAATTGCACTTACAAGCATCTTTCCCGTTTCCTGCCCCAAGGATCCTCTCTATGGTACAAGCAATCTCACAGATATTTCCTTCCATCTGTAGGGTATTTGGCCAAAATTTCAAAAACATTTGTGCATTTTTGTTCTGGAATCACTAATAATGAGTCAAAGAATCAATTTGAATGCTATGATTTATGTGAGAGTTAAGTACTACTGAAAGGCAGTGTAGCTTGCTCTCAAGAATGATTGTTAGTGATCGTTACTGCAATTTTTGGTGTTTTTCTTAAAAGTTCCAGGGAGGGATTCATGAGAATCCAGTTACTTTAAATTTAAAAACCAAATGTTTCTAGACACACAAAATTGTGAAAAAAATGTTAAAAGGGAAGCATCTTAAAGGCCTTGAAGAAAAAAAAAAAAACAAAAAAAAAACAAACAAAAAAAGAAGACCTGTCACAGGGACAGTTAAGGACGTAAGCTGAAGTAGTGGGGTCAGTGGGGCTGTCAGGAAGAATGGCTTGGGGAGTGCTGCCACTAACCCCCCTAGTGGGCTCATGGCCCACATAGGCATCCTGGGGGCAAACAGTGGATGTTGTGGCTGCCAAGTGGGTGTTTGAGGTGGCCATGATCCTGAAGGCAGTCTGTGGTGTGGCTTACAGATGACCTTGGAGATTCACTGCCTACAATTACAGCAAACTACTATGACAAAAAAGAGACCCTCAAAATATTTCAAAGCCGCACACTTTGGAAGAACCAAAGCCAGCAAGGAAGGGGAAGGGACAGACAACTCTAAGATGGATACTGTAATGCAAAGGAGCTGGGATTACTGAGAAGCTGTTCTGTACCTGGTGTGGCCAAAAGGAACTGTTTAGTTTGAGTTAGTTTCATAACACAGACCCCAGGAGGGAGATTCCTGCATTGAATCACCTGATGTGTGGTGTGCAAGTACCTCTGGGGCTCATCAGACGGAAATCTACAGCACGGCAACAGATGCTGCCTGGGGCAGGAGTGAGGCCCTGTCAACACTCGTACACCAGCAGTTAGAGGTGCACCATTCTGTAACAGGGACTCTGTGTTTCTTGAACTTAAGCTGCCTGTGCAGCCTCTCTTCATCATCTGGGAAGCAAAAAGGAAAAACAGCTCAGACCAACTGCAGTCAAGGCCATGCATTTACTGTCTGTGATTAACAGATCAGAGTAAGTGCAAAGTTGTAAGAAACATGTTTTATGTTTTGACCCAAGTCACATCTGATGGGTATGGCTATAGAATATGAAATAGTCTAAGCTGAAGTGGTGAATCCAGCTAACTGTTATTTGCAGGTCATATCACCCATGTGTTTTGAGTGCATAAAAAGCTCTAACTCTCCAAACTAAAACATTTCACTATAATTGATTAATCTTTTGGCACAGACCTTCTTAAGTGTTTTATTCTCTGGGTGCTATTTTTCACATTTTGTCTCTTTATTAAAAACTGTAGTCATCCAATCAGCTCTCAGAAACAATGACCTATGACTCATGTAACCATTGACAGACTGTTTTGGAACAACTCACAAAAAGCTGAAATACATTAAACTATTCAGCTAATACATAAATAGAATACAGGGTCAGTTTGCAAGCCATTTGTTAATAGACTAAAGGGCTCCCTTCCCACAAAAATAATTTAAAACATAATTTACCCAGCTTCTTCCAGAACAATTCATTCTTTCCAGAGTCTCCTCAATGTGAGTTACAGATGTAAAGGTTCGCCTGGGTATGGCTGTCAAGGACAGCATTTTTGCAGGTTTTGGGTCATTTTCTGTTCTTTATAAGTTGGCAAAAGACTAGCTAGCTAACTACCTGGCCTGCATGATAGATTTCAAGAGCCTTCTTTATTTTTTTCTATCAGTTCAACAGTGAGGCCCCCTGAATGTTGAAGCATTATGCATTTTCTGTCTATACAGGAGTTTCTGAAGAGTTGTAATTATCCTGGTTGAGAGAGCTGAGAAAGCAGAAAGAAAGATCTTAGCCTGAAAAGCAAAGGGCCAAAATCTGAGGCAGTGAACAAGAAGTTGGCTGGAGGGTTGGATCTGACTGGAACAGGGTTGTAAATTACTTTCTTCACATTTGGTCTTGTTGAAAAATCTTTTGTTGTTCTAAGAACTTGGCAGTCTTCATTGTAGAAAGGTGGAAATGCCAACTAACCACTAAACTAGTTGCTACCCCCTTTTCCCTGCAAAGCAATTAAGAATGTATAGACGGCAATCTGTATTGCAGCAGATTAGAGTTATCTAGTCCAGTATTCTGTTTTCAGTGTATTCAGTGGCAGATGCTTACAGAAATACAGAAGAATAGAGCAAATAGATACTGATAAGTCCAGTAAACTCTTCCAGTGTCTGCTGTCCACAGTCTTTCTCACCTAGACACAATATCTGCTTTTCTGATAGCCCTCAAAAGTTTTTTTTTCCGGTGAGCTTATATAAATGGTCCTTAAGGCCCTGTAAACCCCCAGCATCCATAAGTTTCCACACTTTTACTAGGGTTAGTGTTAAGCTTCTATTAATTCTGAACATAATTCCAGGTACTTTTAGTTGATGTCTCCTACTCTTAGTATACTGTGTGAGAGTGAACAGTTGCTCTCTGTTCAACTTCATACCATATAAGATTGACATCTTCACACCCTTCATTGTTTCTTCTCCAGACTAAGCATTTTAGTCTATTCTGAGGACATCAGATCAGCCATCTGTATCTTTACATCTTCAATGCTAATGTAGATGTTGTGTCTCATTACTGGTGCATGCAGCTGAGTGTACCAAAAGACATTACTCTCTTTGTAAGTTTGAGTTATTGGGACTATCTGATAAAATTGTCTGCCAAACCAAAAACCTACTTGTCAGACTTCTGGATGTCTGTGGATCCTCAGGCCTGAAGCAATTCCAGACTCTCCACAGCAGACTACTGAGGTCCAGCTCAGGCTGCTTCCCTGTGCTCAACTCTTCATGTACTACATGCAACTCTTAATGGTCATACACATTGTACTGGCACTCTCCTGCTCCTTCATTTACCTTCATTCACTCTGCTGTAAAATTTAAGCCAAAATGGGAGCCAAACCTAACTCTGCACCTGCCTGACTGCAGTATGCAAAATCCTTTTAACTATTATTGACCCCTCTGCTGACTTACCCTGGCACTCATTCGGCTGGCAGGGAGTACAGGCTCTGGCAGCAGTCATGAACCACTTGCTGCCGAGAAAAACCCTGTTAAGCAGCAGGCTACATTTTGGTCAGCTGTGCTTCCTTGTGGCTCCCCTTGGATCATTTCCATACTGGTGAGAGCCAGTGGGCTGCTGGCAGGCACAGACTGGGGGCCATGGATAATCCAAAGTGCAGATGTGGTCAGGTGTAAACTACAGCATGCTTTGTAGAGGACTGATTAAACTGGATGGGAGACTAAGCACGTGGCGTTATGTCACTGAATGCAGCTGGGCTGGTCTCACTTCATGGTCATAAGTTTGCATATAACCATGTGAATTCTTTCTGGCCTTACAAGGTTTTTCTTTCAAAGGTCAGTCATGTTGTTCAGATATGTTTTTCTAACTTTTTAATATTTAATTATGATATTGCAAAGAACTATGAAAGGTCTACTACTAGAATTACCTACTAACATCCATCCTAAATGATCCTTATTGTATAAAGCAATATATTTTGAAATGAAATATAAATCTAACAAAAGCAAACAGTTTTATAAACAAATACATTAATTTTGTTTTAAAAGGTAAAGGAAGGTAAAAGATTCATTATTTTTCACACATGGTTTTGCTTTAAAAGGAATCAGATGGGAAGAGCTAAGTTTCACAGACAGTTTCAATTGCATTCTCTATAAGTCAAGCTTGCGTTTCTTTTCCTCTTCACAGGATCTGAAACAGTCACTCCAAAGGGCTGCCTCTAGAATTTAAATTTTTCCAAACTGAGAAAAATAACAACATGTAAAAAGAGGGAGAATAGGTGAAAATTTGTTCCTTTGAAAATATGTCAAACAAAAGCAGAAGTTAGTGCTTTTCCTGTGAAATGAAAGCTATGAGCTTCCTGGGACCACAAGGAGAGTGACATTAGAAAGGCATTGGAGGTAACTTATGATTGCCACTAAAGTTTAATTGATTAGACATACCTGTAAATATAAGTATTGAATTCATGTACATTATGTTGTTGTGCTTTAATACCAATGGGCAGCTAAGTACCACACACCTGCTCTCTCTTTCCCCCTCCTCAATAGAACAGAGGGAGAAATTATGATGAAAAGGCTCATAAGGGCAGGGAGATTGCTCACTGACTATCATTATGGACAAAATAGACTCAACATAGGGAAGATTAATTTAATTTGTTTTCAATTAAATACAGAATGGAGCAGTTAGAATTAAAACCAACCGCCCCTTCCTCTGCTCTTCTACCTCCTTCATGCCAGAGGTGCAGGGGAACAGGGAATGAGGGCTGTGGTCAGTCCCTGATGCTTCATCTCCACCACTCCTTCATGGTCACTCTCTGCCCCTGCTCCACGTGAGGTCCCCCCCACGGGATGCCGTCCTTCCCCAGCTGAGCCTGCGGGGGCTGCCCACAGGCAGCAGCTCTTCAAGCACTGCTCCCACATGGCTCTGTACCATGGGGTCCATCCCCCAGGAGCAAACTGCTCCAGCACGGGTCACACATGGGTGGGTGGCAGCTGCCCCCAGACCCCTGCTCCTGTGTGGGCTCCTCTCCACGGGCTGCAGCTCCGGCCCAGGCCCTGCTCCTGTGGGGGCTCTCCATGGGCCGCAGCCTCCTCCAGGCCACATCCACCTGCTCCACGGCGGGCTCCTCCACGTGCTGCAGCATGGAGATCTGCTCCATGTGGGACCCAAGGGCTGCAGGGGAACAGCCTGCTCCACCAGGGGCCTCTCCCTACACAGGCCGCAGGGGAACTGCTGCTGTGTGCCTGGAACACCTCCTGCTCTCCTGCCGCACTGACCTTGGGGTCTGCAGGGCTGGTTCTCTCACATTTTCTCACTCCTCTTTCCCAGCTGCTGTTGCACAGTCTAATAGATGGGCTTTCAGTTAATCCTCTATTTGAATCTTTGAGACATGAAGTAAATCTCTTTCTAAACAGATTCTGAAAAGAAGAGTTGGGATACATCTGCCTTATGGGCAGGCTTTTGGACAAGCTAGAAAAAATGTCTCATGTCTTGTTTAGATATAGATGATCCTCCCCTGAGTGGGAAGAAGTGGGCAGACTAAATAATGTCTCACAGTCATATCTGGCTCTAATTTCTAATTGTATGAGAAAAAAAGCCATAATGTGTTGGATACTCTTCCATAAAGTCTGTCTGTCCCTCACCCAAACTGATAAAACAGTACAGAGAAGGCAGTATAGGTTATGTATGTCTGTAGAAATTTCTGTCACTCTTTGCCATGGTATTACACTAACACAGAAGGTGAAGTACTCTCACACACATTAATGCTGGTTTTAGTATTCCTTAATATGTAGAACCAACAGATTTCGTATCACCAGCGTGCATTGGTCCTGAAAAAACTGAAGTGAAGTATCCTACATAATCATCAACAGAATCAGCTTGCATGCCACTTTTGACATCAGGGTGTAGTGGCAAGTCAGATGAGCAAAAGCACAGCAACTTGCATGCATTCTTTTTTGATTTAACCAGTTTGAATAAGGAACCAGTTCAGTCTACTTCTCCAAATTTTCTGATTACTTTTAATGACATGGGAAAACAAAGCCAGAAGCTTGTGATTTTATTCACCTATCTTTCTGTTTTTTTTTTTTTTTTTTTTTTTTTTTTTATTATTATTTTTTTTTTTATTTTTATTTTTTGTTTTAGTTGATTAATTAATGAGAGAATAAAATATTTCCGAGTCTGATCCAACCCACAAACTGTACTCTCCATAACTTTCTTATGCCAGCCAGGGTACAGAAATTCTATAAGCGTTTTCTGGTAACTGACTTTTCTGAAAGGATTCCCTGGCAGAAAGCAAGATTTTCATGGATCCCTTCACTGCAGGGCTATTTAGAATATAGGGAACACCTGGGAACACCTGTTTGCGCAAGATCAGTGAGCAACAATGGAGTGGGTCAAATGGTGAAAATTGAATACTTAAATTACCTTCTTTTGTCTGGACTCTCAGAGAAGTTAATAAAAGTGATGAAAGATATATTCAGTGAATGGAGCAGATCATCAGCTGAACACGTTGTGGTCATATGCATATAAAAGTATGTAATAAAAGATCAGTCACATATGTGTTAGCCCTGTGATGACATTATTTTTAAGAAATGCTTCAAAATAAGTTAGAAACTATTTGAATCAATGATAATTAATATATATCTGATAGCAAGCCATAATAGTCACTAGTATAAGGTAGACAGGGATCCAAAACAAATAATTATTGAAGAAATTAATGAAACATATACAACATTGGATATATTTTGTATGAACAAACCCTGCTCTGAGAAGACACAGTTTTCACCTGGAAACTTACTGTGAACAAAAAATGGCTGTGTAGATATAAGTCCCATTTTATTATTGCAAAAATAACCTGAAAGTTAAAATTAACAGAATACACAGATCTGTTATGGAATACCAAAGAAATCTGATATACTCAGGCTGGTGTCACCTGTTGGAACTGGGAACTGAAGTATCCACCACAGCAGTCTGTGTCATCAGGTACAGTGTCATGTTTTATGGGGGTTCATAATTAGGTGTAGATAATTGTGTTAATATTTTCTACAGGAAAAGAGAGAGAAGGTGGCTAATTTGTTAACTGATAGCAATATATGTAAAGCAATGATATGGCCTAAAACGTTATTATTATCTGTAAGGAAATCTGCAGCACGGTTTGTTGGAGCTAAGTAGACACTGCGGGAACATGTTTAACACTGAAGTGAAGCAGCAGCAATTCCTTTATCTGCAAAAGCAATTAGACAGCAGTCTCATGAATGAGTTGGTCGCTGAGTGGTGCTCACAGGAACTCACTGCTTTCTCTTCACACCTGCCCTGTGTGGCACATGACAAACAGTAGTGAGCTATTAGCAGTTATTGACATTTGTCAACTCTCTGGTTTTCTAGCAGGAAAACGGAAATGGCAGCAATCATGCCCAATTTAGGTTCTCATGATGTCAGGACTTTGTGGACTCATACACACATCAAGAAGCACCCAGAAAAGGTTTACAGATGTGCGGAAGGCAGTCAGCTATGACAGTGATGTTGCCAATGTTGCACATGGATCAACTAACGATTAAGATATCAAAAGCGATCACTGTAGCTTACTGACAGCGAGCTCAATTGTTTGCACCTGTTTCCCCTGCATTACACATGAGTCTGGAATGGATTACCCTGGCTTGTGCTAGACACATTTCACCTTTCCACACCATGATGTACTCCAGCAACATCTCTGCTAAAGATCATGCAACTCACTTTAACATAAGGACCAGGAAAGAGAATGAAACAATTTGCTGCCTGATTTCCCTTTGGTGAAAGCCTTCAATTGCTACAGCGATACCTTTACACAAGAACTTAATGCATCTCCTCTGCAGAATTTGGGTATTGACTGAGAGCCATGCAATCAGACATCACTCTGACTGCTAAAATCCAGAAACAGACCTGGATTTGGTCTCCCATGCCTGAAAATGATATTTGTGCAGGAACTCAAAATACTCTGTGGTCAGATATATAGTTGACTGAAGTAGCTCTGGTACCTGTAGAAGTAATCACACAGCAGCCCAGATCTTCTCTTCAAGGGAAACCCAGAACACTTGAAATTTCACAGCAGTATAATTTCCATGGGCTTGGCTTCCAGGGTTACCCAAACTAGTTAAATCTAATCTGCCACAGGTACATTTGTCCAGACTGCCATCTGCCTCCTGTTGCAGTTTACGTACAGCTCTCATATTGGACTGCAGGGAAACTGCTGTGATCAGGCAGCTAGTAACATGCACAAAATTTTTCAGGAATTATAGTACAACAGCTGATTTATCCAGAAGTTATTATCAAAAGTACATTGTTAGTAAAGGGCTGGTGAGCAGACTGGGTTGAGTGGTCTAATTTATTGTTAAAGCCATTCAGAAAACAGGAATATTTCTTCAGAGAAAACCACTGTCAATTCATAAATGGTTTGCTACAAAAACAGGCTAAATTTATAAAGAATGTCCAGAACAAATAGTCCTGCTCATGCAACAAATGTGGAAGCTGAGATGTGCCACTTAGTAATACAGCTTTTGCATGAAGTCAGAAATAAGAAGATTTACATAAAGCCCAAAGCAAATCACAATTAATGAATCATGCGTATCATATTATTTTTCCGTAGATCACCAAAACAAATAACATAATGGAATTTCTAATAATTCATTTTTTTCTACTGCAAGATGTTTTCACTTACCATAGCTTTGTACATGCATATAATTAGTTATTGCTGCATTTTAGGAGATGTGATTTGCCTGAATGTAATAAAATAAAATTCCATCCTTAAAGCAATTAAAGTTTTGATGTATACAATGTACATCATTTAGCTTATTGTGATTAACACACCTTGCTTTTCCATTTCTTTACCTTGCAATGTTTTGTCCTCATTTTGCATGTAAACTAATGCAGATTCTCAGTAAGACGTTATAGGACAGTATAGGCATTTTCCCCAAATGAGCCAAGTTAGTATATAGGCATATTTTACATATTATTATAGATTATCATACAATTACCAAAGACTAAAATTGTAAACATGTAAAAATTATAAGCAATATGTAAGTGATCAGGAATAATCTTGGCTATATGGGTAGCATATTTCAGCCTGTTGGGCTTATTTCATTATGTTAATTTTGTAAAGAAACTTAAAAAAAAATAATAAACAAATACTCTCAGCAGCTCATTCTTAAAACACAACATTGGATCTGACTTTTTCTGAAGAAGTCTTTGCAATCAGAACTTGATCACGTTAGATGGAAAATTGTCTGCAGATCCCTCTGGAATAAATGACAGGACATTCAAATGAAAACCAAACTATTTTTCACTTGTGCTCTTGTGGCTTTCTAGTGCATAAATATCAACACAGGCATTCTTTGAACATGTTGGGAATACAATATCAGCTTTGAAAACAGATCAGCTCTTTGTAGTCTAAGTTTCCTCTTTTGTTAGGCTATTATTATTATTTTTTTTCATCATACATGTTGTAAATATTATGGCTAGGAAACACCATTCTCTATTGCTCTGGCTTGTGTTCACATCAGTTTGATCTGATGAACAAGGAATTGCCCTGGGACTCAGAGGAGTTGAATGTTATTTCTGACTATCCTGCAGGTCAGATGGTACTTTATCAGTACAGACCACCGTTTTCCAATCTACAAATTGAAGATAAAACTATTAGTCTACTACATAAGAGGGGAAGAACTAATGAAAAGTGTTACAAAGGTCTGTAATTACTTCTGTCAACATTTACAGAATCACAGAATAGTTGAGGTTGGAAGAGTCTTCTGGAGGACATCTGGTCCTCCAGAAAAAAAAAACAACAAAACTGCTTTTGAAGCTTTTGGCTTTTGAAAGTCTCCAAGGAGGGAGATTCCACAGACTTTCTGGGAAACCTGTGCCAGTGCTAGGTCACTTTCACAGCTGGAAATTATTTTCTCATGTTCAGATGCAATTTCATGTTTTTGTAATTTGTACAAGTTGTCTCTTGCTCTGTCAGTGGGCACTACTGGAAGATGGGGAAGATGGAGAAGTCTCCATCTTCTTCATTCCCTCCTATCAGGTACTTGTATGCTTTGAACCTTCTCCAGACTGAACAGGTCCATCCCTCTCAACCTTTCTTCATAGAAGAGGTGCTCCAATCCCTTCATGATCTAGCAGCCTTTCACTGGACTCTCTCCAGTAGCTCCATGTCTTTCATACTGTGGAGACCAAAACTCAACACGGTACTCGAGGTATGGCCTCATCAGTGCTGAGGAGAGGGGAAGGGCCAGCTCCCTCAACCTTCTGGAAACTTTGACAAAGGCTGCCTTTGACAAAAGGGTGTTATTCTGTCACGTTCAGCTTCTTCTCCATGAGGACCACCATCTCTGCAAAGCTGCTTCCAGACAGTCACTTCCAAAATGTGCTGATGCCTGGTCCTGTTCTTCCCCAGGTGGAGAACTTCACAATTCTACATGTTCAATTTCATGAGGTTCCTGTCAGGCCAGTTCTCCAGCCCGTCTAAATGGTGACACAACCATCTGGCATATCAGCTACTCCTCACCATTTTGTATCATCTCTAAAGTTGCTGGCAGTGTTCTCTGTCCCAACAACCACAGCATTAATGAAGATGTTAAACAGCATTGGCCCCAGTATTAACCCATAGGGTACACCACTAGTGACTGGCCTCCAGCTTCACTGCCTGTCACTGATCAGAACATTTTGGGCACAGCTGTTCAACCAGTTTTCAATTGACTTCACTCTCTCCTTATCTTTGTCATGCTACTTTGTCAGCTTGTTTATGATGATGTTTTGCAAGACAATGTCAAAAAACTTATTAAAGTTGTGATAACATCCACTGCTCTTCCCTTGACTTCCAAGCAAGCCACCTCATTGAAGAAGGGTATCAGGTTGATCAAGCATGATTTTCACCTTCATAAATCTATGCTTATTACTTCTGATCACCCTCTCATCCTTCATGTGTTTGGAAATAGTTTCCAGGAGGATTTACTACAAGTTTTAGAATATTAACTAATTTTTGTGTTTTACTATTTATTCATCATTTTCAAAATGAACTCAAGATTTCTTTTCTGCTCCCTGGAATGAAAGCTTAAACAAATTACCAAATTATCAAAATTTAGCTGCTTGCATAGGTAGCCTATGTAACTACCTATTCAGATGTACTTGTCGTAGCATTTCCTGAGAAATTATTCCTGAAACATGAGAGAGTTATTAAACTAACCCTCTGTAATCAGTGCAGCACTGAAAAATTTTGGGAGTAAAGCAATAGCTAATTAAGGTCAAAGAATATTCTTTAGATCAGGTTGATAGTCTAACATTTCCCTGAGATTATTTCAATTATTTCATTAAAATAATATACTTTTTTTTTTTTTTTTTTTTTTTTTTTCCCCATATTAGAAATCACCAAGAATTAGGAAGAGGGACCTTAAGGAAGCAAAAATACCCTGGTGTTTTAAGTTGCTCTGGATTGGAAAGGCAAAAGACTCCACATGCCATCTTGAGAAATCAGCTACTGTGTCTGAGTGAGACAGAGGTATTTTACAAGATTCTTGGGCATGCATAAAAAGCATGAAGCAGATCAACTTAGCTCTTTTATTTTCCCTTTAAGGCAAGTCATTTGGATATCTTTTAAATAATAATAACAAGCATTAAATATTCAGCATTTCCCACAGTTTTGTTATTGTTCTTATTTTTATTTAATGTAGAGGACGCTGGCCAGAGCCAAGCTTGTCTGAAAGACAGGCAACAGCTGGACTGAAACAGATTGCCAAGAAAGCCAACCATGTGTTCAGCATTTTGGGTTGTTTGTTCCAGGCTCACATGCATTAGAGAAACCATGGATGCCACATTGAAAACTGAAAAAATACTCCCCTTGGTAAAAACAGCAGAATTACAGCATGTAGAAAAAAGTAGTATAGTAGCCGTTTTGCTTTTCTGTATTTTTCAAACAAATCAAATATATATATATATTTGTGTGTGTGTGCATGTGTGTGGATTTTTTTGTATCTGTTTATTTTGGTTTTGTTTATTAAAAAAAATCCCACATTTTAAAGAATAATGCAAATGATCCCATTTAAAGATCTCTCAAATCCAAAACAAACTCCTTTGGCATATGTAGCATCACAACATCTAGAGCTAGGACTTTGGGAAAAAAAAATCCAATAAGAAACTTCTCTCTTAAATATATTTCATTTCATTTATATGCCACTGTTGCTGATAGTTACCTAAAGTCATTATTTTACAAACATAAGTAAAGTGGGTCACAGAAATGGGACAGACATTAACTGAAGTATGTGGTCAGATTACACAGATAAAGTGACATATAAGAAGGCCCCAGACTACTGGGCCATAGTTCTAGGAAATATTTTTTTACCATTTAGAAAGATGACCCCACTATTAGTGTATAAAGAATTCCCTTTATGCCATACCACGGGTAAAACAATGAAAAATGCACTATCTGAGCTGAAGTACATTTATTTGTACTTTATTTTTAGACTAGATCTGGCCTTCATACAGGCAAAGTTACTGGTTTGATGAATTTAAAATGCCTTAAGAGAGTAAAACTTGCATGTCAGTTTAACTAGTTGTTCAGAACTACAATTGCGTGAGTATAGATATATATTTGTGTATATATACATATTTACTGCATATATGTATGTACATTAAAAAGATAATGGAAAATAGATTAGAGAAAGGAAAACACAGAGATTAGAATCAGAGAAAAGAAAACACTAATACTCTCCCCTAGTGTTCTACATAATATTTTCTAGCAGTTGTAATGCAGGGTAGCAGGTTCACATGGAAAAGTTTTGGTAGCAGGGGTCCACAGGGTGGCTTCTGTGAGAAGAATCCAGAATCTGCCCCATGTTAGATAAGGGCCCCACTGCTAGCCAGAGCAAAGCCAATAAGTGATGTATGTTTGTGTCTCCGTGAGAGCAGATTTAACAAAGGGAAAAAAACACTGCTGCTCAACAGCAGCTGGGAGGGACAAAGGAGTGAGAACTAGCACTGCAGACCCCAAGGTCAGTGCGGCAGGAGGTGCTCCAGGCAGGCAGCAGCAGTTCCCTGGCAGCCTGTGCAGGGAGAGGCCCCTGGTGGAGCAGGCTGTCCCTCTGCAGCCCATGGGTCCCACATGGAGCAGATCTCCACGCTGCAGCCCCCTCATGGGTGGAGGAGCCCGCCGTGGAGCAGGTGAATGTGGCCTGGAGGAGGCTGCGGCCCATGGAGAGCCCCCACAGGAGCAGGGCCTGGGCTGGAGCTGCAGCCCGTGGAGAGGAGCCCACACAGGAGCAGGGGTCTGGGGGCAGCTGCCACCCACCCATGTGTGACCCGTGCTGGAGCAGTTTGCTCCTGGGGGATGGACCCCATGGTACAGAGCCATGTGGGAGCAGTGCTTGAAGAGCTGCTGCCTGTGGGCAGCCCCCGCAGGCTCAGTTGGGGAAGGACGGCATCCCATGGGAGGGACCCCATGTGGAGCAGGGGCAGAGAGTGACCATGAAGGAGTGGTGGAGATGAAGTGTCAGGGACTGACCACAGCCCCCATTCCCTGTTCCCTTATGCCCCTTGCATGGAGGAGGTGGAAGAGGGTGGATGGGAGGAAGGTGTTTGTGGTTTCTTTCTTTTGTTTGTCACTTCTCTAGCTTGTTAGTAATAGGCGATGAATCTTACTGTCTCCCTACTCTGAGTCTGTTTCGCCAATCAGGATAATTGTTGAGCAATCTCCCTGTCCTTATCTCAAACCTTGAGCGTTTTGCATTGTATTTTTTCCCCTTTTCCTTTTGAGGAGGAGGAGTGAGAGAGTGGCTGTGGTGGAACTTGGCTGCCCACCTGAGTGAAACCACTACGTGCAGGGGAGAAATAATTTATTTAATAATTTATTAAGAGATGATGTGGCCAGTTTTATAGATCAAAGCATATTCAATGCATAAAGCCTTTAGTGGTCTTTGATATTCAGAAAATACATGTCATTAAATATATTTTTTTACTAATAATTAGCAGAATCAAGATCTCCCCCATTAATTTAATTTTTGAGGTACTGAAGAGGAGATACCAAATCCTGCAAGCAAACTGATATAGCTTGGCAGTTCAGCTAAGACCTGAAGCACAGGTTGACATTATTACAGAAGATTATTATTACAGGTGGAAAGGGAAAAGAAAACTAACAAACTTTTAGAAATATTTTTGTCTTATGTAGAGATCTGTGGAAGAGACCGTGAGGTTCAAGGACCTGACTTAAATCCTGTGTATGTTCTACCTTTACATTTGGTAGAATGGGTTTCCAAAGTTTAGTTACTTGTTGTGTGTGGACACATACTTACCTTTTGTCTGCTTTAAACCTGCCACCTCCTGCTTTCATCTGATGCCTCTTAGGGAGAGACAACGAGCAGTTGATCTGTATCTGTTGTGCTACTTTGATTTTTCCAGATCGCTCTCACAACCTCCCTTAGATGTCTTTTCCAGGCTGACAAACCCTTGCCTACTTAGCTGTTTCCTGTCTGAATGCTTTTCTGTCCTTTTGATCATCCCCATTGCTTTTCTGCAAATCTTTTTCCATTCTGCCTCGTCTGTTGTAACAAGGGGGATCTGCACTGCACAAGATCCAATACGTGGGCAGACTCTCAGTGCAGCTATACGATGACTAGCAGACCCTGAGTACACAGCTGACACCTGTCTTGGCACAGAGTGGTGGGAATACCCTAGTGATCTTTGTTGTGCAAGTGACTTTTTAGCCCTAATTCTGCTTCTGTTACTATTCTTGATTATGCAAATTCTTGATCACTCATCTGAAATACTACAATAATTTTCTGAGCCTTGACTTCCCTTTACAAAAGCTCTGCTTGCGGTTCTCCAGTACATCTCAGCCCAGGATTTTGGACGGTGATTGAGCACAGAAGCAATAGGTGACACCTCCCTGGAATGTACTCACAAGCATCCTGGCACAGATGCAGAATATTTACATCATAAACAAGCAAAGCTAGAGAGAGCTTTTAGCTCTCTACTAGGACTTCTAGACTACTAAGACAAACTTTCAAAAAATGTCTATTGCCAAATTTACTGTATAAAGAATTCTTTATATAACTTGCACTTTAGATATATACTTACTGTAACACTCACACACATTTGTTTATATATACACACTGTATAAACAATATATGAAAAAAAAATTGTCAACTAGGTCTACAAAACCCATGTGTAACAAGTAGTTGTGAAAATTTGGTTGACACCATAGTCCTATTAAAATATATACTTTCCTTTTGAACCCTAAAGCCTTCATTTTTGTATCTGTTTCCGTTTATTCTTTGTAAAGTTCTCTAAAATTATATACAGAATATATGAACTTTCCCTTGCTATGTCTGAATATCTATTTCATACACAGGGAACTGTGGCAGAAAAAGAGCAAATGAATTGCTGAAGTTCACATGGGCCAGGTACAGCAGCAGGTGTGGAAATGAGTGCACATTTCCAGGCTCAGGCTAATTCTAGGGATGGGACCATGCCACCTCCTTAGGTTAGGGCTAATTTCATCTACAATATCAGTAACAACGGGGAGAAAGAAATTTCAAAAGGGTGATTATTTCTCTCTAATCCTATTTAAACTAGCTTTGTGAGTACAGTCTCTTGATTGTGAACACTCACAGTGCTTCACTGCTTCTATGGAAAAAAAAAAAAAAAAAAGCTGTTTGCCTGAGGGCTATTTCAGTAGAAAATGTCTCACTGTGTTAGGAAACAGTCTATCTTAATCAAATGAATCACTCATACACAGCCATAAGCAGTACAGATGCATTGTAATCACTGCTTAATAATTGCTTTCAGATCAAATAATGTTCAAGAGATTACCACATCTGTAAGATGCTCAAAATAAAACTTTGGGACATTTTGTACTGACCAATTTAGAGAAGCAAGCTATTATTTATAGGGACAACAACTTTGTGTTATATTACTGATGCATGGTGAGGCAGAATCTACATTTTAAGCACAACAGGAATATAAGTAATCTCAGAGCTCTCATGATTAAAATCTTATTTAGCCAAACCTTCCTTCAACACGGTCTTTGATTTAGAAAGCACCTGTAAAGCTGTTTGTGCCTTTTGTGGATTTCCCCCTGTCCTCTCCTCCTGGATAGTGTTTATTATTCTGCACATATGTGCTATGAGCACTGGTTGAATTATATCCCTTGATTCTCTGAAGCATCTCATCATCATTTGATCAGCCCAGGATCAAATTAAGCATGCTGCATACGTTCACTTCTTTGAGACTCATGTTGAGTTCAGGGTCTAACCAGCTACAAAAGCATCCACTCAATAACCAGAGAATCAGCAACTTTCCACTCTGAGATGGTTTGGTTTGGTTTGGTTTGGTTTGGTTTGGTTATTTTTTTTTCTCTTCCCTCACCCTGCTCTTTAGAAATGGGTGGTACTTATCTAAGCAGCCTGTACTGGGCAGCTGTCTGATGGGTCGCTCCAGCTGGATATCTTCTCTACATTTAGTTCAACCACACTTGCTTCAGATAACAAACAAGTGTTTTTATCTTCTGTATCTGGAAGAAAAGGGGGACTAGGAGAGATGAGGTGAGGGGAAAAGGAGAATGAAAAATCTAGGACCAATCACACCTCTTTTGTCTGTAATATTTCATGTTTGAAGATCCCATCTGGTCTTGTACTGCGGGGTGGGGAGAGAAAAAGAAAAAAAAAAAGTTCAAGTTTTTTTTTTCTTCCTTTTGCTCTGTTACACTACTCTCTTTAACACAGTTATTTCATTATCTCTCACTATCATTTGATCAGATTTATCTTCCATTAAAACTTCCTTTCCCTTGAAGTAGACAGTGACATGAGAATGCATGCCTTTCCAAGCTTTTATTGTTCTGAATTAAGAAATGGTAGAATAGCCTCATGAAAGATTAATGACTTCCCGTAAGCATCTTTGTACCTGAGGACAAGCAATTACAAAAATATGTCCAAAAGAAAACAAGAAAGGATATTAGAGTGTATTGGACAGGTATTTCTTGGCAGACAGCAAGCTTAGCTTGTTACACTGCCAGCATATTTAGAGCTAAGGCAACTTCTGTCTTGACCTCATGTATCATATTTTGTTTTGAACATCAGTAGTAATATTGTCCTTGTAAGAAAAAACTGACACTCTACTGGCATTCTTGATGCTTCATTGTACTTAAGTTCACATTTATGAGCTCATACCAGTTTCTCAGTAGTAGCTCTCTGTTGAAAATGAACAGTTAGAGACTTAGTACAACATTTATAATATTTCAGCGACTATTTAATGCTGATGATTCTTGTTTTCTTTCCTAGCTTATTTATTTATTTATTTATTTATTGTGCAGAGATTTTTCATAAGGTTTCCTTTGGGCTCACAAAACCAGTAAAAGCAAGAATTTTTAAGATTGTCTAAATAGTAAACATCCTCTGCTTTAATAGCCTAAATATTAAAGTGAACATTCGTCATTTTATAGGCTTTCTGTCGCAGTCGTTGGGAGAATCTGGAAACCAAAGAACCTCTAGTTTCTCTAAAAAGAGTACCAACACTGTGATGTTGACTGGTTGTGACTTCTATGTTTATCCCACTGGTATATTCCAATTAAAGGGAAATACTGATGATAAAATATGGGATGGGACTGGGTTTAACCATGATGCACTTGGTTTCCCTGTCTACATCCTTAACACAATGGTCATTTTAACATAGATGGCTTATATTTGTAAAATTACTGAATTTCAATCCTTTTCCCAGTAAAGCCAGTAAATCATTGTTTACTGATAAGCACATTTCTTGGGGAACATGAAATAATTTCATTATTCTGAGGTTCTTCAGTGGACAGTGCTATGAAATCTCTTCTCTGAAAAAGGTGCTATTTCATGTCTGCAGATAGCCTACATCATCCCTTTTTTGGTGAATAAGAATATAGTGTTCATATAGGACCAGTATAGTCACCTATTTTGACATCAAACTCAAGATCAGATATGAAGAGACTGGTACACATGAAAGAGTAAAGGTGTTCTGTGATCACCTTTGGATATTGGCATAACAAACCAAGATGAGTAAAAACATTGCAAAGAAAAATGAATCATTAATTTTTATTCAATTACAGTTCCTTAAGTAAAAATATTATTTGTACATAATGTACTCTAGAGAAACAAGCAACATTTTAAGCAAAATTATGTTTTGTTTCAGTGGATGTTTTTAGTTTTAAGTTTGAGCCAATTACCCTGCGGTTGTGCTGCTAAAACCTGAGACTGAAGAGTATGTATCTTTGAAAATACAACAGGCATGTTGGGATATATCATCTTTTTAAATCCAAAGGAAGTAATTACTACTCTATTATAAGTTAAGTTATAAGGAACTTAAGTATCCTTAAGAAGAAGATACTTACGTTCAAGAACTTCTTTCTTAGGAGATTTTCTCTTGACCTGTGAATGCTACTTTGGATGGGCTCGTTGCCAATCCATAATAAAATAAAATAAATTATTCCTACAAGTGAGACCTTAACTCACGCTTCTAAACCTGCTTAAAGGAGAATAACTTCTCTTACCACCAGTTTTCCACAATGATATTATGTGAATAGGAACCTTTATTCTTGAGAAAGAGATTATGCAGTCACCACCCACAAGTGTCAGCACAGTCAGATAAGACATGCAGGAGACTACAAAATTAAGAGAGGCAAGCAGAGAATGAAATAGTCAAGGTAGAAGCAACCCATACGGTCACACATTCAAATGAGAGAGCAATTGCAGGATTTGAGACCTTAGATAGCCTAGAGAATACATCTTTATGTAATGGTACAGTGATTTCAGCATGCTGGATTTGCAGTCAGTGATCTAACCTTATCTTAGTGGTCTCTGAAATGCAGTGAGGTTTTGCAGATTGTCAACTGCCCCAAGAGAATGGGAGCACTGCTGAAAGACATTTCTACTTCTATAACATAATATCATGGCTTTATAAAATAGGGATGGATGAAGTTCCCACTCAGTTTCTGAAGCAAAAAATCAGACATTATTAAATGACATTGTAGGTGAATGTTCCAGTTTTCAAGACTCTGAGAAAACTCATAGATACTCTGTTATTATTTAGTGCTTTTCTTCTGATGTTGTAGTATTGCCTTCTGTTTTATTCCCAACTCCAGATAATCCACTTAACATATTTTCTTTGGCAGTATCAAATCTGGTTTGTTTATTGTTACCTGTTCCTCATTACAGTTATCATAATTTTCACAACTGTTTGGCTATTCTTTTAAATATCTGTTACTAACAGGAAAAACACTAAGCCAAATCAATTTTCTTCCTCCTAAATTAGGGTAGGATAATTTTCCACATGGCTTTTGGTGTATTGAAAATCATCTGTGAAAGTGCCTGCAGAAATGAACTGTAGTATGTGCAGAAAGCACAAGGAATGCTCTCCTCTATGCAAGGTCATTCCAAGAAAGCTGAGACAAGCCTGAGCCAGTTATTGTCCTGTTCATTTTGATGTCAGGTGAAAGGAAGATTAGCGTGAACATAAATAGATTAAGAATGTTCAAAATTACTGTTTACAGAGAAAACAGGAAAGAAAGTGTCTTCAGCTTCTAATTTCTACATGCATTGTTCCTGTAGTGGAAGTGTGGCATGCTCCACTCAGTGGCCCTGATGGACAGAAATGCTCATATTGAGCTTTGACTGCCTTCACAGAGGCCTTTCAGCAATGGGATTTAACACTCTGACCTAACATTTAATGTATTAATCCTAATTTTATGCTGATGCTAAGACTCTCTGCTGTATTAAATCAACCTAGGTTAATTCCAAATTAGGTCTCTCCCACCCAGTATCAATGGGGCCACTGTTTGGTTCCCCAGAACTGACCACCCACTTTTATGAGAATCTGCAGCGAATTAGAAAATCTGTCATTGCTGGAGGAGCTGGACAGCTAGGATATGGCCTGTCATTCCTTCCATACAATACACACCCTTTGTCTGCTATCTCTTAAACTAACCTGACATAACTTAGCCTCCTGGTCAATGGTATCTTTATTCTCTCCAAAGGAATGTTTCATTTGCCAGCATTATTAAGAAATTTCTGGACAATGTTTAGTGGCTGTGCAATCATCCAAGGTTCTATTAAAAAGCCATCTGGGTAATTAATAGCACATTTGTTCTCAGCCTCCTCCCAATTTGTCCATTAGTGGAATAAAAGCACAGGACAAAGGGTAATGTGGTTCACTTATATTTTACAAGAATTCTTCAGGAAGTTGAAAACACATGATAGTTTTCCAAAGATGCATATGTTTATGGCCACTCTATGAGAGTGGCAAAATTGCACAACCAGGCGCTCTTAATCAGGCTTTTCTCCTGTTGATAGTGAGTTGACCATTGCCTCCTCACAGTGACACTGTCCAGTCTGCTGTGAGGAGGGTGTGTGAGTTGTCTCCTTCATCTCAATTCAACTACAGCTGATAAAACTGATTCCAAGATCCACGTCAGGGTACCACATCAAAAACAGCACAAATTGCTTTTATACTCTTTCACCTGATAGAATTTGAAGGCTTTTCTGAGGTTTCTATTTAATGTCTCCTCTTGAAAGCAGGATTACAGCCTCAGGCTGGATTCTCCGAGATTGTTTTGTTCTTACCCTTTCATTTACCTTTTTTTTTTCTGCTCTCTTGAAAGCACCTGAGGAAGAAACACTTTGAGATTTTAGAAATTATTATTATTATTATTATTATTTTTAAACTAAGAATTACTCCACTTGAATATTTAGTCCTTTTGTTCTTTTGTTAACTCCTACAAGGAAGACAATTACTATTACTTTATTTCTGTTGGCATAGAGAGAAGCCAAGTCTGCATCTTCTAAATTACTGTGAAATGAACTATTGCTAAATAGCTATGCTTCAGCAGCAGGGTTCTCTCTTGTACCGCAGACAATTAAAACTAATGTTTGCATGTACTCAGTTATAATTGGGTGTACGGACAGAGCTGGTATAATCTTAGTAATGAACTCAATAGATCTATGATGATTTACACCATGTGTGGATCTGGCCTCATGGGAAAATGAGCCTGAAATTCATGAGCCAGTCAGATCTTTCGTATAAACTACTTTGATGAAAAGTTGGATTATGGATGAAACGTGATTTTTCATTAAAAAAGCGTTTGCTTTCTGTGGAAATTTTTGTTTCTTGGAGTTGAAAAACGGAATTTCTGAAAACCAAGACTTATGTATTTGCCTATATTGCCTCAGAGACTCATGGGGATTATATTTCTGTTGTTTTATTTGTCTTCATGGACTGTGCTCTGCAGGGAAAAATGCAATACTCAATGAATCATGAGATGACATTGTCATGGTTCACCATTTCATGGAGACTGCAGCACAGATTCAGAGAGCCTGTCTAGACAGCATCTTGTGTTCATGCTCTACACATGCAGTCCAGCACACAGAGCACTGAGGCAGTGACAACTGACAACCTCTAGTTTTTGGAGAAACATCCTTCTTTAGTTTTCATGGGGTGAGGGTGCTCATTTACTTATTTTAGCTTTTGTTTGAGCATATTTCCCAATAGGTATAGCACCTTGGTGTCATTTGAGCTTTCTTGGAATGTGCTTTCTTTTCTTTTCTTTTTTTTTTTTTTCTTTTTCTTTTTCTTTTTCTTTTTCTTTTTCTTTTTCTTTTTCTTTTTCTTTTTCTTTTTCTTTTTCTTTTTCCTTTTCCTTTTCTTTTTCTTTTTCTTCCTTTTCCTTTTCCTTTTCCTTTTCCTTTTCCTTTTCCTTTTCCTTTTCCTTTTCCTTTTTCCTTTTCCTTTTCCTTTTCCTTTTCCTTTTCCTTTTCCTTTTCCTTTTCCTTTTCCTTTTCCTTTTCCTTTTCCTTTTCCTTTTCCTTTTCCTTTTCCTTTTCCTTTTCCTTTTCCTTTTCCTTTTTCTTTTTCTTTTTCTTTTTCTTTTTCTTTTTCTTTTTCTTTTTCTTTTTCTTTTTCTTTTTCTTTTTCTTTTTCCTTTTCCTCTTCCTTTTCCTTTTCTTTTTTATTTTTTCCCCATGCTGGCGGTGTGGAAGTGTTTAGAGGCTTTTTTGTCTTGCTTTTTAGCAGACAATTATGGATCAATAACATTGAATTGTCTGTGGAATTAACATTTTTACTATCTCTGATGAATTGTAACAGCTAATAGAATTTCCACCTGGGTGACAAGGGCTCATCTGGAATTTATTATTCATATGATTTTATTAGCAAAACAGTTTCCCACTGGAAAATAATAATAATAATAAAATAATAACAATAATACAAAAACAAACAAACAAAACCACATGTTCCTGTTTTCTATTCAGCTCTAGTCTAGGAGATAAAAGTCTAAGTCCCACAGACAACTTTTTAACACCTTACTGGAGCGTTTTGGGATTCCAGTTTGGACTTTAGCCAAAACAAAGAGAGTGTAGAGCACAGAAGCAATGCAACACGCACAGTGGGTTTTTAATTTACTTTGCACTCCAAAGCTTCCCCCAACACTTGTGTGAAGGAGCTCTTTCCACAGCAGTATAAATATTTGTTGACACTTCACAGCCTCAAGTGCCTGTAAGAACACTGTGATTATAAAGTAAGTGTTCTGTAAATACTCAAAGGGCTTAAGTCTTCTGTATCTAACTGTGCAGCACCCATACTTACATTTTGTTTGCAT